>NC_090298.1:123254807-123560769 GCF_039906515.1 Pseudorca crassidens
GAAATCGTATCAAGTATCATTTCCGAAGACATGCTATGAGACTAGATATCAATTACAGGAAATAATCTGTAAAACATACAAACACATGGAGGCTAAACAATACACTACCTAATAACCAAGAGATCACTGAAGAAATCAAAGAGGAAATGAAAAAATACCTAGAAAGAAATGACAATGAAAACACGATTACCCAAAACCTATGGGACACAGCAAAAGCGTTCTAAGAGGGAAGTTTATAGCAATACAATCCTACCTCAAGAAACAAGAAACATCTCAAATAAACAACCTAACCTTACACCTAAAGCAATTAGAGAAAGAAGAACAAAAAACCCCTGAAGTTAGCAGAAGAAAAGAAATTGTAAAGATAAATCAGCAATAAATGAATAAAAAATGAAGGAAACAATAGCAAAGATCAATAAAACTAAAAGCTGGTTCTTTAAGAAGATAAACAAAATTGATAAACCATTAGCCAGACTCACCAAGAAAAAATAGGAGAAGACTCAGATCAACAGAATTAGAAATGAAAAAGGAGAAGTAACAACTGACACTGTAGAAATACAAAGGATCATGAGAGATTACTACAAGCAGCTATATGCCAATAAAATGGGAAAAATGGACAACTTCTTAGAAAAGCACAACCTTTGAAGACTGAACCAGGAAGAAATAGAAAATATAAACAGACCAATCACAAGCACTGAAATTGAAACTGTGATTAAAAATCTTCCAACAAACAAAAGCCCAGGACCAGATGGCTTCACAGGCGAATTCTATCAAACATGTAGAGAAAAGCTAACATCTATCCTTTTCAAACTCTTCCAAAATATAGCAGAGGGTGGAACACTCCCAAACTCATTCTAGGAGGCCACCATCGTGCTGATACCAAAACCAGACAAAGAAACCACAAAAAAAAGAAAATTACAGGCCAATATCTCTGAGGAACATACATGCAAAAATCCTCACCAAAATACTAGCAAACAGAATCCAACAGCACATTAAAAGGATCATTCACCATGATCAAGTGGGATCGATCCCAGGAATGCAAAGATTCTTCAATATACGCAAATCAATGAATGTGATACACCATATTAACCAACTGAAGTAGAAAAACCACAGGATAATCTCAAAAGATACAGAAAAAGCTTTTGACAAAATTCAACATTCATTTATGATAAAACCCCTCCAGAAAATAGGCATAGAGGGAACTTATCTCAACATAATAAAGGCCATATATGACAAACCCTAGCCAACATTGTTCTCAGTGGTGAAAAACTGAAACCATTCCCACTAAGATCAGGAACAAGACAAGGTTGCCCACTCTCACCACTATTATTCAACATAGTTTTGGGAGTTTTAGTCATAGCAATCAGAGATGAAAAAGAAATAAAAGGAATCCAATTTGGAAAAGAAGTAAAACTCTCAGTGTTTGCAGATGACATGAAACTATACATAGAGAATCCTAAAGATGCTACCAGAAAACTACTAGAGCTAATCAATGAATTTGGTAAAGTAGCAGGATACAAAATTAATGCACAGAAATCTCTTGCATTCCCCTACACTAATGATGAAAAATCTGAAAGAGAAATTAAGACTCCCATTTACCACTGCAACATAAAGAATAAAATACCTAGGAATAAACCTACCTAAGGAGACAAAAGACCTGTATGCATAAAACTGTAAGACACTGATGAAAGAACTCAAAGACAATATATACAGATGGAGAGATATACCATGTTCTTGGATTGGAATCATCAACATTGTGAAAATGACTATACTACCCAAAGCAATCTACAAATTCAATGCAATCCCTATCAAACTATCAATGGCATTTTTCACAGAACTAGAACAAAAACTTGCACAATTTTTATGGAAACACAAAAGACCATGAATAGCCAAAGCAATCTTGAGAAAGGGAAACGGAGTTGGAGGAATCAGGCTCCCTGACTTCAGACTATACTACAAAGCTACAGTAATGAAGACAGTATGGTACTGGTACAAAAACAGAAATACAGATCAATGGAACAGGATAGAAAACCCAGACATAAACCCATGTACATATGGTCACCTTATCTTTGATAAAGGAAGCAAGAACATGCAATGGAGAAAAGACAGCCTCTTCAATAAGTGGTGCTGGGAAAACTGGACAGCTATGTGTAAAAGAATGAAATTAGAACACTCCTTAACACCATACACAAAAATAAGCTCAAAGTGGATTAAAGACCTAAATGTAAGGCAGACACTATAAAACTCTCAGAAGAAAACATAGACAGAACACTCTATGTCATAAATCACAGCAAGACCCTTTTTGAGACACCGCCTAGAGAAATGAAAATAAAAATAAACAAATGGGACCTAATGGAACTTAAAAGCTTTTGCACAGCAAAGGAAACCATAAACAAGATGAAAAGACAACCCTCAGAATAGGAGAAAATATTGGCAAACGAAGCAACTGACAAAGCATTAATCTCCAAAATATACAAGCAGCTCATGCAGCTCAGTGTCAGAAAAACAAACAAGCCAATCCACAAATGGGCAGAAGACCTAAATAGACATTTCTCCAAAGAAGATATACAGATTGCCAACAAACACATGAAAAAATGCTCAACATCGTTAATCATTAGAGAAATGCAAATCAAAACTACAATGAGACATCATCTCACACTGGTCAGAATGGCCAACATCAAAAAATCTAGAAACAATAAATGCTGGAGAGGGTGTGGAGAAAAGGGAACCCTCTTGTACTGTTGGTGGGAATGTAAATTGATACAGCCACTATGGAGAGCAGTATGGAGGTTCCTTAAAAAACTAAAACTAGAACTACCATATGACTCAGCAATCCCACTACTGGGCATATACCCTGAGAAAACCATAGTTCAAAAAGAGTCATGTACCAAAATGTTCATTGCAGCTCTATTTACAATAGCCAGGACATGGAAGCAACCTAAGTGTCCACTGACAGATGAATGGATAAAGAAGATGTGGCACATATATACAATGGAATATTACTCAGCCATAAAAAGAAACGAAATTGAGTTATTTGTAGTGAGGTGGATAGACCTAGAGTCTGTCATACAGAGTGAAGCAAGTCAGAAAGAGAAAAACAAAGACCGTATGCTAACACATATATATGGAATTTAAGAAAAAAAAATTGTCATGAAGAACCTAGGAGTAACATGGGAATAAAGACACAGACCTACTAAAGAATGGACTTGAGGATATGGGGAGTGGGAAGGGTAAGCTGTGACAAAGTGAGAGAGTGGTATGGATATATATACACTACCAAACGTAAAACAGATAGCTAGTGGGAAGCAGCCGCATAGCACAGGGAGATCAGCTCGGTGGTTTGTGACCACCTAGAGGGGTAAGACAGGGAGGGTGGGAGGGAGGCAGACGCAAGAGGGAAGATATATGGGAACATATGTATAACTGATTCACTTTGTTATAAAGCAGAAACTAACACACTATTGTAAAGCAATTATACTCCAATAAAGATGTTATTTTAAAAAATAAACAAATAAAAAATAAATAAATGGGCAGAAGACCTAAATAGATTTCTCCAAAGAAGATATATAGATTGCCAACAAACACCTGAAAGGATGCTAAACATCACTAATCATTAGAGAAATGCAAATCAAAACTACAGTGAGGTATCACCTCACACCAGTCAGAATGGCCATCATCAAAAAATCTACAAACAGGGCTTCCCTGGTGGCACAGTGGTTGAGAGTCCGCCTGCCAATGCAGGGGACATGGGTTCGTGCCCTGGTCCGGGAAGATCCCACATGCCGCGGAGTGGCTAGGTCCGTGAGCCATGGCCGCTGAGCCTGCGCATCCGGAGCCTGTGCTCCGCAATGGAAGAGGCCACAACAGTGAGAGGCCCGCGTACCGCAAAAAAAAAAAAAAAAACCTACAAACAATAAATGCTGGAGAGGATGTGGAGAAAAGCGAACCCTCTTGCACTGTTGGTGGAAATGTAAATTGATACAGCCAATATGGAGAACAGTATGGAGGTTCCTTAAAAAACTAAAAATAGAAGTACCGTAGGAGCCAGCAAGCCCACTACTGGGCATATACCCTGAGAAAACCATAATTCAAAAAGAGTCATGTAACACAATGTTCACTGCAGCTCTATTCACAATAGCCCAGAGATGGAAACAACCTAAGTGTCCTTCAACAGATGAATGGATAAAGATGAGGCACCTATATACAATGGAATATTACTCAGCCATAAAGAGAAATGATATTGAGTTATTTGTAGTGAGTTGGATGGACCTAGAGACTGTCATACAGCGTGAAGTAAGTCAGAAAGAGAAAAACAAATACTGTATGCTAACACATATATATGGAATCTTAAAAAAAAAAAAATGGCTCTGAAGAACCTAGGGGCAGGACAGGAATAAAGACTCAGATGTAGGGAATGGACTTGAGGACACGGGGAGTGGGAATGGTAAGCTGGGATGAAGTGAGAGAGTGGCATGGACATATATACACTACCAAACGTAAAGTAGATAGCTAGTGGGAAGCAGCCACATTTCACAGGGAGATGAGCTAGGTACTTTGAGTCCACCCTGAGGGATGGGATAGGGAGGGTGGAGGGAGAGGCAAGAGGGAGGAGATATGGGGATATATGTATATGTATAGCTGATTCACTCTGTTATACAGCAGAAACTAAAACACCATTGTAAAGCAATTATACTCCAATAGAGATGTTAAAGAAAAAAAGATGTTAAAAAAATAAAGATAAATAAATAAAAAACAAATTACATGAAAATTTCAACAACAGTAAACATAATAATTGTGCTGACTTGTATTGATAATTTAACTATGCATCAGTATTCGACAGGGTGATTTACATAAACCATCTCGCTTCACCCTCCCAACTATATATTGTTAGGATCCTCATGAACTAAAACCAGAAAAACATGAAAGTTTGGGGCATCCCTGGCTACTGGCTACTCTTTTCCTTTCTTAAGATTCCTCTCCTTCTCTGACTGTGTTCTCTTCAATGCTCTCTCCACCAAATGAATTTCTTTACCCCTATTCACCGCTGCCTCATTACTTCACAGGCCCAATTTGACCTCATGGTTTCATTTCCTCTTAAACTCTCAAAGCTAAATGTATTGGTGGTATTTTCTAGTCTAAATTCCCAAGAGAAGGGATCTGATAGGCCTCAACTGACTTTTATTTTATTTTATTATTTTTCTGGTACTAGGCCACGTCAGAGGTCACAGCCAGCCTACTGCTTGGCTGCCGTGCTGTCAGTTTTTCTCTTCCCGTCCAATCAGCTGTGGTTGGACACGATGCAGATGACACAGTGCACAAAAATAGGGTCCCTCTGTTAACTCTTTGAGTAGAGACTGGAGCAGGGCACATTCCCTTAGACAGGGAAGTCACCATCAACAAGTCAAGTTCAGCCCTGGGGACGGTGGGGAAAGGCATGGGCTGTGGAGTCAGGCCGTCTGCCTCTGCTTCTTATTAGGATCTCAGGCAGTTACGTTCTAAGCCTGAGATTTACTCACTCATCTATAAAATGGGAATATTATAATGACCTATTTCATAAGGTTGTTATGAGAATGAAAGGGATGAGAATGAAAGGGATGTACCAAGTACAGTGCTTGGTACTCAATCCACATTTTATCGATGCTAACTACCATCAAAATACTACTAATATATTTTAAGAATAACAAAGTATAATTGCAATAATAACTTCTCCACAGATGAGTCCAAATTTGAAGATTAGTTAGTGCTCCAAGGGGCCCCACTTAACCACACTGGAGTGAGAGAGGAGCAGCTGTATGTGTCTGTCATTCAAATCAACTGGGTACTTTTGTTTTTATTGTGAACAGACAAAAGCTGGTCCTCAACTCATTCTAAACTACGAGATTCTTTGTCTAACAGAGGCCAGGGCTTGGGGGATGCTCCCAGACCTTCCCGAATGACCCTCACAAATGTCCAGTGGCTCTTGGGCCTTAAGGAGTAACATCTGGCTCAAGGAACTCACCACAAATTTCACATCCCCAGTTTCAGAGTTCCACCTCCCCAAACTGCTCTCTCTGGAATGCAGCAGATTCTTCCATTTGAAATGTCTTGGTCAGTACCCAATATCTGGCATAGCTACCCCCAAATTTGTTGGATAATTAAATTCTACCCAAGAACTCAACAGGGGTTGGCAACTGAATACCTGAGGGCACTGCCTGGCTCTGGAAGTTTCATTGGAGTGCAAATTATCACTATCTGTGTGTATCGATGAGCACAAAAGAATTAGTAAGTGCTCCTGGAATATCATCTCTCTCGGTCCATTTGCTGCCAAAGTTCACATTAAGTACCAAATCCGAGGGAGGATAATGAGTTATGTGAAAATGAACTTGTGTTTGGAATTTCAATATCCCCAGGTGATGCAAACAGGCACATTTGAACTTGCTTGGAAAAATCCCAAGCTTTGGGACCTGAACATATGGTCCGAGTTATTTAGCCAGATGAGACATGGGATTTCCTACAAGTAGGGTTTTGTTGGCAGGTTGGTAAACAACTGTCCCTCAGTTTGGACGCTCTAAGTCATGGCAGGGGTGGGACAAGGATGTATCAAGGTGTTTCTGCAAAGGACACACTCAAAAAAAGAGACCAAACCTTCATGTTATGCCCCAAGGCTCAGAGCCATCATGAGTCACGCAAGTGATTTGAACCCAAAGGACTTGTGGGGAATTGGAAGGAGTCCAATACAGCTATTAGAATTAAGCCTCAGATAAATTTACTCCCGTCCTCACTATCAACATTAATAAGATGCTCAGGGAGCTAAAACCAGAACCATAAGGAATGTTCATGCCATGGAAGGGAAGGATACGCAGAGAAAGTAGGAATGAACTGAGCTTATGGGTTGCTCCCTTTGTATGATCCAAAGGTTTACTCCACAGAACACATGCCCGACACTGTCAATTCCTCTAAATGCTTTACACCTTTACACTTAGCTTGAATTAGAGCATTTTTAAAGTACTTATTAGGAGACCAAATCCCCAGGCACTTTGTGATGCAAAATTTTCCTACATTATGTATTTGTCAGTGCTGTGTACAACCTACCATTAGAATGACACAAGCCCAAGCAAACGCCTTGTGTGGGACGATGTTCCAAGACAGTGCTGGCTATTATCAGCCACATTTGTTAACTTTAGTACAACTGAGACACTTTTAAAGATAAAGGTCATTAATATTTCAACACATCATTAAATTTAAATTCAGAACTGAGAATGGTTATAAGTGAGAACCCAACCAGTTTTAATTAGGCATTAAATAAAAATTCTCTACGTGAAGAGAAATATTCACTGGATAGTGGGAGAAGAAAACCACAATAGAATAAATGTTGGAAAAGTGTTTTATTCTAGGTAAGTCATGTGGCTTAAGTCATCATTAACAGATCTAGCAAATTAAGTTCCTCAAAACCCTGTGATATACGCAGCTCCTGAAAAATATAAGGAAGGTTTAGCCCAGCCAGCCTGGGGTCACTGTAAGGAATATGAATGTCAGTGCCTGGCACCCCTGTGTTTAAGCCTGCCACTTAGAAACTATGTGATTTTTGGTTCGCTACATATTTGTCAAGTGAATGAATGAATGTTCCTTAGAATGAATGAATGTTGCTTAGAAAGACAAGATCAGGTTCTGTTTGGAAGCAACAAGAAGTTCCTAAGAAAGACTGAGCAGAGATTGGGGACTTTCTGAAATTGACTATGTACTGGACACTAACCTCTTCAAGCTAGAACAAAAAGGGCCCAACAGAATAATTGCAAAGTGTGTGCTAACGGCCTTGACAACGAGCGAAAGCAGCTCGCTTAAGGAAAAGCATAACGTTCAGTGGTGCATGCTCCAGGCTGGGCTCTAGAGAAGAAATGAGGCTGAGGAGGAAGGAGGCAACCTAGTGGGGGCTTTGCATCTCGAAGTGAAAAGGGTTCTAACTTTAATTCGAAGAGGGTGCAACTTCTCAAGCTGTGGCTTGAGGAGTTTCTTTGGCCTTCAGAATAAAGCTACTGCGGTCCCGAGATGGTAACGTACACAACAGCAATTCTCTTCCCTTAAGCTGTGGGGGTCAGATTTTATGCACTGGGAAGAGATTAACTTTACTGCAAGGAGAAGGATTTAATTGCAGAGAGTGATTAGCCAAATGATTAGATCAATCGTATGCAGGTCAAACTGCGCTCAGAAAGACCCATGGCTCTTATTACGTGGAAGGTTAAAGACTGGGAAACCATGTGGGGACGCTGAGTTACTTGAGCACGAAGTCACTTGCAGACCTTCCTACAGACTGCAGATGTACTCTTGTCTTTACCCAGCAAAGATGGCATGCTGACTCAAGGAACATTTGCCCCGCACCCTTGGAACTGGAGAAAGCCAATAGAACAGTGGGGATCCTTGAATGCTGTTTTTTAAAGAGGGAAAAGAATCTTGCCTCATCCAGCTCTTCATTCTCTAATTGTAGCAAAAATCAGTGGTTTTGAAAATGGAAAGCAGATAGATCTTTCCCATTTATCTACGAAGACACTTGGGCAGAAGATGGAGAGGTGACATCGTCTAATACCCTTCAGTTTTTGCATTAGCCAAAGCCCTCCTATTCAATCTGGTCTGTATTGGTATTAACCTTTAGAAGGAATTCATGGACAGCAATGGAACATGGTAAGTCAGATAGGCCCTGAGTACAAACTATGCCTCAGGAGAAACATGGATTGGTTTGAAAGTGGTATTTTATTTACCGGATACCTTACTGTCTCACAAAGCATCCCAACGAATTGAGATTATGTATAATTGGAGCATGTCTCAGGCAAAAACTGTATTTACCAGCTCACCCAAGCTGGGAGCCCAGAATACGTGGCTCCATCTGAGACCTAGACCTGATAGGCAGAGGCCACAAATCCATCTAATTATCAGCAGCTCAACACGTCTGAGTTCCTAGTTCTTGACATTTCTCTCTTAGAATCCAAATCACGTGGTGGCAAAGACCTAGAAAACTGTCTGACCCCAACACGGGCGCTGAAGCAGTTAAAGAGGTAACATCGAGATAAAGGCCACATCTTTCAGAATTCTCTGGGAGAACTGCAGGTACCATTTCACTCATCTTAACAACAGATGTGTGAAATGAGGTGGATGATAATATGAACTGAGTGTGTCATCGAACATAGGCGAAAGCAGGGAGGTTAAGGGTGTGTGTGTACGCCTGGGCTGCACGCGCACACACACTCACACCTACACCCATACTCACCTTTATCCAAGGTCACTTAGAGTCAGGAACAAGGATCATAATTGTTCCAAGCTCCAATTTCTCTCACCCAGTTGTTTTAAGAAACTGTGCGGTTCCTGCCTATGAAGGAAACATCTTCTCTTCCCTGACACTTTGGTGCTTCGTTTCCACCTTGCCCACTTGGAGCTGCCATTTATTTTAGGCTCCCTTGGAATAAAACTTATGACTCCAGGAAATGCGCCCAAGCTTTAAGCACACCACTCCTGCTCTCCCGGTGATAACTGCTCTAGAATCCTATGTTTGCAACGTAGAAAAGAGAAAGAGAGATGCTTGACTCTTTCCACTCCTTCATTTTTTGCCGTGTGCTATCCTAAATGCAGATGAAACGCTAAGTCCCTGCAAAGACTTAGATGTCAGCCGTCATCACATTCAGCCAGGAGCTGCCTCAAGATGGAGAGTGGAGCGACAGAGGGGCACCGGTATAATGGAAGAGGAGCCCTGGGGTAAGAGCTGGCACATCTGAATGTTAGCTCCAGCTTAATTAGTAGTCACTGACTGGAAGAGTGGGGATAAGGGAGTGGGAGTAATCGTCTCCCTTCGTTATCCTTGGCTGACAAATGGAAAAAGAAGTGTAAGACAGAAGGACGTTTGCAAACTGCTGAGTGTCATGTAATGCAAGAGATTGCAGCCGCCTGGGGAAGGGCAAAAGTGCACTTGACACTGGAGTGGGCCACACAGGAGGTGAGTTTTAGCCTTGGCTGTACTTCTCATTGTCCCACGACCTTAAAGCCTTCCCTTCTGGGTCTCCATTTCCTCATCAGGAATATAGGATATTGGTCTTATGTCCTAGACTCTAGGTGCTCAATAATCTTGATACTCTACGTGTGGACCCTGGGCCAGTAGCCTCTGCAACACCTTGGGGCCTGGGAGAAATACAGAACCTCTGTCCCCACCCAGATCCACTGAGTCAGACTTGCATCTAACATGGCCCCCATGTGATCTGTTTGTATTAAAGCTTGAAAATTACTGGTCCTTGATATCCCTTCGAGCTTGATCATTCCACACTTCTATTCCAAATGGTCCAGTGCCTTGCCCTTTCACAGCACACCCATTTCATGAGACACTGCAGAACTTGCTATCCATGGCCAAGGAGGCAGGCACGGCAGTATTTTGCTGTTTCTAAGTACACTTTTGCGTAATCAAATGAGTCCAGTCAATTCCCTCGGTTCCTCCTCTCTCTCTCTGATCACAATTCTCACCAACACTTAAGAAGATCATATTTCATGTTAAAAGATACTATACCAAATTTGCTAAGACATATATTGTACCAGGCACAGTATTAAGTGTTTTCATATAGTATCTCATTGAAGACGTAAAGTAGCTCTGGGCAGTAGGTTCTATTTTTATTCTCGTTTTACAGATGAGAAATGTCAATCTTGGAGACGCTGACTTGCAAAAGATCACATAGCTGGAACTTGGTGAAACTGGAATTTGAACCCAGATCTGTCTCACAACAGAGTGCATGTGTTTAATCACCATGGGACCTGCCTACCCCAGCCACTTGGTGACAACTTCTGCAGCACCTTTCTCTAGGTATCCCTATTCAACCTTTGTGTCCTACATATCATTCTTGTTACTCTTCTTTCAATCACACAGTATTTTATTATTTTTAATTAATTTATTTATTTTATATTTATTTTTGGCTGTGTTGAGTCTTCATTTCTGTGCGAGGGCTTTCTCCAGTTGCGGCGAGCGGGGGCCACTCATCATCAAGGTGCGCGGGCCTCTCACTGTCGCGGCCTCTCCCGTTGTGGAGCACAGGCTCCAGACGCGCAGGCTCAGTAGTTGTGGCTCACGGGCCTAGCTGCTCCGCGGCATGTGGGATATTCCCGGATTGGAGCATGAACCCATGTC
Source organism: Pseudorca crassidens (assembly GCF_039906515.1). Classification (NCBI taxonomy): domain Eukaryota; kingdom Metazoa; phylum Chordata; class Mammalia; order Artiodactyla; family Delphinidae; genus Pseudorca; species Pseudorca crassidens. The sequence goes on from NC_090298.1 coordinate 123,265,939, forward strand.
CCCTGCATTGGCAGGCGGATTCTTAACCACTGAGCCACCAGGGAAGCCCAATCATACAGTATTTTAGAGCTCTGTTGTCCGATGTGGTAATCAGTAGCTACGTGAAGCTATTCAAGTTTAAATTAAATTAAAATTCAGCTCCTCACTGCACTAGCAACATTTCAAGCAAGCAACAGTCAATTGTGCCTAGTGGCTGCCATATTGGACAGCACAGAATTAGAGTATTTCCATCATCAGAGCAAGTTTTATTGGACAGTGCTGTCTTAGAGAATCAAGTCGCTCATCATTACTCCATCATTGGCCTTGCCTCTTATTCACTACTTCTGAGTCCTGAAAGCTCTACTCTTAAATGCACACTCTTAGAAAAGTCATCTCCACACGCCTCCACTACACAGCAAGAGGCTGCCTGGGGGAGAACTGAGAGACCCTGCTTATCCAACAAGATGCGAGTCCTAAGACTTGACCCTGATTTCAAGTTCAAAGGCCACATCCACAGACGGAGAGTCAGGTTTCGGTGTGCACTGCCAGCCTTGCAGCCTTGGCCATTATGATTCATTGTGACAACTACTCATTTCTGTCAGGGGAAAAAAAAGTCCAATCAGGCAGAGTTTTATTTCCTCCCTAAAATAAAATAGAACTGACTGGCCAAGGTATCTCCAGGGATATCTGCTATGGGGCTTTAAATTACCCCATAACACTTCTAGTCAATCCCACTTCCATGTTGGAGTTTGCAATCAACATTTATCTCTATCGGACAGACCATCTGTAGGTGCTAATACCACTTTTATTATTACCTTGTAAATGTAAAATCCTTGAGGCAGAAACGCCAGCTGCTAACACAGGAGCGTGTATGAGCACCCACTTTTCCAATGATGAATGTCCCTGGCTCCCTGAGTTGCAGCAAAAAGTATATCAAAAATTTGCCTGGAATTTGTATATGGATCCAATGTCAAGGGGCTGTGGGGACAGTTCTTTCCAGGGATCCCACTGACAATGACCTTCCCCTTCTCTGTCAGGTATAAAGCCTTCCGCTGGGCTGCCAGCCTTTCTACTTTGGAAATTGAGGCAAACAATGGGAACAGAAGGAAATCCTTACCAAATGCTCATAACCAGACACAGCATAACGGTCTCCCTGAAAGGTATTCATGAACACTAATAGCTATTCTTTATTGAGAGTCCCACTTTCATTTCTCTAATTTAGCAAATGTTGACCAAGTACCTATCTCGTGCCAGACGTGCTATAATTTGCTGGGTCCCTAACAGAATAATTCGGTCTCACAGAGCTCTCAACCTCGCAAGGGAACTGGACAATTACTCTAGTAAGTACCTAAATAAATGACTAATGATGAATTTTAATAACGGCTGAAAAGGAAAGAATATAACGTAGTCTGGTAGAAATTAACATGGAAGGCTTTGTTTAGACACAGTGGTCAGAGAAGACCCTCTCTGGGGAGGTGGCCTATGCCTATTGGCTACAACCTGAAGGATGAGGCAGCTAGCCAGTGTGGGCTGAGCTCAGTGTATGAGGATGGGAGATGAGGCCATATTGCAGGAGGTGGCCATACCGCAGGGCCCCCCTTAATAAGGAGTTTACGTTTTCCACTAAGAGCAAGGGGAAGTGACTGGAGGGTTTGAAGCAGCCCGATGACACATGCTTCATGTTTTTAAACCATCATTCTGGTTGAGGGGGGAAGAAAGGATGGAGGTCAAGGGTGGGGCAGAGAGTGGAGGCAGGGAGGCTGGGTGGGGCTGTTTTCTTAGTCCAGGTGGGAGATGAAGGCAGCTTGGACTCCCACTGTAGTGTGGGGATAAAGGGAGGCACTGGCAAGATATTTGGGGGGGTGTACAGAAAGGACTTGCCACGCAACCTGCTGTATGGGGGTAGGGTGAGGAAAACAAGTCAGGAATCAGAGATGACTCCAAAGTTGCAGGCTTGGGCAGCTGGTGAGTAGTGGTGCCTTTTGCCAGGACTGGGGTGGGGTGCTTTGCATTCATTATTTGCAAGCCTGATGATTCACCTTGCAGAAGTTTGTATTAACATCTCCCTTTACAAATGGGGAAACTCAGAGAGATCGAGAAACTTGTCCAAAGTCACACAGCTTGTGAACGTTGAAGCCGGTATTTGCACCTTCGGCAAAGTTCCTGGGTGCTCTTTGCTTGGCCTTGACTGTCACACCGCCCCAATTTCTCAGTTGCTGGCTTCCAATCTCTATGGCTTCTCTCTCTGTATTGGTCCATATTAAGTATTTTCCTGGGCTCATCTCTCTGCTCTAAACATTCCCTGCCTCGAAAACCTTGTCCCCTACCTCCACATCCATGTGGCTCCCCGTTCCCTTTCTCTCAAATCGTAGACGTGGTTTTCATTCTCCTGCCATTTGCTCCCTTAATGTACATCAAACGTTATAAAAATGACTTGTCTAATCATCTGATTTCCCTGCTAGGTTTTAAGCTCTATGAATGCAGGACATACCTGCAATGTCCATCATTGCCTTGCTAAGGCCTGGCACCATTCCTGAAACTACATAGTAATAATTCAGTGACTATTTGCTAAATGAATTCCTAGGCACTGGTGAAGTTGAGAGACGGCTTGTCCATTTTAACCCAAGGGTTCAGGAGCCCAGATTAGTGTTCTCTTCAGCATGCTCCAAGAAGCTGGGAGTTAGGAGATCTGGGTTAACTTGAGGTTTTTATTACTAACTAGTTAGCTCTGTGATGTATGCAAGGTCTCATTACCTCTCTTTCAGCATTCATTATTTACAAAACTGATGATTAACTTTGCAAAAGGGTTTTTCCTATTAGCTCAAAACAAAAGGAAATTAAAACCTGGCTCTCTGATCTCAAGGGGTGAGCACAAAATCCAAACAGATGTGAAAGGGCTTTTAAAGGCATAAAACTATACACATGGATGGTGTCCCATTTGTTAGAGCATCAAAATATTGGGTTGGCCAAAAAGTCCGTTCGTTTTTTTTCCATAAGATCTTATAGAAAACCCCGAACGACATTTTGGGCTAACCCAATAACATAATTCCCCTTTGGGATGGCCCAGAGGTTAAGATTCTGGCGTCCAGCAGACCTGAGGAGACTTGGTTCTAATACTTAGCTGTTTATGGCTGGGTAAGTCATCTTCTCTGAACTAATGAGAACAGCATTAATTTCACAGGGCTCTTCTGAGGATTAAATAAACTCTAGCATATTACAGGATTGCACACACATGTGTATGTATGTATAGTATATAGCATCACACACATACACAGAACCCATGTACCAATTCATATTCCACACCAAGAATTGGGGGTTTGGGCTTCCCTGGTGGCGCAGTGGTTGAGAGTCCGCCTGCCGATGCAGGGCACACGGGTTCGTGCCCCGGTCCGGGAAGATCCCACATGCCGCGGAGCGGCTGGGCCCGTGAGCCATGGCCGCTGAGCCTGCGCGTCCGGAGCCTGCGCTCCGCAGCGGGAGAGGCCACAACAGTGAGAGGCCCGCGTACCGCAAAAAAAAAAAAAAAAAAAGAATTGGGTTTTTATTATTCACAAATATTTTTGAAAATATCACTAAGGATGAATAATATGTCACTCCCAATCTCAGAAGCAGCTTCTTTAAGCACAGTTTCCTATAACTTTGTACAAAGTAGTATGTCACTCCGAGAACAAGATGCTTTCTTTGTAGAAGTCAAGTGGCAGCCACACTTAGAGGCAAGAATACATGTGTAGCTCTGTTCAGCAAAGACAAATCCAACTGAACTCTAGCAGCTGCCTGAGTCCTCAGTGAGCTGAAATGAGTCATAGGGGAAGATAATTCTTTTCAACTTCTTAGCATCAGTAAAGCAGTGCCTTCTTTTTTTTTTTTTTTTTTTTTTTGCGGTACACGGGCCTCTCACTGCCGCGGCCTCTCCCGTTGTGGAGCACAGGCTCAGCGGCCATGGCTCACAGGCCCACCTGCTCCGCGGCATGTGGGATCCTCCCGGACCCAGGCATGAACCCGCGTCCTCTGCATCGGCAGGCAGACTTCCAACCACTGCGCCACCAGGGAAGCCCAGCAGTGCCTTCTTAAAGCACTTCTTAAAGCCTTCTTAAATCAAAACCTCCCATTTTCCACTGCTTTGCTCTGCTGCTACTCTGGTTGTTAGAAAATCTGCTGCCTGAATGTGTTTGGCTTCCCAGCAGTGGACTAATCAAAAGATAAGGGGAGTTGTTTAAGCAGCAAGAAGAATAAATGGTGGGACAAAGGGCGCCTTGACAGATGGCAAGAAGAGCAGAATCTAGGAGTAAGCGGGGACAGAATGGAGAGAGTGAGAGGGAAGAGTACTGGCAAGATGGCAAGAATTCAGATGGAACAGGAGTGGAAAGCTTAGGGAAGGAAGCCATCAGGATCAGAAGGCAGCAGTTGGTGCCGGTTAAAGCCCTGTTGGGGCTCATGAAGCAGTGAAAGAAGCAGGGCTCCAGAACTTGCTAAGTGTGGACTCTCTGAACCTCAGTCTCTTCCTCTACAAAACGGACCTCCCATTATCACGAGGATGAATGGACTATTGTACACAGAGCACTTAACCACAGAGTCTAGTAGTAAGTACACACTCAATAGATGCTTTCAAATAGAGTATAGGCAACAGAATGGGGGTAAAACAACCCCCTTGTGAAATAAATACCGAAGGAAAGGGAGAGAGCTAAAAAGAACTCCACATTTCTCAGTCCCTTTTTCCATTTTTCAACAATGTTAGTTTTTTGATTTACCAATTTTTAAAAATCCTGCTTGCTTCCTTTGTAGCTCCTCCACATGGAATCCAAGGATGATTCATCCTTAAGGTAGAAAGGAGATACAGAAGCCAACTGTACTACTTCTCCCCCAGGACCAGAATCTTCTCCACAGCAGTCCCAACCCATGTGCCAGCTGCCTCTGCCTGCACCAATCTGCTGGGGAGCAGGGGATGGGCCGCGCCTCCAAGAAGGTGCCTTTCCTCCCTTGAGAACTTGGTTATAAAAGCTCCTCTTTTTGGCAAGTCAAAACACACCTCACTGTTAGTAGCAACGACTGATCCTGATTAGGCCTTCTGGAGCTGAGTTCCCAAATTCTTTTTCCAATCCACATTCATTTGACACCACCCCTCCCCTGCATGCTGTCACTGCAGGGTTCTTGAGGGCACAGAAGCTGTCAAGTTCATTGTTATGTCTAGCATCTCACACACTAATCAGCACACAGTAGTTGCTCAATAAGCATCTGAATGAATGAATGAATGAATAATATTCACAGCATCAAAGGATTTAAAGAGCATCTACTAGGGGTAGTAAATTTAAATGTTTTCGGGAGCCCAGGCAGCTAAAATAAATGAGGACGGACTGGCTTGTGGCTAATTGAGGAGTGAATGTTCTGACCAAAGGCACTTGAATTCAAATTGTTTTAGAAGAGTCCATTAGCTCAAACCCATTTAGTGCTGGGTTGTAGCTTGTACCACCATTTGTGGTGGAGTCTGTGACTCCATTTTACATACCCCCCTCCCCCAATTAGAAATTTGAGTCTCCTCAATTACTTCCTTTATAAATGCTAACTCACCCTCCAGCATCCCCAAGGGTGGGGCAGGTGAGACCTTCAAAACTTAATTATTTGAAAATTCATTACCTTCCCCTGAAAGCTGTTTCCTTGCAATTTTTACCCAATTGTCCCTTTGAGGCTGGAGAAACAAATTGAATTCTTTTTCTGTTTGATTTCCCTGCAAATATTTGAAGATATTTACCACCCCCTCCAAGCCCACTAAATCTTCTCCAGATTAAAGTTCTTTCAGCTGTTCCTATGTAAAGATTATGAAAGTCCCACCATCCTGTTCACTGCCGTGTGTCAACATCCTTCTCCAAAGTGTGGTATCACACATGCATGTACAGTGTTATTAATAATAGTGAAAAAGTTTGGAAAAGATCCAAATTACAGCAAAAGGAAATGGGTAAAATTTGGTTCACCTCTTATAATGCACAGTTTATGTACCTATTAAAAATCATTCTAAAGAGCCTGGGAAAATGCTCATATTAGAAGATTAAGTGAAGAAGTCACATGACAAAACACTGCTTTCCATATTGGTCCTAATTTTATTTCAACTATTTTATTTAAAACCGATTTGAATAAGATTGTAAGCTGGAATAAAAATGACTCTTGTCCAGAAATCCCTTTCATAATCAGCAATAAAAGCCCAGGTTACTTCTTTTTTAAACGTGTTTTTCAGAAATTAATCAAAGATTTCAGATTGAAGAGTCCAAGGGGGTCCCCTGCCTTGATCCAGGTCAATGTTTAAAAATCAGAGGCCTAGGGCTTCCCTGGTGGCACAGTGGTTGAGAGTCCGCCTGCCGATGCAGGGGACACGGGTTCGTGCCCCGGTCCGGGAAGATCCCACATGCCGCGGAGCGGCTGGGCCCGTGAGCCATGGCCGCTGAGCCTGCGCGTCCGGAGCCTGTGCTCCGCAACGGGAGAGGCCACAACAGTGAGAGGCCTGCGTACCGCAAAAAAAAAAAATCAGAGGCCTATATGGGGGCAGCGTTTCTGACAATTATGTGCTTAGTCCCTCCCTCTCCTCCCCTCAGACTGGAATACAGTCAGTTGAAGGGTGGGGACATGGAAAAAGCAGATTTGGAAAAAGACTCTCAGGTGATGTTGATGCATACCACTGGTTAAGAAGTAAACTAGACGCTAGATTTCTGTTAATGCCGCCAAGCGCATATCCCTTTTCTCGGCAGCCACAGCATTCTTTTGACTCACTCTGAGTTAACTGAGACCCTGGAGGCTTGTTCTGATGAGCTGCTCTTAAAGGCTACTCCCCTCCCTGCACGCATGCAGGTGGCTTTGTAAGATTTCAGGGAAGATATTGGCATTGATCCCCATACAATTCACTTTATTATTAGATTTGGCCCATCAATCTAGACTGTCAAGATCTTGCTGTTCTGGCTCGTCCTCCCAGCTGTGAGTCATCCTAAAATCTCAATCAGAATGACATCTAAGGTATTTATCCTGCCAGAAAGTCTTCTTTCCTAAGGTAAACATTCCCAGTGTCATTGACCAGGAAGCCTAAGACATTTTTTTTCTTCACCATCTGACCTGGACATCCTCTGACACAAGCGCCCATGGTGTAGCCTGGTCACCACTGAAGACAGAGGCTATCGTTCCCCTTTTATCTGGATAATGAAATATGATTTGAAGAGGTCCTTTTTTGTTGCTTTAAAGTCTCTAACTAGGGTTTCTAATTACTCAAGTAATTTTTGCTTATTGTAAAGTGTGTTTTAAATACTATCTGGAAACATGTAAATAAAAATCTCCCTCCGGGGCTTCCCTGGTGGCGCAGTGGTTGAGAGTCCGCCTGCCAATGCAGGGGACACAGGTTCGTGCCCTGGTCCGGGAAGATCCCACATGCCGCGGAGCGGCTGGGCCCATGAGCCATGGTCGCTGAGCCTGCGCGTCCGGAGCCTGTGCTCCGCAGCGGGAGAGGCCACAACAGTGAGAGGCCCGCGTACCGCAAAAAAAAAAAAAAAAAACTCTCCCTCCATCCCCAAGCTCACTTCTATGAGGCGATCATTATTAACAACCTGATGTATACAGAAGGTTCTGCGTGCACCTCTCTACGGGGTTTGGTTTTATCTCTTTGACCAAGAGACGAAATGTTTCTGCCAGCAATTTGCTGATAATAACTTATTTTGGTATCAGTTTCAAAGGATTAATTCAGTTCATGGTTTCTGCTTCCAAAAGCAGCCCCGTTCATAAACATGAGAGGCAGAGCCAGCTATGTCTTCGCTGGTCCTTCTGCAACTGGACTGGTGGGCTTCTGTGAGGCCTGCATGTGGAGTAGAAGAGAGTGGTTCCCAAATGCTGGGCTTCATTAGGACCATCTAGAGAGCTGTTTCAGATATGCTCCCCAGTGATCACACAGCAGGGTTGGGGTGCAAGTCAGGACAAATTGTCTAGGCTGTGCTAATGCCCGCCAGGGTCTGGGCCCAGTGTATTCAGACATTAGGCCAACATGCCTGACGCCATGGGCTTGGTGCTCTGGTGCCATCTGTCCTCCCCCGACGCCCCTCCAGCTGATTCCTCACCTTCCAGTCACACCACCTCCCAGCTGAAAAATGTCCATAGCTACCCACTGTTGAAATCCAGCAGCTCTCTTTAGAGCCTTTGCAGCTTCTCTCACCTGGCCCTCACCTAACTTCCAAGAACTTTCCTTCACATAGGTTAAAACTCAACCAGACTTTTTATTCCATTCATCGTCTGCTCCCTCTGGGTCTTCACTCACTGTTCTCTTTCTCTGTAAAGGCTGCCTCTGTCTTCCTTGCACTCCCTACATCTGCCTATTTATTCCTGCATCCTTCAAGGTTCACGTCAAATGCTGCCTCATCTATAAACCTCTCCTGAGCCCTGCCTACCTCCTGTCTCCTCCTAACAAACTAGAAGTGGTCCTCTCTTCCTCTGAAACCTCTACTCCATTTTTAAAATACTTTATGGTACTTGCCTCTTTCAATCTTGTAATTTGTTGAATATATCTTATATCTCCAACTAGATTATAAGTCAATACATGAACGTATGTTGAGTGAGTAAGTGAATCCACAAATAAGCACACAGAAGACAAAAGGGGGAAACTGTGGAAGAAGAAGAATCAACACGATCCTACCTGTACCCCATTGCCTCCAAGAAAATATTAAAAACAGATAAATCCACCAGCAACCAGGGTATCACAGGCATAGACACAGCTTGGTTTGGTAGATTCCTATAAGCATATTTGAAGGATTCGGGTCATTTCCTTTGCTAGTAACTCAGATTTATTATTACTTAAGTCTTTCCCCATAACTCTGGAGTTAGAAGCCAATTACCTGAAGGACAGGTGAGACACTAGAACATGAAGGGGCCCCCAGACTGAGCGACAGGCACTGTATATATGCCCCTTGGGTGGCTCTGCCATCACCAGATCTGACCAGTGTACACACTGCCTACAACTCCACAAAACTTCTCCTTGATCTTCGGTTGGTCCTGCCTGGTTTGGCCCCCACTTCTCTCCTGGTCCCATCTGATGCCATCTTTGCACTTGTTCATGCTTCTCAGTTCCACTCCCTTTCTCCAAATGATGTGTACCTTTCCACCTCATAGCCTTGCTTTATGGTGCTCCCTCTAGCTGGCATGGCTGCCCCACCACCCGAGCCTTAGCAGAAAGGTCACTTTCGTGGGGGAGGCCCGCCCCGATCCCCTAAGACTAGGTTAGGTTATTCCAGCATAGTTTATGATGACTCTGTTAGAAAGAAGCCTTCAGACTCGGAGCTTAGATACTCCTTCTGTGATTATTTGACCACGGTTTTTCTTCCCCGCTCGATTTTAAACTCCACAAGGGCAGGGAATAAAGCTGTCTTGTTAGCTGCTCTATCCTATCACCCAAGACCATGTCTGGTAATATGATGTCCAAGAAATTTTCTGAATGAATGAATGAATTGAATTCCAAGGACATCCATCTCTGCTAAAAAAAAAATTAGGTGCAGAAAAATCATGGAGGTATTTGCACCACCTCTAATTCAGTCTCTGCTCCCTCCACTTGGTTGCTGGACTATTTTCTACTCACCTTCATTCCACATAGAGAGACACCTGCGATTTATACACCATTACGTTTTTACTGACAATATCTTAGAGCAGCATCACCAGAATCAGCCCCATTGTTTCAAGGGAACTCACATATTTTGAGCACCTACTACGTACGGATATGGTCCTCATGCCTCTTAGGTTATTTAATTTTCTCAGTGACCGAATGAAGTTGTTTCATTATTTCTACTTCACAAACGAGAGAAACCTGAGACTCAGAGAGACTAATCGACTTGGCCAAGATCACAGCATAAGAAATGGCAGGAGTTTTATATTGTTTAATAGGTAGTCGATGGAAAGGATGCTGGCCTGGAAATCGGGAGATAGGAGTTTTGGTCCATTTCATATCACGCATTCCTTGGGTGACCTTGAGCTAACATGTAATCTCTGAGTTCTGACTTCCTTGTAAATAGGGGATAATATCTGAAGATGGATTGAGCCCAGGCTTTCACGAGTTTCTGAACAGGGATAAAGCACAACATGCTGCAACGAGTGATTATCCCGCCTCATTCCCCCTACCCTCAAGAACCAACAGATGGCCTTCTCTTCATTTGAAAATCAAACACTCCTACCGAGGTCAGTTATGCCTACAAATCAATGTAGGCTTTCTTCTCCTGCACAAAATCTCCAGCTGGAAAAATCAGCTCTAATTCTTTCACTTGCTCAGGCCTTGCTCTGAATAATATATTTTAAAAATGAACTATTTTGGGGCCAAGAAATCTGTAAATCTGAGCTGATTCATCACTTTCACCATCAGGCTCTCACTCTTCTGCTGCTTCTGCTTTGTCAGATAAAGACATTTTATTTCTACCAACAATTTCGCAGTGGGCTATGCGGAGAGTTCTCCTTTTGTCACAGTAAAATTCTTTGCAAAAGATTAAAAACTTAAGGATGGGCAGAGTCTCAAAAAATAAATCTAAAGTAAATAAAACACTGGGGGTGGGATGGATGGATGCAGATAGAGACACAATCGCAGAAACGAAATGGATTGCAACACGGCACCTAACTTTGAACGTGGAGATTCCAAAAGTTTCAAGGGGCAATTGCCTCAACTAACAGAATAGGAAGACAAAAACAGATAATTCCAGAAAATGTACTAGTTAAATACCAGCTCTAGTTAACTTTGGAATGCTTGTAACTCTCTCCCATAAGATTTACCTTTCAATGTTTTTCTCGGATAAATTATATTAAAATGAGTTTAGTTTGAGGAAATAAGTGACATATCCTTAAAACATGCTAGGCAGAATGCAACAGCCAGTCTAAGAATTAAAAAAAAAAAAAACTGCCATGAACGCTCATGTGTGGATGACTGAGGCCTGAATGTTTTCTGAGGGGCACAAAAACTCCTTCAGAAAAGCTCTGATGTTCAGTAGTAGCTTTTTTTTTTTTTTTTTTTTTTTTTTTTTTTTTTTTTTTTTTGCGGTACGCGGGCCTCTGAGTGTTGTGGCCTCTCCCGTTGCGGAGCACAGGCTCCGGACGCGCAGGCTCAGCGGCCGTGGCTCACGGGCACAGCCGCTCCGCGGCATGTGGGATCTTCCCGGACCGGGGCACGAACCCGCGTCCCCTGCATCGGCAGGGGGACTCTCAACCACTGCGCCACCAGGGAAGCCCTCAGCAGGAGTTTTAAATGCTCTACACGAAAGTGATGTAGTCACAGAAGTATAGCACTGCAATATTAGATGAGAAAGGCCATGCTGCGTGGGGACCTTTCCTCCCCATCACTCTTCCTCTAGGCTATACCTCTTCTGAGCTCCGGGCCATATTCCCAAACCTGCCCCTACACTGGTGTCACCGTGTGGATGTCAGGCTGTTCAAAATCATGGAGTCCCAAATTTTCTCCCACCTCACCTTCTCTCTAAATCTGCTTCTGCCCCCTCTTCCCTCATTTAATTTCCTAGGGCTCCATCTACACCACTGCCACCCTAGACCTGGATCTCTTTCTCAGCAACAACACCCTGACATAAATAGAAGCCCTACCGATTCTATCTCTAAAATACTGCCCTGATAAGTCTCTTCCTCTACACTGTCTTAATTCTGGCCCACACCATCTCTCACCTACATTTGTACACTAGCCTCCTAATAGGCCTCCTTATTCCTGTCATTCCACTGCCTCGACAGTGGCATATTCTAGCCACATCCTGCCCGCCCACCATGTCACACACCACACCATCTCTCCACACACCAAAAAAACCAAACCAAAGCAAAACAAAAAAATCCACAGACAAAAACACACACACCCTGACTCTGCAACACCAAAAAAAAAAACAAAAAAAAAAAACCCACAGACAACACATACACACACGTATGCACAGATCCAATAGAACATATCATCAAGTCACACCAACCTGCCTGCCATTCCCCATTCCATACCCCTCTCTCCCATTTCCAGATCTCTGTCTGGGCTATCTTTCCTCCTAAGATGTTCTTCCTTCACCATCATACCACTCCTTCATGTCCCTTGAAGTTCTTGCTTATCCTTCCAGATCAAGTTCAGAGCCACCCTCCTCTAGGAAATCAGCTGAACTTGTTCCCTCCCCCTTCTAGGCTGTCAGATCCCAATATTCCAACAAGTTTTCTTAGCCTTGTCTCCCTACCAGGCATTGGAGTCCTTTAAAATGTAGCAGAATTTAACAGCACAGCATGAGATAAAGCAGACCTGGGGTAAAATCCCAGCCATCTCTTGTTAGGTTAGGAAAGTAAGTTCTCTGAACCTCAGTTTTCTCGCTCCAAAAATAGAGATATTCCTATCACTTAACATAGGGTTGGAATCAGAAGTAGATGAAAAAGTGCTTATTACCTAGCACCTAGGTGAGACAATGAAATGACAACCATTATTATTAAAACTATTTAGACTCCCTGTACCCTGTGTTCAACAAACGTTTAATTGCATGAATAGATTTAACTTTCAGCTCCTTCACTTTTATAATAAGCATATTCAAGCATACTTTCACACCAGAGCTCCCCAAGAGTTATGCAAGGTAAGCAAGTGAGGTATTAATCTTCCCATTTTACCAATGGGAAAATGCAGACTGAGAACATAAGTAACTCGGCTCAGTAAATTAGTGGCTCAGGTTAGACTAGAACTCAGCCTTCAAATGTTATATTACATGTAAAACATTGACTCACATTTTAGAAAATGAATCCATCTAAAAATAGCATGGCTGTCCAATCATTTGCACTATGCTGGGTACTTTTTAAAATATGCTTATTTTACAAGAAAAGAAATTTGTAAAATAACAAATCAGTAAGATGCCAGAAAAAGGACTGGCTTTCCAATTTAGAGCAGAGTCTTGCAAATGAGAATGCAGATTTGAAAGAGCTCTTTTGGAAAGCTAAATCCAATTGCATCATTGCCTTGCTCTTAAGCCCTCCACTAACTTCACACTGCCCTCAGAATAAAAATCACCCTCCGTGTCATGGCCTCGAACCTTCTACATGGTCTGGATCTGCCTACCACTCTTGTCACTCTCTTTCCTTTATTCATCATGTTCAAGTCCCATTTGTCTCTGTTCCTCATACTCTCCAACCTCATTACTGCCTCTGGGCTTTTGCATTTGCTGTTTTCTCTCTGAGAGTCCTCACTCCCTAGATTTTCCCCATCTTGGCACCTTTCTGTTATTTAGGTCTTAGTGTCAAGAACTTCCCTCTCTATTCTATTTAATTGTGGCTCCCTACTGCCCATACTCTCTATTATATCATTAACTTGCTCTCATTTCTTCATATCATTTATCACCCTATAAATTCTTATTTGCTTTTTGGATCTTTTCTCCCATGAGAATATAATGTCCACGAGAACAGAGAAAGACCCTGTTGATCTTGCTGAGTACTCTACCTCTAGCACCTAGAACAGTGCCTGGTATATAGTAGGTATTCAGTAAATATGTGCTAAATGGATGAATGAATAAGCTTCTTTTATCACCAATAAAACACCAAAACAAATCCTTCTATGCATTAGCAATCTAGACTGATAGAACATCCTCGAACCTAAAAGCAGTACAGTCCCCAAAATTAGAACTCGTGGGAAGAAGTGAGCTAACACCAAATATCATTCTTACGTCTTTGAGAACAAAGGACTCTTGTTTTTATTTATATCCAAGGAAAGCTGAGTTTTTTGGCATAGAGGACTGTTTAGAGACACTCCCTCCATTTGAACCAAAAGGTCACACATGTTTCTTCTCTGGCTTGGAGCTCAGCCCCCTGGAGCTCTGGTTTCAATCTGGAGATTTTATCTGACAGCCTGCATGTCACTGCTTTTGGTGAACTTGTTTTGTTGCCAGAGAGTTAACTTAGAGGGAATACCACGTAAAGAGCAAAATGTGCATCAAGAGGGGAAGAAGGGATCTTTAAAGTAGTTTAATTTCCAGGATTAACTTTAAAATGATCTGGTAAGTTCATTTGCAATGTCATAATGCCCAATCTACTTTTATGGTAAAAATCCTGGAAACTGATTCAATTAGCCATGACAAGTACACACTCTTCTCAAGCAGAAGGATGAGATGGTTCTTTCTCCCTCTCCTCCTGAATTTTTCTCCCAACAACATGAAACAGTAACAGGACCTGTAATCTAGCAGAGTGACTCTGTAAAACCCAACAAAACAGAAGTCCCTATTGTTTTGTTTCAGGTTAATTTTAGAAAGCAAAGTTGGAAAAGAATCAAATTACACTTATGCTGCTGTACTGGTCCTTGCTAACAAGTAAGCAAGTACCATCTGAAAGGTTAGGGCTGGGAATCCATTTCTTTCCTAGGTCTTCAGTGATTGATGTACATGTATAGTGAATCCAGGCACAAAGTCCAAGCTCTCTCCCAACGAATTTGATTTTCCTCTTCCTCATTTTTAAACAGCTGAGCCACAAATTCTTCTTTATCAGATGCCACAGGAAGTTACAGAAAGCAGGATTTTAATTGAATGTATGTAATTATGTCAAATCTGATAACAGCATAATTTACTGAAGATCAAAAAGCTTACTGAATGTGAGGTTATTTCTAGCACAAAAGCTTAGAACATAGTCAGTCTCATCCTCCCCCGACCCCCTGCCTTAAAAATCAGATAGAGGTTCATCACATGGAAAACTTATAGGGAAGGTATCCAAATTGGTGCCCCAAACTCAAATTGCCTCAGTTTATGTTCCTCGCAACTACCTCTTTGGTTTTATGGCCAGTGAGGGCAGGAATTGCTTGCATAGCAGCCCTGTTCTACTCTTCCTAATTTATGAGTCAGCTCTTCGACTCCCCAGGGCCCATTCTTCAATAGCTACAGGATTAGCATCTATAGATTTCCATCTGGTCTTTATCATCACAGAGGAGGGTTAGCCATACACTGAATAGTTGAGTTTGGGAGAAAGCATTGGGTAAGAGGGGGAGGAAGGGTATACGCTCAAAAAGTAGATTTATGAAACTCAACTGTGATAGACTGGTAATTATTGAAATGGGCTTTAACAGACATAGAAAGAAAGCTGTATAAAGGCACTTCACAGTAATTAATTGAGCCTCTCCTAGTTCTAAATTGAGAAAAATACAAAAATCAATAATTTCAAATGTGTCATACTTATTGACACTAATGAAACCTCCTGAATAAGCATTTAATGCAACTCCACTGCTACTTTAAATTTACATTACTCACTGAGTGCACATTACAAGGTCAGGGCAGCTCCCCTGGGCTTCACAGAGCTGATGCTATCAAATAGACAGGACTTTGTTCGTGCTGTATATGGAACAACCCTTCAGAGAGTTGCTGAGCTGTCCGTGGTGCTGAAAAAGCAGCTCTTTCCCCTTCGGTTCAGCAGGAGACACACATTCAGAAATGACATGGTGGCTCATTGTGCAGCGACTCACACCTCCACATTTACTTGAAAACACACACACACGCACACACACATACACACACATACACACACAGTACTTGGATTTCCTAGAAAGCTCTGATTACGCTATCTCACTAAAATCTCTCATTTTTACTCTTCGTACTTTTAGATATTAACCACAATGAGACATATTAAGTTGAATTTGCTGGCATTATTCTCTGTTAAATAAGTGTTCTGTATCTCCAAATGGACTGTAAGCTCAAGAGTCATGGAAATACTCATGGACTTGTTAAAATATCTGGATTCAAATTTAGGCTCCACCACTTACTAGCTAGGTAACTTGATTGAGTCAAGTTATTCTCAGTGCCTCAGCTTCCTTATGTGTAAAAAGAGGCAATCGCTAACATTTTGGGAGGGTCCAGTACAATGCTACATTTTACAGTGCTTTGAACACTGGAATGAGCATTAAAAGTGTAAGCATTTACCATGCCGGGTTTTTTTTGGTATCACATACGGCAGATATTCTTGACACAGCATTCAGTTAAAGTTTTTGTTGTCTTTCTAATTCCAAACAGGCCTATGGAATTCAGAATAATTAAGATAATTATTTTTAAATCTCATGCCTGAGGAATATTAGGAGTTTATAAATTTAAGGAGAGACTGACCTAGAAGGCAGACAAAGTTGGACACTGAAATTCAGACTCCAGTAAAACATTCAAAAATTAAGATCCAAATGCTCAGTCATCTCCAGGCTTATCATCATCGCCATCTTTCCAGCACTTGTCATTCACTGAAACAATGCCCCAGTCAGCATGCTATGTACACATAGATTATCTAATTTAATCTGAACACTCTCATTTTGTAAATAAAGTAACTAATGTAGGAGAGATTTAATAACCTGCCCAAAGCAACAAAGGGTAGTATAGCCAAAGTTTGAAACCAGATTATTCTGAATCCAAAGCTTATTCTCTTAACCATCATGCCCACAGCCCTCTATAACTGAATGGGTTCTTTGGACTGGGGTTAACCTAGAAGTTGGCCAGAATTCCTTAGGTCCCTTACACTGAAGGAGAACTTTTGAGATCACATTATCTAGCACATTAGAGGTGATAATGAAAACAAGTCTTTACTGCAATCTTTGCCCTATGAGTTCTAACCCAAGGTAAATTCCCCAGATCACATGATGCAACAATTCAAGAGAATAGGCTCCTGGAATCACTGACTTACAAATGACCAATTCAGTACCTTCACTCAGAAGTTATTTCCCTGCAACATAAAGGGATTCAGATAAGATGTATTTGGTGTGGGTTTTGTTTTTTTATTAGAACTCAAAAGTCAGCAACTTTAACAATTACATTATTTTAAAATTGCATTTACTGTGGAATTCCACCTCCATCTAAACCCTTTCCATTCTTAAAGACCTAGTTGATATTCTCCTTCCTCTATGAATATGCACAGGTGGCTTCAATTCTAGTAATTTAATCTTTCTCTGAATTCCTATCACCTCTAACTATACCACACATTTCTCAACAAACCCTCTATTGTCCTGGGATATATCTCCATTTTCTCACATAGCTATTTAACATATAATAATAAGGTATAATTAATAAGGTATAATTATTAACTCATTTATACCTTATTTCTTTAACATTACTGGAGACTGATTCATCATAGGTGCTCAATAACTATTCGAACTCAAGTTGGCAGGTTCTACACTTCCCTGAAATTGGTTGTTGAATTCCTGCTTTCTCCCCATCCTCTTATGGATCCTCATTAGATCCACGAAATGAGGGCTATTTTTTGTCATACTCACTATTGTATCCTTTGTGTCAAGCACATAATAGGGGATTATGTAATAGTTGGAACAAATGAAGAAATGAATAAATGAGCCAGCTGAACTGACAGGGATTATACCCTACACTGAATGCCCATACCCTCACCGTTACCCCAACAGCTACTGGTAGAAAATTTCAAATCTAGTTCAAGTGGATTCACTGTGTTCCTATATGAA
The DNA here is from genome assembly GCF_039906515.1 of Pseudorca crassidens. NCBI lineage: Eukaryota > Metazoa > Chordata > Mammalia > Artiodactyla > Delphinidae > Pseudorca > Pseudorca crassidens. The sequence goes on from NC_090298.1 coordinate 123,283,337, forward strand.
TTTATACTATTTGACATGAGAATCACTTTCAAAGTACCATAGGAGATTCATGTTTGGGGATTCTGTTTTTAGGTATTCAAAAAAGGCAGCATGGGTCATAAAAACTTACATAGACATAAAAGGGAAAAGGGCACTCAGAATACATTATTTTCTAAAGGTTTCCTATCAAGAAAATATTGAGGAATTGTATGTCAGCACAGAGCTGAGAAGGAATTTATATGAACCCTTTTCAAGAGCTCACAAGCTGCTTTAACTTGATACATTTATTTCTTCAATAATACTTACTGTAGTAGATGCCGGAGATAGAGAAGTGAACAAAACCAATATGGTCCCACCCTCATAAAACCTACATTCTAACCTAATGAGAAAATAAAGGAAATTTCTCCCTTTCATTTATACAATAAGTATCGATAAAGAATCAATTCCAGGCACAGCACTGGGTTTTCATTTTCCTAGCCTCGCTGCATCTCTGATATTACTGTGTATAGAACAGATGACACTGTAGTTAATCTGATTTAATAAATCCTTTAATTCTTTTGGTAAATACTAGAGAAGCAAGGGGATCACAGGGAAAGAGGGTCCAGAAATAGATTTTAATTCCTTTTTCCATCTTCTTCCTATACTCTTAACCAGAAATACTAAGACAGTTCCTTTAGAGGGAGCAAGCTCTGCCTTGCCTAGGGGGAAAATAGCTGGGAGTTTCCATGGATATATTTGGGGAGGGGGAGAAGGAGAGGGAGAGAGAGAGAAAAAAACAGTCAAAGATGCTTTCTTTCATGGTGGGTGTCTTGGTTCCTGCAATAGTCACAGGGGGTTAAGAAGCAACCTCTCCTTCATGGACATGCACACCTCCATGAATTCTATGGTCCATGATGAATAATACATTCTTTAGTTCAAAGGTTTTCTTTTCCCCCTTTTATTTGTTGTGATGGAATTTTCTATTATACCCTCAAGTTAAATATCACTTTTTTTTCTAAAACAAGATATTCTCTTGCAATTTTACATACAGTGTTTCAGTTATTACTACAGATCCACACATCATCATAAAGGAAAAACTTATGTATCAAGGACCAAATCAATGACCAAATCCACAAACCAGAATCAGGGGCTGGTATATTCCTTTAAAAGTGCTCATTATTTATAGTTTAATTGCATTAAGTGCCTAAGAATGTACCTCTTTCTTTGTAATGGGTTTTTATGGTCTTAGTCTTCAGAAGCTCAGATTCCATCTGTGACAGCAGACTATTGTAGAATTTGGCTATTAATAGCTGCTGATACACACTTACTCAGAGCTAAGAGGCCCAGGGCTGTAGAGACAGCCAGATGGAGATAATACCACAGAGTGACTGTATAGACAAAAAGATGATCTATTTTTTTTCCAACACAAAACAGACAACACTAAAAACATGACAATCCTGCTTTGTTGCAGGCCAAACTCTCCGAGGAAAAAAAATGTTTCCTTTGGAATTCTCAGTTCTGGTTCAAATTACATGTGATTTGTCACCGTTTCTATTGTTCAAGTAACTCCTCACGCAGGTTACAAAGACAAAAACATTCAGATGACTTAACAACCCTGACTTAGTAAAATGAAATACTGCTACAGAAAATCAGAAATAAAACAATTCGGTAATTAATTAAGGAAAATTATTAACTTTGATACTGGACAGTCTTCTGAATCAGAAATATTTTCTCTAACACAGAGAAAAAGGGACAACAAATAGACTGAATAACACATTAGACATTTCTTTATAGAAAGAAAAGACTGAAAGAAAATAAGACTGTCTAATGTGATTTAACATGATTATGGTCTTAGTTTATCTTTATTCTAATGAGAGTAAGAAAAATACACTTCAAAAAGAAGAGTGACACAGCTACTATGCTTAATGTCATGTCATGATTCTTTGGGAACAAAGTTTTGTAAACACCAATCCTTTTTTTACTTTAAAAAAATTTTTAATAATCTGTCAGGTGATAAAGGGGGAAACTATTTTTTAATATGTGATTCATAACAAAACGGAATGGCTAAATTATTCTGGTGGGGGTACCTTTGTAAGTTGCACAAAATATGAGTTCTGTGTTTTTTAAGTATAGAAATATGAATGGGAATGCCTGCACGCAATGGGAAACATCATCATTAAAAAATGGGCAAGGGATTAGCATATCTTCTTATTTGATCTGCAACATGAGTAGAATCACATTGTTCTTATGAAGCCAAGCACAGCTAAAGGCAAGCAGTACAGACTCAGCTAAGACTTCGGGGCTTAGCGATGGGAACTCTCCCTGCTCGCATACTATAAGGAAATTCCAGGCAAACTGGGGAATGGTGTGTTAAGTACCTGAAACCTATTTCATAGAGACATCATGTAAAGAGTTCTGAAAACAAAGCAAAGAAAACTGACCTATACAAAAGAAGCAAAGGTGACAGGTTCAAACAGATGGGTAAGGAATCCAGGATGTCTCAAACTATCCAGAGAATACAGGTTCTATCCCATGAGCCCCCATTTATTCATGTAACTGTGTTTACATTATAGAGAAGCACTCTCTTTTCTTTTTAAAATAAAAAAATACTCCTAATTTATGACTATTTTTATTATGGGCAAATTGGTTAACAGTTTAGGCTTTACAGTCATACTGCAGTGAGCTCACAATCTTTGTCTACGTCTTACTAGTTGTATAAAAGTGGGCAAGTTCTTAAGCCTCTATTTTCTCAGCAATAAAATAGGTATGGTAGGATCGTGAGTGTTATATAAGATATTCTATGCAAAACATATAGTTCTGTGCCTGGTACACAGTGAACACTCAACAGATTTCTTCTTTTTCTTTATTATTTCTTTATAGTTCATTTTTATTACTACTACAGGCACAGTGCTTCTAAAAGTTAGAAAGATCTGGGTTTGAATCCTGGTTGGGAGAATTTGATCAATATCCCTCAGTTTATTCATCTGTAAAATGGAGCTAACTGTAATTAATCTCCCATACCTTATAGGAATGTGACAACTAAATTGGATAATTTATGTCATATGCTTAACACACTATCTGACACAGGCTAACTCCTGCATGGAAATTAGCTATTATGGGTCCCTCATCATAATCATATCCATAATCAATAAAGTTGATGTGACCCTTAAATGCAATAATGTATATAAAGCACAAGTGCAGTTCCTGAATCTTAACAAACATTAGTTCACTCTTCTTCCAGTTTGGTTAGCCAGGCTGCATGTATCACATATCATAATTAACCAGTGGTCTCTTCTGTATACCAGCTTTATTATTTATTGTTTCCAAGGTCATTAGGTGACTTGTTACCATACTATCATTTCATAAAACAATTGAGGTGTACGCATCACAAACTCTCTCCCAACTAGAGAAGGGAGATACATTCATCCTTGTTGTCACACTTTTGTTAATAGCAGAGAGCCAACTACTTAAAACATTTCCAGTTACTTCCAGCAGATACTTCACAAGCTGCTTTTGCTTTTGTTACTTCGTTTCTAGCATTATTTCTGAAATGGCCACATAAGCTCATCACTTTCAAATGCTTTCAACACCAACAGATCGAGCTCATCATCAAAAAGAACCCTTTACACATGTGTGCGGCAGGCAGAGCTTCGACTGAGCACATTCCACAGAGAGATTTTTTTTTAACCTACATTCCTAAGTAGCAGGGAGATTTTTCTGTGCTACTTTCCCTCTCATGTCATGTTTACTAACTAGCTAATAATTTCATTGTCATCTTTAGCCTTTCACACTAGTCACAGCAAGAGCACATGCAAGGATCTGAGTAAGCCAAGTTCTTAGGCTGCCTTGAAACAAAACCTGTCTGTATCATCACACCAAATTCCCCCTGCCTGTTTGGACACTGGCAATGGAAATATGCCGTTTTCTTCCCAGGCTTTGGCTTCCATGTGACGAGGCAGTGTCTAACTTCAGGGCATCCAGTGGTTATGAAACCTTGACACCTTACTTACTGTGGGGAAGACCTGTTGAAACAGCTTCTCCATTCGCTGAGGCATTTTCACATTAAGCTCTGGTGAATGGGAAGTAATGAGATGGATCACAAAGTGCTCTGTCAGGCAGCTGTGCGTCTGTCTCTGTCTCTCTGTCTGTCTCTCCCTCTCCTTCCCTCTCTCTCTCTTCCCATCCTCCCAACAGCACCACAGCTGACAACTTCAAACATTTATTATTATTGATCCCCTTGTCTCCTAACAATCGATAGTTGACATCCAAAGAACCGAATAATATTCAGTGTGCAGAACTGTGCTTATTTTCACAGAATACTGTAGGGAAATTAGGGGAAATTAGAGATGACTCATTATATGAATCCGTTTATCTCTTTAAAATTAAGAAACGATTACCCTTTCTATCCACATCCTAGGGTTTTAGCTTATGTGGTTCCAAAATAGACCAGGTGAGATGCTCATATAACTTCTCCGGTGACATTTATCTATTGTCTAATGATCTCCATGGTAAAATATACTTTTATGATATCTAGAGTTTTAAAAAAGGATGCTTGTTATACATGGTAAATTACTTGCCTTCTAATAAGTGGAGCAGCTAACACTTACCGAGGCTGTGCAATGCATAGGGTAAGGTCTTAGATGTTTTACAAACATAATGCATTTCATTCATGTAATAACTCTATGGAGGTAAGTCCCATTATTATTATTCATGTTTTATACAGATGATGACACTGGCATTTTGACAGAATGATGACTTGATTAAGGTTATGACTGTTTAGCCGCAGAGCTAAATTTAGAATTATTCTAACTGAATCAAGAGCTGAAAGTCTTCACCCCTGCTTTACATGCCTTTCTTGCCGAACTGAGTGATTTCAAAGCGCTTTTGTTTTGGTTTAGCTATAAATATCGCACTCGTGTCAACTCACCTAACATCCTTGTTATCAGGTTTCTTTCTCAAGGCTCAGAGCTGTAAGTAATACTGACTGCATTCTCCACATGAAAAGTCATAAATCTTTATGATTTTTCAGAAAGGTCAAACTGCTTTGTGTTCCAAAACTGGATTTCAGAAATCAGAATAAAAGATGATCTCAAAACATTTTAAGGACCTATTGACCCATTTGTAGTTACACTCTAGCAGAAGAAATGTTCATGATGAACAATAATATGATTTACTATTATATGATTTTTTCATATATTATATTTGGAAAGTGTATTCCAGCCCTCGCAGTCTACAGAGGAAGAAACAGGCCCAGAAATGTGGCCAGCTGGCAGAGCCTGGCCCAGACTCCAGTTTCACCTTCCACTATGCCACGTTTCCTCTCTCTCTTAGGTTGCATAGCACAGATAACCAGTAAAAATTCATCATTTGTGGTGAAGGGTGACAGAATGTCCCCTCCTCTTAATGTCATTAACCAGAAACTGCTTTATTGTAAGGAAAACAGATGCTGCTAATTCTGCAAAGATACCCTGTATATGATCGTTATTACAGCCTAATGATCGGGGTTAGAGTCTCAGCTCCAACAGTTGTAAGCTGTGTCACCTTTGGTTAAGTTACAAAAACTTCCTAAGCCTGGGTAAGAAGGTGATAGTCATACCACCAACCTCACTGGGTTGTCTGTGATATATAAATGCAAGAATTCATATTTAATACTCAACAATATGTCTAACACATAATAAACACTCAATAACTATTATTTTCATTATCATTATTATTTTCCGAATTTTGACAGAAAATTCACTATTTGGTCTACAAGTAATTCTGTTCACTGCTCCCTGCCCATTCAACTACCAACAAGGCCACTGTAGTTGATATACCAGTTGCTAAATTCTCAAATGGATGAAAAAATTCTCTCTCCCTACCCTTATCACACACATATCCCCCACCCACTTGGAGTATGAACTCCTGTGAAACCTCTTACAATGCGTACTGTGGCCCACCATAAACTTCTTAAGGCTCTTCACTGGGGGATGTCTCTGGCTAATGGGATAAGAAAATCCCATGAAACAGTATGGAGGTTCCTCAAAAAACTAAGGGTTGCCATATGATCCAGCAATCCTACTCCTGGGCATATAGCCAGAGAACACTCTAATTCAAAAAGATACATGTACCCCTGTGTTCATAGCAGCACTATTCACAACAGCCAAGACATGGAAACAACCTAAATGCCCATCGACAGGTGAACGGATAAAGAAGATGTGAGATATATATATATATATATATAGATAGATAGATAGATAGATAGATAGATAGATATACACACACACACACACACACACATATGTATATATATGTGTATACACACACACAATGGAATATTACTCAGCCATAAAAAAGAACGAAATAATGTCATTTGCAGCAACATGAATGGACCTAGAGATTATCATACTAAGTGAAGTAAATCAGAAAAGGAAAGACAAATACCATATGATATCACTTATATGTGGAAGCTAAAATACGACACAAAACAGAAACAGACTCACAGACATAAAGACAGACTCACAGACATAGAGAACAGACTTGTGGTTGCCAAGTGTGGGGGGCTGGAGGGGTAGGTAATGGATGGACTGGAAGTCTGGGATTAACAGATGCAAACTATTACTATATAGAATGGATAACAACAAGGTCCTACTGTATAGCACAGGGAACTGTGTTCAATATTCTATGATAAACAATAATGGAAAAGAATATGAAAAAGAATGTGTGTATGTATATATATATATATATATACTGAATCACTTTGCTATACAGCAGAAATTAACACAACATTGTAAATCAACTATACTTCAATAAAATAAATTTTTAAAAAACATAAAAAAAAGAAAGTCCCGGGACTTCCCTTGTGGCACAGTGGATAAGACTCCATGCTCCCAATGCAGGGGGCCTGGGTTTGATCCCTGGTCAGGGAACTAGATCCCACATGCATGTTGCAACTAAGAGCTTGCATGTCAAAACTAAGGAGCCTGCTTGCCGCAACTAAGAAGCCCGCCTGCCGCAACTAAGGAGCCCACCTGCCACAACTAAGGAACCCGCCTTCCACAACTAAGACCCAGTGCAACCAAATAAATAAATAAATATTAAAAAAAAGAAAGTCCCATCTATAACCATATGGTAGCAATGCACTGGCAAGCCTCCTACACAAGGATATTTTGTCAAGATTATAGTATTGGAAACCATGGCAAGAACTGTGTTTATTTTCTGATCTCCTTTGTTTAAGGAGCTGAGTCAGAATGAGATGAGCCAGTTTCAAACTGCAGCTCAATGGACTCCACTCATATTTTGTATAGTTGAGTTGATTCTGTTTAGCTCCTGGAGGAGAGCTGTTTGCCTGCTCTCCTGAGATGAATCCTTAGCAACTGCTGCTCTCCCTACTTCTGGACTCTTACTCTTCAGGGGGAAGGTGTCTTGGAGGTTCTGTGGCTTTGCTTAATGAGGGGCAGCCAGATATCTGTCATTTGCAGAACACAAACATTTGTGCAATTCTGAAAACTGTTCCTTGTAGAAACAAGTCATTGCCAAAGGTCACAGAGCTAGCTGCAGACACAGATGTAGTCTTAGGACATATTGATTAGCCTTGTGGTCAGATCTTTATTGTATAATTGGTACAGTGCTACCTTGGCGAGATCAGTTGACTTTTTGACCATCTGCAGCCACTTAACTTGCCTTCTGCATAAAACACAGTAAGAGACTATGATTCTCTAAAGCTCACAGGCCTCAGGATATAGAGTTCCCGTCCATGTATCCATCCATCCATCCAGTATGTATTGAAGACTTGATGTTAGGGGCTATGATAACAAATGGCAGTATAAATAATAACTGTAGTGTCCTGGAGGAGTTTATAATTTAGAAGCAAAAATAATCCACATGACAAATTTGTTAGGGAGTCATATGGGGGATGGGAGAAGAAAATCATGGGACCATGAAGTGGCACAGTGAAGCACTAGGACAGCGTGACCAAGAGAAAATGTGAGCCACATATGTGGTTTCAAATTTTCTAGTAAGTACATTAAAAAGCAAAAAAAGAAAATATTACCTTTCATTAACTTTACAATTTAATAATTTTATAGTTTATTTAACCCAATAGATCCAAAATATCATTCTTTACATGTAATCAATATTAAAATGTTATTAATGAGCTATTTATTTTTTGTACTAAGTCTTTGAAGTCTGGTGTGTACCTGACACAGCACATCTCAAATGAAATAAGCACATTTCAAGTACACAGTAGCCACAAGTGTGGCGACCTTATTGGATAGCACACCTCTAGGAAGTGCAAAAGAGGGAACAATTGCCTCCAGAATAGAGGAATCACAGAAGTTGATTCATGAGGAATCTGGATATCTGAGCTGAATTCTCGGATAAGTTTCCTCCCTAGCCCTGTGTCCCACCCTGCAGTAAAAGAATGTCTTTCTCATTATTTTATGAGCCCCTGGTGAGAAGGTCTTCTGTTTGTTCCCCTAAAAGTGAGCCTAGAATATAGCCATCCTGGTGTTAAAGTCTTTACCTGCCGAGTGAATATATGAAAGAAAAATAAAAACAGCTGCCTCCCACTTGCCAGACTCCGTGTTGGTATTTTGCATACATTCTCTCTAACATTTACAATGAATGTGCAAAGGAGACACACATATCTCCATTCTATAGGAGAGGAAGCTAAAGCACAGAGTAGGTAAATGATTTCCCAAGATCACAGAGCTAGCAAGAAGGGAGGGAGAGAGGAATGTGCAGGCAGAACAGGAGGGAGAAGACACAGACAGAGGAATGAGGGTAGACTACAGCTTAGAGTTAAGGTAGGAGTGGGAACAGGACCCAGGATATGTGAAGTGTCTGCCCTCTGCCCCATCTGTGTGCGTGTGTGTGCGTGCGTGTGTGTGTGTTATGTGAACGTATTTATGACGAACATATACTAGCTTATTTAACAAATCTTAAACAATTCCTTATATACTATCCTTTGGACTTCCATTCTATCTCTCCTGATAAGGTTTCCCTGAAATAAAAAACAAAAACAAATAGCTAGTGTCCAAAGGCAAAGGGCATCTTGGGAAGTGAAAATTAAAGAAATTTTAGTAGGAAGGGGCATCAGAGGCTTAGCACAATCTTCCCCACTCCACCCTCTTAACATTTCTGAAAAGTGGATAGCCATCCTCCCTGTGAAAGGACCATCTCCCAAGCCCATCTCTTCCACTCATTGACAGGCTTAACACCAGAAGATTGCTCCACACATTGATCTCCAGTCTCCCTCCATAAAACTTCTAATTAGTTAGGAGCTGGCTCTAATTGTGCCCCACACAACACTCTTCTTCAGAAAGATATCACTTGCTTCATCTGTTTGATGCTGATGTGGGCGGCAGAAAAGCAAACATTATTTATGCAGCACTTGAATTTAAAAAAGCATAGATTCAAATTGAGTCTTAAAAAGTAGATGCAATTTCTAAAAAACTAAAAATCATGTATTTGTGTCAGTTGGGAGGTATGTATAAGAACTAGAGCTTGCCCCTATAAAACTTAGTATCAATGCAAATCAAAACTACAATGAGGTATCACCTCATACCAGTCAGAACGGCCATCACCAAAAAAATCTACAAACAATAAATGCTGGAGAGGGTGTGGAGAAAAGGGAACCCTCCTACACTGTTGATGGGAATGTAAATTGGTACAACCGTTATGGAGGACAGCATGGAGGCTCTTGAGAAAACTAAATATAGAACTACCATATGACCCAGCAATCCCACTGCTGGGCACACATCCGGAGAAATCCACGGTTTGAAAGGACACACGCACCCCAGTGTTCATTGCAGCACTGTTTACAATAGCCAAGACATGGAAGCAACCTAAATGTCCATCGACAGAGGAGTGGATAAAGAAGATGTGGTACGTATATACGATGGAATATTACTCAGCCATAAAAAAGAATGAAATAATGCCATGTGCAGCAACATGGATGGACCTAGAGATTGTCATACTGAGTGAAGTAAGTCAGACACTGAAAGACAAATATCATATGATATCACTTATATGTGGAATCTAAAAAAATGGTACAAATGAACTTATCTACAAAACAGAAATAGAGTCACAGATACAGAAAACAAACTTATGGTTACCATGGGGGAAAGGGCGGGAAGGATAAATTGGGAGATTGGGATTGACATATACACATTACTGCATATAAAATAGGTAACTAATAAGGACCTACTGATAGCACAGGGAACTCAACACTCTGTAAAGACCTATATGGGAAAATAATCTATAAAAGAGTGGATATACATATATGTATAACTGATTCACTTTACCGTTCACCTGAAACTAACACAACACTGCAAGTCAACTGTACTCCAATAAAAATTGTTTAAAAACTTAATATCTCCTCTTTTTTACTGTAGCTTCGGAAAAGACTTTTAAATTTGCTGACCATGTGAAACAGTCATCAGCAACTTGGAGAACTAGGATTCTATTAAAAAGAAGGCTGCAAACCGGAATGATAAAACATGATAAAGTTCTAACTTGCTGACTTCTTGGCTGTGTCTGGATGGCCGCTAGCCCCCCAGCCTGGGGCTGGAGAGCAGGAGACAGAGACTAAAATGCAAAGAGTGTTACCATTTCGGCAACTTTATTCTTTCCAAATGTTTATTTTTGCTTCCTTAGGGTATCAGGAAGAGCGTGTTCTAACAATTCTGTTTCTGGCTGAGTTGTTGCCAGGAAGTCAAGTTTATCTTTAGCACCATCTCTGGGCAAATAGCACACACAGAGGAAAATGATATTTGGGGCCAAACGTTGAAAACTCAAGTCTCACGTAGCCTGAGTTGAAAGAGCAAAGAGCAAGAGCAAAACCCAGCTAATAATGTTGGTTCTGTTTTTTCTCTAAAAGAATTTCTACTTAGAGGAGAGGCAGTAGTAGAAAGAGGATGGGCTTCAAAGACCAACAGCTTTGGATTCAACTCAGCCTTGATCCACTGAGGCCCGAACGAAGACCCTTTGATAAATTTAATTCAACAAACATTTAGTTGAAGGACTCTGTGCCAGACACTTGGATCTCACAGAACTTAAAGTCCAAGTAAATTAGCTACCTCTCTGAATCTCTTTTTACATCTAAAAGAAGAAAATACATTACTGTTTGCAGGGTTCTTTTGACAATTACATGAGATAACACATGTAAAATTACACAGCCCAGTGCTTAGGTGAAGTTGAAGTTGTTTCTTGACAAATCTTCGTTTCTTTTCATTGTCTTTAGAATAACCAAATCAATCTCTCCAATGAGTCAACTTGTGGTTTCAAAGTACAGTTCTAGGACATAATTAAAAATAAAACCAACAGAGAGTTTCATAAAACCTAGCCACTTCCCAAACACCCCACGTTTTTTGGGAGGTCCATCAACCATGACAGCCAAACTTCAAAGATCAGTCTCAGATTCAACCACTTCAAACAGTCCTACTTTGACTCCAATTTGGTTTTATGCAAAGCAAAAATAAACTGCCTTTCTTTTCAACTACCAGTATGTACGTTATAAGTAGCATAAAAATCAGAGCTATAAATGATGCTGAAATATTAGAACTGCTTATTCAAAATTATCTATTGATTGCCTATAATACATGAGACATGGTGATGAAATCAGAGTCATAAAAGAACTAGATGTGTCCCTGACCTGATGAAGCTTACCCTCTAGTGGGAGAGATATAATGCCTACCCTCAAGGAGGCTACAACCAGGAAAAGAAACACGGCACACATGCATTAAATAATAGTGGCCAATATGCTATTTTAAGCATTAAATTATGAATTAGAATCTCTAATATTGGGGTTCAGAAGAGTTGACATAGTCAAGGAGACTTTTGGGGAAAAAAGTGGGATTTGAGCTGATATTTTTGAAGATTAGGGAGACTATTCAAGGTCTTCTATTCTCCCTGTACATAAAAATCAAATGCACCAAAACTCAAAGCAGAAGCTAGATGCAGTAACACCCCCGTCTGAATGCATGTAGTCCTCTCTTCACTCCTGAATTATTCACTAGTACAAGTTCTACCCGAGTTCCATCTCATCCAAAAGGCAGCATTAACTACTCCTGAGTAAAAGATAACTGGTTTACGTATCACTGCAGCATTTTTAAAAGAGCTATTCTGTCCAACTGGCTCTGTTTCCCCCTCTCACCACCCACCCCCCAAAAAAGGAAAAGAGAAGCCCAGGTTAAACGCACTGTTCGTATTTTCCAATTGTGAGAAACACTCCCCCACCATTCCTGCTCCCAGGGTTTCCTGTGGGCAAGAGGTAATCACAACCCAGACAGCTGGTGCTCCCCCTGCTACTGGCCAGAAATGGAATGAGATCAGGCTAGTAAAGAAGGGGTTTGAGGTTAGAAAGCTTTGAAAATTCTAAATCCTATTTGGATTGGACAAACTTCAAGGTGAGCCCTCTGAGACAACAGGACTTCATCCACATTCCCTAGCCATGTCATTCCGAAGCCTGAACAACCATACTCCATTTCTGGCATGGAATACAATATCCTCCCCTTGAAGCACTGCACATTCGTGCCTCAGTTCTGCATACTTGTTCACAGCAATTTTCTTCAATCTTCCTGATTAGAAATGCTTGATCAGCCATTGAGGGATGAACTTCATGGGAACCTATGATCTCTCTCAAATTATACGGCCCATTGTATGTTTATGGCCTTCTTAGCATTTTTCCCCCCTGTGGAGAGGAACCTTAGCTTTCATCAAATTTTCAAAGGGCTTCATGTGGCCTCCTGACCCCACTCCCCCCAGAAAGTTTAAGAAGCTCTATTTTAAATATACTAGGGTCAAATTTCTATTTATACCATTTCCAAAAGACTACACTCCAACCATAAGTCAAAGCAAAGAAAAAAATGACACACCTGAAAAAAGAGTCCGTGTTTCTTATCTGCTAATAACAAGCAAGTACTAACTATTAGAAACTTTGGCTCCTAGACTCTCAATTAGTAAATTAGGTTAAAATAATTTTTAAATGCAGATTCTTTCTGTCCTAATGCTTGAAAATTATCCAGGTGTCAGACTGTGAATGACGACCAAGTAGGGTCTTGATTCCATCATTTTTATTAGCTATTTAACGACACTTGGTAGTGTACCGAACAGTATTCCTGGAGAAGTACATAAACCCAGTTACTTTGGGGCTTGCAGTCAAGCTGCTTTATCATAAGACAGATTATGAAACTGTCTCCCTGCCCTCAGCAGCACTGGAATACAGGAGATTAGGTTTTAAACAGTCTCAAAGGAAATGTGGTCCCAATGAACTCAGACTCTATTTTATACGTTCCTAAAAGGGGCGCTTCGTAATGGACTGTAGGATCAGATAAGTCACTGGTGTTCTGTCACAGGAGAGAAAAAAGCGCAAGTTAGAAGATATACTCTCATTGTCCATTTTGCCCACAAGTAACCATGTGACTCAATTTCTCAAAGCCTCGGCATTCTTCTATGATTTGGAGGTGTCTGCTCGCTTCATCTAGTTTTCAGAATTATCATGACCATGAGATAATGATTTTAAAATACGTATTAAAATATTCCAAAATGCCAGACAAATAAAAGGCCATCTTCTTCCCTGGCCTCCTTGGATCCTTGCTCCTCCTTCATACACACTAACAAGCTGTTGGCAGGACCCCCAAGATGGCACCATGCACCTACGAGCATTCGTTTCAGAAACAGCCAACCACCTATCTGGAAATCCAGAAGCCACAGTCAGGGTGGAAGACCTGCCTGCCTAGCTCCACTCTGTGCAACTTAATTTTTGGAGAAGAAAATTGAGATGCCATTCACAAAGCACCCTGGACACTGAAAAACGCAATTCCATTACAAAGAAGAGCTCAAAAGCAATTCCACTATGAAAAGAGCCCAACAAAAACAACTGGGTTTAGCACTTACACTTCTTTCTTTTCTTCACTTGCATCTATGAATCATTATACTCTTCACAGAACTTTCACATACCTTATTCCATCTTTCTCTCTTTAATAACACTGTGAGGTGTGCAGAACAAACTTTCTTCCACCTTTCACTTGACTGAATTTTTACGTTTCATCTATGTAGTGATCTGAGGTTAGGGAAATCTTTATAATGAACAAATCTCTTCCCCTAAAATCCTTTAGATATCAGAGCACTTAGAACAAAACTGCAGGTCCTTACTATGACTTACAAAGTCCCAGGAGACCTGGCCTCTGCCCACCTTTACAGACTCATCTCATGCCACTCTCTCCTCCCCTCACCAACCTTCAGCCATCATCATTTTCTTTTCATTCTGTCAAGAGCCTCAGGGCTCTTGCACATGCTATTTCCTCTAATTGATCTACTCCTTCTCCAAATTTTTGTAGGGCTGACTCAGTTTCACCCTTTATTTTCCATCTTATGTCACCTCAACTGAGGTTATCTAAAGCTGTCCCACCATGGTTATCCAGTATCTCAGTCTCCCATTGTTGTTTTTCTTTTTTTTCTTTTCTTTTTTCTTTTCTTTTCTTCTTTCTTTCTTTCTCTTTCTTTCTTCTGAAGTAAAGTTGATTTACAGAATTAGTTCCACGTGTACAACAGAGATTCAATATTTTTATAGATTATACTCCATTTGAAATTATTACAAAATAATGTCTATATTTCTCTGTGGTGTACAACATATCCTTGTTGCTTATTTATTTTATACATAGTAGTTTGTACTTCTTAATCCCAGACCACTATCTTGCTCCTCCCTGCTTTCTTCTCCCCACTGGTAACCATTAGTCTGTTCTCCATATCTATAAGTCTGTTTCTATTTTGTTATATACATTTGATTTTTTAGATTCCACATGTAAGTGATAACAGAGCATTTGTCTCTCTCTGTCTGACTTATTTCACTAAGCATAATACTCTCTGGTCTATCCACATCGTTGCAAATGACAGAATTTCATTCTTTTTTATGGTTGAGTAATATTCCATCGTGTGTGTATACATATATATACACACACACACACACACACACACACACACGTCTATATACCCCCCCACCCCCACCCCACACACCCCACATCTTCTTTATCCATTCATCTGTTGATGGACATTCATCTATTGCTTACTGTGGTACATGTATCTTTTTGAATCATTATTTTCTTTCTCTTCAGAAACTCCAGGAGTGGGATTTGCTGGGTCGTACAGTAGTTCTATTTTTAGTTTTTTTGAGAAACCTCAATACTGTTTTCCACAGTGGCAATCCCTATCAAAATACTCAAAACATTTTTCACAGAGTTAGAGCAAATAATCCTAAAATTCACATGGACCCACAAAGGACCCTGAATTCCCAAAGTAATATTGAGGGGAAAAAAAAAAAAGCAAATCTGGAGGTATCATGGTTCCTGACTTCAGACTGTACTACAAAGCTACAGTAACCAAAAAAGCATGGTACTGGCACAAAAACAGATACATAGTTCAATGCAACAGAATATAGAGCCCAGAAATAAACACAGGTACCTACGGTCAATTAATCTATGACAAAGGAAGCAAGAATATACAATGGAGAAAAGAGAGTCTCTTTAATAAGTGGTGCTGGGAAAACTGGACAACCACATGTAAACCAATGAGATTAGAACATTTTCTCACACTATATACAAAAATAAACTCAAAATGGATTAAAGACCTAAATGTAAGACCTGAAACCATAAAAATCTTAGGAGAGAACATAGGCAGAACACTCTTTGACATAAATCATAGCAATATTTCTTTGGATCTGTCTCTTAAGGCAAAAGAAATAAAAGCAAAAGTCTCTCATTTGTCTTCATCACAGCATAATTTATGATTACCTCATTTACTAGATTTTGTTTTCTATTTGCCTTTCTCCTCCATGACCTTCTAACCTCCAGGAAGGATAGGCAACTTGTAGGGTCAGCTCACAATTAGAACTCCAGTGTGTAAACCAGGACCAACGCTCGTATAGTAGGTGTTCCACTACCATATAGTGGGCATTCACTATTAATTGAGTGAAAGAAACAGGCAATTTGAGTATGTGCACTAAAGTCAGTTTCCCATGTGCAGGTATTAAGGCAGAAATGTTGACTAACGTGTTTGAAAAAGATTTCACCAGCAAGTGTAAAGCTAAAAAGATTTTCTGACTAGGAGTTTGAAAGCTCTAGACCTGAGCTGTCCCATACAGTCAGTCACTAGCCACACGTGGCTACTGCACACGTGAAATGAGGCTAGTGTGAATGGCGTGTGCCGTAAGTATAAAATACACACCAGGCTTTGAAGACAAGAAAAAGAATGTAAAATATCTAATTCATAATGTTTATCCTGATTACATGTTGAAATGACAATTTTTCAATATATTGGTGAAATGTATTATTAAAATTAATTTCACCTGTTTTCTTTATTGTTTAAATGTGGCTATAGAAAATTAACGTTACACACATGGTTTGTATTACATTTCTATTGGATGATGCTGGTCTAGAGCATTTCAGAGCTAAGCTGATTGTTATGTTTATGTTTTTTAAAAAATTATCTATGATGGTACATATTAGGGGTGGAAAGTATGTAGATGTTTCAAAGTCACTACCTAAACTTCTTAACATTATCCTACACTTTTTAAATCTTATGCAGATACTAGGAAATTGTCCAGGCATCACATACTATAATATGTCTGACTCATAGGCAGAAAAAGATTTTCACAAAATTGTACAGTCAGTATTTGCCCTATTGTTAGACTTCAAATTCTTTAACTCGACTTCCAGATTCCCTACCATGATCTCTCCACCTGTACAACTGAAATAGCTTCCTAAATGATCTTACGCTTCCAATCGATTTTTTTTCAAACAATAGTCAGTATTTTATGGTGACCCTAGGCTAAAGTCCAAATCCTGAATCCAGTCTTCAATTCCTGACATAATGCTGGCCCTACCTACTTCTCTTTCTCCCTCCTTAGACTCCACACTCCAGCCACTCTCAACTCTATAAAGTTCTGCCCTTCCTTTGGCTTTTGGACATTTGTTCCTTCTGCTAGAGCCCACACCCATCACCCTCCTTTTACCTCATCAACTCCTATCCTGTCCTTAGTGTAGGGTTAGAGAAGACCACTGCGTCTGGTGTGTAGGATTCAAGGGAAGGGCATTCTCCTGGCCTCCAGCACCTCTTTCTTGCCACTGCCACTACCATCACACCACCACCACAGGGTTTATGACATGGCAGGCACGTGCTAGATACTCTCCATGATCACCCCACTGAGTCTTCCCCATAAATCTGTGAGCTGACAGCAGCAGTAGAAGCTTACATTTATCTAGCGCGGTGTGCCGAGACTTGTTCTAAGCATTTCACAGGTATCACCCCAGACCTCAGGACAACTCTCTGAGGTAGGTACTATTATTATTCTACTTACTGATGAGGAACTAAAGTCCAGATAGATTTAGTAAACCACCTAGCTCTGTAGCTGGGGGTTTGAGCTCCTGTAGTTTGACCTCACAGTCTATATTGATCCATGGCAGGTTTTATTACCATTTTAGAGATGAGGAAACAGAAGATCAGAGGGTCAAGTAAACTGTCCAAAGTGGTCATGTCAGGATTTGAAGGACCAGTTAGATGCCCTACTGTTTCTCCCAATCACTCTATACATCCTCCTTCATTATACTGTATTACGACTGCCTACTAGCTTACTGGATTCCCTCACTAGACTATAAGCTCCTTATTCTTTAAATTTTAAAAAGTTTTAGATTTACACAAAAATTAAACACATAGCACAGAGAATTCCCATATACCGCTTGCAGAGTTTTCCCTATTATGAATGTCTTCTGTTAGTGTAGGACATTTGTTATAATTAATGAGCCAGTATTAATATATTGCTATTAACTAAAGTCCATAGTTTAATTCGTATTTCCTCAGTTTTTACCTAATGTCCTTTTTCTGCTCTAGGATCCCTTCTAGGATACTATGTTACACTTGTCACGTTTCCTTAGGCTCCTCTTCTTGCGGCAGTTTCTCAGACTTTCCTTGCCATTTGTCTGATGTTTTTCTCCTGATCAAAGATCACAGAGAAAGTGACAAAGTGTCATAGTCATCACATCCTATCAAGGATGCCTACTATCAACATGAATTATGACTGTTCATGTGGACCTTGATCACTAGCTGAAGTAATGTCTGTCAGGTTTCTCCTCTGTAAAGTTATGCTTCCTGTCCCTGCCCCCCTGTCTTCCTCATCTTTACTCTGTAGAAAGAAGTCTTTATGTGCAGCCCACACTTAAGGAATGGGGAATTATGCCTACTTGCTATGTTCCGTGAGGCTGGGTCTTCTATATAATTTATTTGGCATTCCACAAGGGAGACTTTTCTCTTCTCTCCCATTTATTAATTTATTCAATTCTTCATATCAGTATGGATTCATGGATATTTATTTTATACTTTGGGATATAATTCAATACGACTATGTTTTTTTTATTCCAATTTTTCCACTTGAGCCACTGGGAACTCCTTCAGTCAGCTCCTGTGTCACTCGGACACACTCTCATCAATGTCGGTTTTTTTTTTTTTTTCTTTTTTGAGCACTTCCTTACATTTTGGGACTATAAGAGACTCTGACGTCATCTCATATATTTTCTTCTCCAGTCCCCAAACCAGATATTTCTCCCAGGATTCCAGGGTCATTTTATTGGAGAACGGTTTTAGAAATAAAGAGCTGGGTGCTAGTTGGGCCTGTTGCTACTGGGGTGTCATTTCTTTTAGGTGCTCTCAGCTGACACAGAAATAAATATATGTAGGTATACAACTCCGTGTATCTACACATAAATACTTCCCTATGCAATCATGTGTATCTATATAAACTTAAACAGGAGTTCCCTCTGATGTCTCCAACTCTAATCCATTACCACGTGGATCACTCTAACCTTCTGCCCTTGCTTATCTGTAAATTCCCACGCCAACACTGGGCAATGACTGTAAGCTTCTTAAAGGTAACATTCTTCCTTATTCACCGCTGTACCCCAAGTACAGTGCTTGCCACATATAATACACATGTTGGGTTTACCAAACAATTCCAACTCTGGAAGGGACTACAGATGAATTTACAGATGTCACCAAATATGGATTTCAAAGACTAAACTCACAACAATTTATAAGGGCAACAGTAAAAGAGGGTGCATTTACCGAGGTCTGATTTAAGTGTGTTTATTCAACTTCGTGAAGGGAAAATGACAGTAATACATCTAAGCTACGCAAAAAGGATTCAGGCTTCCCTGAAAAGGATTCAAGTGGCATAAAATGGTTTGTTTCTCCACAGCAATTTACATGTATTAAAACAGATAATGGGCATAATCATTGTCAAAATACAGCTTCCACCCTGTATAATGTCTTAATATATGCTCGAGGTTCCTGACAAACAGGAACAAAGCCACGGCGGATTAGACCCTAAGTGGTGGAGGACTCTAACAGCACAGCAGAAAAACCAATCTCACACTTCTGGGAAGGAAAATGAGACCTGAGAACAGCCTTTGAAGGAGAAGGGGAAAGTACAAAGGGAAAGATGCTCAAGCCATACATCAGCTGGATGGGGAACTGGGCACTAAT
Source organism: Pseudorca crassidens (assembly GCF_039906515.1). Classification (NCBI taxonomy): domain Eukaryota; kingdom Metazoa; phylum Chordata; class Mammalia; order Artiodactyla; family Delphinidae; genus Pseudorca; species Pseudorca crassidens. Next base: position 123,302,807 of record NC_090298.1, read on the forward strand.
GTGACACTCTGCTGCATTAATGATGCTAATTTATGTCTGGGTGTGTGTGAATGACACAGAGGAGACTTGAAGAGGTCTATATTATACCATGGAGAAGCTCATCTTGAATGTCTTGGAAGGGTACGTGCTTTATATGGGGACTGCCTCACATGGGCATATATTACGTAGATTGTGTATCAGTTTCATATGACCAAATCACTCGTCTCTGTCAACCTAGCCTGGATCGTTCCCATTTTGCCCTTTACACTGCAGCCAGAATGATCTTTTCAAAAAACAAATTTGGTCACTGCTCCCCATCTTCCCTACGTTTAAATATTTTAACATTTCCTTTGACTCCTAGGATAAAAAGCAATAAAGTCCTCATATGCCCTCAAGGTTCTGCAAGATCCGGCTTCTGTCTAATGCTTACCTTGTGGGAACTCAAGCCACACGGGTCACCTTTCACTTCTCTGGACACACACTCTCTTTACTGCTACTACTATACATATATTTTTGCAACTCCTCTTCAACACAGCTAACTCCTACTACCGCTTCAGGATCTAGCCCAATCCCCTCTTCACCAGGGGCGCGTCCCCTGACCAGGTCACTCTCATAGCACCACAAATTCTTCCTCTGCAGAGCCTGTCACAGTCACAACTGTATATGTATCTTTGTTATTCTTTGGTTAATGTATTTCCCCAGATGGCCTTGTTACTCCATATTCCTGGTATCTAACCCCACGCCTGGCACACAATAAGTGTCCCCTAAATATCTATTAAATAAATGAATGAAAAGTGACCACACCACCCACCTACACTATTGCCAAGGCATCCCTGAACGTCAACGCTCCTCACTGACTTCTGAAGAATACGACAGTTCACACTAGAAATTTGATCAGTTACCCTTGTGATGAGTATAAGAAATATCACTGGTAGGTTCCAGTAGTTTCCAAAGGTATAGGAAGTCCCTTTTATCGTACGGGTCATTAATGCATTGAAATGGATATTATGTGGAAGTGAACATAAAGGGGACGTAAAAAACAATGCTACGCAGATGAGGTCAGCTATGGTACCAGTTGTTTACCAGTCCTAATTCTTAAGATCACTGTCATCAATTTTGCTTTTTTTCACAAAATCCCAAATGATACTATTAGCTTTCAAGCTCTCATCATTGCGCCTAAATTTTATTCAACAAATATTTACTGAGCATATTTACTATATGTCAGGCACTGTTTTAGACCCTGGGATAAATGCTGAGCAAGAGACACAAGGTTCTCACCTTCCAGGGGAGGAGATAGTCAACACAGACTGATAGTCCTTTCAGATTAGTGAATTTCAGGTGAGTGTGGGATTAGTTCTGATGAGGAAAGAAGTCATGTGCTATGGGAGTGCGATCATTCCCATTGTCTCAACATGATCTCAAGTAATGAAATGTCTCACTGGGATAACCTGTATCATTATTGCTCTGTGGTATCAAGTGGATCACAGTGTTTCCACTTGATGAAGGATGAAAGGATTTTATGTTTTAATGTCATGGTCTCGCATAAGGATTTATTATTATTTTTAAAATTTATTTATTTATTTTTGGCTGTGTTGTGCTTTGCTGCTACACGCAGGCTTTCTCTAGTTGTGGTGAGTGGGGGGTACTCTTCGTTGTGGTGCACGGGCTTCTCATTGCAGTGGCTTCTCTTGTTGCGGAGCATGGGTTGTAGGTGCACGGGCTTCACTAGTTGTGGCACGCAGGCTCAGCAGTTGTGGCTCGCGGGCTCTAGAGCGCAGGCTCAGTAGTTTTGGCTCACGGGCTTAGTTGCTCTGCGGCATGCGGGATCTTCCCAGACCAGGGCTCGAACCCATGTCTCTTGCGTTGGCAGGTGGATTCCTAATCACTGTGCCACCAGGGAAGTCCCTCCCATAAGGATTTTAATGTATTTGCTTCCTCGGGTTAAATAAAAGATTAGGGGAGACATCAGGTATATCTTTTCTAAGGAGTCATTATAATTCCTCAAAATCTCTAGTGCCAGTTTTGGTGTACCCTGAAGGATCAAAGTGCCTTGTTCTCAAAGATGCATATCTCAACAGAGCATCTGTTTCATGCCAAAGGAGTCTTCGTTGGGTTTTAGTGATAAGCACTGAAAGGAGTAGTTACTGTTGCAGAAAATTTTAAAGACATCTATGGAAAGACTGTAAACCTTGCAAAGATTGAGTCAAGACTCTTGAAAACCACTATACAACTTAAGGCCTAAGATGGTGTTTGGAGCATAACTGGCCCTCAATAATTACGTGTTACATGTTTGCTGAATGAATGGTCATACTTTGAGAAAATCAACTATTTGAAGTTTGGGACCAGAGTGGAGCAAAAAGAGAAAAAATAGTACTGAAGGGGCTTGATTTGCAAGAGGAAAGGCCACAGAGAAAGGGCACCAGAAGAGTTATCCTCTTCGTCCCCTTTTGATGAAGGTGGTAGACTTAAGAGGTGTCGGTCAGGAAGCTGGGAGAATCTCAGGAACAGACAGTGGCAGCCCCAAGGTCCCACAGCTCAAGTCTAATGCTCCAGCCGACCGTCTCCAATGGAAAAGAACAATCAGCAGATGGATAAATTCTTCCATTTACACCCCTGAACAAATAAACTAATTGCGTCTTTGTTTTCAACCTAACAAATCATAGCTTGATTACAAGTCATTAGTGACCATTAATACATGAAACTGTTTGCATTGCACTAGTATATCTGAATTACACAGTCTTGCCTTTCACATTAGCTCAATCAAGCTTCCAAAGGGAAAACCCCCTTATCAGGGCCTCAAGTGGGACTTAAACAAACTAACAATTAGCCTCTGGAATTGAACTATGTTGCAGAAGAATTCATTATTTTAGTTCACTGCGGATCTCCCTACACTAGATTACAACCAGCCACTCCCTTTGGAGTGGAGATGTGCTCTCTGTGCCCGAAGAGTTTGCAACTGCCTCTCTCTGAACATTCTCAATTACTCCCAATGGAGGCTAACGCGTTGGCCAGCAACACGGACCTGCTTGTGTGACACTAGCAGACAGCCCAAAGTTCACAACACAATGGCTGATTAGAGTGCAGACAAATGCAAGGAGCATGTTGGGGAAACTGTCAAAAACATCGAGGTGACAGGAAGAGAGTCTATTTGGCAAAAAAGTGGAGGCAAGGCAGAGGAAAAAATATATACACACACACACACACACACACACACACACGTATATACACATGTATATATATTTATGTCAACCAGGTACTCCAGAATTTTTTAGAGTCCATTTGGGGCTTTGAATTATCCGTATTAGAAGCCACGATCTTGAAAAGAACTGGATAGTTGCCAAGCTTCCATTTCATTTTGTGCCGAACAATCAGAGTGGGCATGGAGTGATTAACAGAGATTAATGATCTCAAATGTTTGAGGATGTTTTTTTTTTTTTTTAGCAGAGGGAGGAACACTCCCAAACACATTCTCTATTTTTAAAATTTATTTATTTATTTGTTTACTTACTTATTTACTTATTTATTTATTTTTGGCTGCGTTGGGCCTTCGTTGCTGCACGCGGCCTTTCTCTAGTTGCAGAAAGCGGGGGCTACTCTTCCTTGCGGTACGTGGGCTCCTCATTGCTGTGGCTTCTCTCGTTGCGGAGCACAGGCTCTAGGCGCACGGGCTTCAGTAGTTGCAGCACGCGGGCTTCAGTAGTTGTGGCTCACGGGCTCTAGAGCTCAGGCTCAGTAGTTGTGGCGCACGGGCTTAGTTGCTCTGCAGCGTGTGGGATCTTCCCGGACCAGGGCTCGAGCCCATGTCCCCTGCATTAGCAGGTGGATTCTTAACCACTGCACCACCAGGGAAGTCCTGTTTGAGGACTTTCTAATATAACAATTGTCTTTTGGGAGCAAATCCATGGTCCATCTCATCTAACGTTCTGTTGCTTCAAAACATGTCCCCCAGGGAGAGCCACTTTTGACTACTAATGTGCTGAGGCCATGGAATTAGAGGGGTCGCTAACAAGGCCAGAAACAGCAGCCCATATATGGCTGAAAGCAGTTTTCCTTTTTATTCTAGGTTAGCTGCCGAGAACAGGACTCATGCCTCAGCTCAACACGTACAGTGACAGCCCAGAGTTCCACGCAGTTTAGTATATGTGCTGCCGAAGCGAGCACTCCATGCAGTTTAAAAAGCTCTTTCAAATGAATTGCCCCACTCATCTCTCCATCAGCCCTATGAAAAAGTTAGATTATGAACAGCATAGTAATGATAGAAAATGTGGGCTCTAGAGTCAACTTCTGTTTTTAAATCCTGGCTTTTCCACTTACTAGCAGGGTGACCTTGAGCGAGTCATGTAGCCTTTCTGAACTTCACTTTTCTCATCTGTAAAACAGAGATAAGGGTGCCTACCTCATACAGAGATTGTAAAACTCTGATAGGTAATTAATGCATGGAAAATGTTTAATATACTTAAACATGGCATCTAATAAGTGCTCAGGAAATGTGAACTGCTACTGTTTACCTTTTTCTCCACCCCCACCCCAATCCCCACCACCTGTCAGGACCACCATCTTTGCAACTACCGATATCAACATCTATCTTCCCCCGCAGGAAGGTAAGGAAACTAAATCTCCAAGACGGGCTTTTTTTCTTAAGTCAAGCAACTACTAACTAAGTCAGGTAGGACTAACCCGTTATCTTCTGACCATACCATCCACCCTACCTGGAGCACTTCATCCCTCTTCCCTTCACCTTACTCCTTCTCAACCATCAGGTCTCAGCTTAGCCATCTCCTTCTTCATGAGCCCTCCTCTGAGCCCTCCCCCATCATCTTACAGTCCCTTGTCCTTCCCCCATCACAGAACTTCTCAGACCACATAATAACTGCCTGTTGTCCTGTCTGTGTCCCCCACTAGGGCATGAGTTCTTTAACAGAAGAGTCCAGGTATGTATACTATACTCTCACATCCCTGGTACAAAGCACAGCACATAGTAAGTGCTCAATAAATACTTAGTAAATAGAAGAATGAATGGCAGACTCCTTTCATACCAATCTGCTGCTACATATTAAAGTATTATTTCTCCTTGGAGCACAATTCGGGCAATCAGAGATTGCAACACATGACTTCATGCCTTATACTGCTATTACATAATCTTCACCTCTAGTTGAAAACTCAAGGCAATCTTAACCAAATTCTAATGGAGTCCATTTCTGAAGAAAGTACCTTAACTTCTGAAAATAATGCCTCGAATGGCACTGATGTTAATACACACACACACACACTCATTCATTTCATACCTCATGCTTATTCACAAACTATGCATGTGCTTACAGTCATCAACCCCTGAGCATTTTGAAAAGGGCACCATCTTTTTTTTTTTTTTGGCCATGCCTCACGGCATGTGGGATCTTAGTTCCCTGACCAGGAATCAAACCTGGGCTCCCTGCACTGGAAGCGCAGAGTCTTAACCACTGGACCACCAGGGAAGTCCAAGGGCACCGTCTTTTAACTTTGAAGGTATTTTTCAGAGATATTTGGACTTGGTGAGACACGATGAAAAGCCAATATTCATCCTTGCTATTCTTCCTCCAAGCAAGCACTGAAAATTCTCACTCTGAACTGTCTCTTTCTCACTTGCAGCTTTAGTACTTACGGAAATTTTGAGTCCGACATGATGCAGACCCGCAAAACATGACCAAATACTTTAGTCCTTCCCTCTCCCTCCCTCTTGGAGGAGGTATAGAGGGCATAAATTTGGAAGCTTCACAGAAATCCATTCAAAGTCCAGCTAGTCTTATCTCATTAAAGTACTGTCACTGAGGACAAACCAAATAAAACTCAGCCCTCCAATCAATACCATATTAGAATGCATTGAAAATGTGACTTGGATGACAGGAATGAAAGAAAAGTACATTGAAATGATAACAGACATAAACCCATTATTAAAATAAGTCAGACAGAAAAATGTAAATTTTTCTGTAGCAAGGAAAGAGCTGAACTCCACATCACAAGCACCGCAAGGTATTATTTAAAAACAAACCCTGCTCTCCTATTATCTTATTTTAAAAAGCACATTAAGAAATATAACCTGTATGGAGTCTACAGAAAAGTATAAAGCTAAAGTTGCATAATTCCTTTGGGACACCAATGCCTGACACAGCCTTATCCATAGACTGATGGAGAACATGTATAAACGAACATACGTACATATAAATACACACATCTGCTCTTTCTTTTCTTCTCCCACTAAGTCATTAACCACCTTTCCATTTCATTTCCCTATATTAAATATTTATTTGGAAACTCTTCTTTCCCCATTCCTTCTCTCAAAAGGAGCTCTTCTCTTCTGAATCTCTTACTCTTTGCTCCGCCCCAGAGTTCTTACCTGCCTCTGTTACAAATTCCACCTCAAGGGAAAATCTCTGATGATTCTTTTTTCTTAAATAAAAATATATTGTTCTTTTGCACTAAATTTTATTTTCCAGGGCCCCCAAAATACAGCCAAATGTGGAGGCTCTCAAGCTAAAGAGACTCCCTGTACTGTTTCAAGAAATAAATAAAAACAAGCCAGCAGATGTCTTCATGCTACCTCCTCCAAATCAGGTGGGACTGTTTAGGGGTTACACTGAAAGGGATTCCAGTATAGAAGCCCATATTGTCTGTCTTCGCCTGCTGACCCCAACCCTTTTATCTGTTAGAACAGTTAATAAATCTGTCTGGTTCGCTAGCCTATTCTACATACCTCTTAAGCATCTATAAAGTAGGGTCTATTCTTATCTAGCCTAATCCTTCTCTCCTGGTAGTTTCTTGGCTAATTATTATTTGTCTTTGCTGTGAACCAACGCACGTCATCAAAACATGTTCTTAGTTCTTAGAAGAGTAAGTTCAGCGATGCTTCCGATTTATACTTTTTTTTTTTCAAATGCGCATGAGTGGATTTGGGACCCACAGAACAACTTTTAAGCAATGGGAACTAGTCAACCCTTCCATGTTGCTATTTTATTAACAAGAGTAGGTATAAATAATCATACTAATACCTTTGTTTCCACAGGTGCTTTCCTCTGGATAATTCATGCTTCATTACCGTGCCACTATTCTCTGTCTTGTGTTCTCCCTTGGGTTCTGCGACAAACACGGGGCTCAGATCCAGACTCCAGAAGGTAGTGAAGCTTCCATGTTTGTTAACGTACACAGGTGCGTTACACACTCCCCAGATTCCTCGCTAGCATCTTTGTGTGAGGTTGCCCCCGACCTGTCAAAGTCCAGGCTAATGAGGTGACACCACCCACACTACAAAACCTCTCTGTGCTTCAGCCTTCTCGACAGCAACTGGGCTGGGTTTTGAAGAGCAGTGGTTATCAAAGCGTTGCTCTAGACCAGCAGTAGCAGCATCACCTGGGAAACCATTAGAAAGCAAACGTTCAGGCCCCACCCCAGACCTAGTAAATTAGAAACTCTGGGGGGAGCCCAGCAATGTGTGTTTAACAAACACTTCAGGTGATTCTAATAGCATCAGAGTGGAAAACAACAGGCATCGGGCATCTAGGGAGTTTGGGGGAGGCCTGCGGTTAGGAAAGCTATCTTTATTGGAAGAGGGATCACGTGCATAGGACCAAGCTTTGAGGTAAGGCTTCATAGTGTAGTGCTAGGAGCAGTGGGTAAAAAAAGAGAGACTGCTCTGATACACAGAACCACTTTTAAGCAATTGGAACTACTCAGAAACAGGAGCAAGTCATTTGACTTCTAATCATTGATTAGAAGAGGCTCCTTTTCTCGCAAAGTGCTCACAGGTATAAGATTATACTTTGGCAGAATCTACGAATAAGGCAATATAAAAAGTACTAAAAATAAAGCAAGGTTCTTTCAAAAACAACGAAATTAAGCCATAATAGGAAGCTTAATAGGAAGCTTCAACATAACACTAATATAGAAAGAGAGGTTTATAATTAATCTATTATCATTAATTTTTTAATATCTCAAAGCTATTACCTTTAAAAACTATCCTACTGATGGTGCCTAGAGTAGATAATGGATTTTTGTTTCCTAATGCTTTATTCCTTATTCAGAAAAGACCAGCAGTTGGCTTAGATTCTCATAAGATTCCATTTATTATTATATGAGATTATATTTATTATTTAAAACGGACCAATCACCACCAGCCAGAACTGATACTACATCAAAGATTAAGGTTGAGATATTAACTTACTTCTCCTCTGTTTTGTAACCAAAACCACCATCTTTGGACAGTCATGATTTTGCTTCAGGATAGTTAGATAACTGAATGAATATTAATGAAAAGACAACCTAACATTATTTAGCCATTATTACATACCATGTACCTGGCACTGTCCTGAGCACATCATATACACTGTAGTAGTTAATATTCACAGCAACCTTAGGAAGTTAAGCATTGCTATCCTCATTCTAAAGAGGAGGCACCTGGGCTGACACAGGTTCAATTACTCGCCCAAGGTCACAGAACTAGCAAGTGATGGAGTCAGGAAACAAAGCCAGTGGTTTCCAGAGTCAGGGTCCTTAATCCTTTGAGTATATCTTTTTAGTATAATCCTGAACTCCAGGGACTTGGAGGGCAGAAAGAATGTTTGGCCCAGCGCAAATAACACTTAGGACCATTTAAGGCTTCTAGAAATACTAAAGACAACCAACAATCAAACAACCATTTAATGAATGTTCAATCTGTGTCAGGTACTGAATTAACCATCGTACAACTACTATCTCACTTAATCCTTACCACACCATGGAAGGCGGTTACCACTGTCATGATTTTACATATGGGTAACTATAGTTAGAGGATTTAAGTAATGAGCCCATCGTCTTAATAAAGAATACACTGCTCACGTAATTAAATGTAAAGGAAGCAAAATATGTACTGAGCAGGTAAAAAATACTCAGTAAATGTAACTTCCCGTCCCTTATATTAAGTTTCCAGGGATAAGGATGGTGTCCGTGATGATTAATTCACTGTCTTTCTCACCTATCTTCTTACTTGTTCCATACGGCAGATATTTGTGAGTTAGATATCTGGGTGCTGTACGCAGTCTTGAAATAGAACTAAGTTCACTGATTTCTCTACATCTTTATGATCACCAAACACTACCTCTTTGAGGCTTGCACCACTGGCTAGGAGAGTGGCCCCCAAAGCTGCCCATTTGGCAAGAGTAACAATGAACAACCTTAGGAATAAGACATATCCCACACCCAAGCCCAACAATCAAAGGGTAACATGCCACGTTGCTCTACCCAAAGAACCTTGTGCTAAGCATGTAGGTGGCCAACATCTCACAGAGAGAGTCAGCAAAAATGAATACCTTTTCCCAAAACTGCAAGATTTCATCTAGTTGAGAGTTCAATGAAAGTTGATTTATTTAGTATTCTAATATCATGGGAAGAGCTCTGTTTTCAGAATCAGAATCTCTGGACCTCAGTCATGTCTCCACCACAAACCAGCTATGTGATCATGGGCAAGCCGCTTAACTCCACCGGATCTGTTTTCTCACCGAGAAAATGAGACAAAATAAAACTTGTTCTCCAAATTTTTTGTGCATAGTAGATAAGAACTGTGAAAATACTTTGCAGAAATATAAAACCCTGTCAGAAGTATGAGATGGGATTATTATTTTATGTAACTCCTTCCTCGCCTAAAATTTGGCGGCCAGTGTATCAACCTGGTTAGCTAAGAAGTTGGTTTACTGACAGACTAATTTGAAAGGTAAGAGGAAGAGGACTGTTTAAAACTGATAATTAGCAGCTGTAGCAAGAACACCCATGGAACTACTCGCTCAGTTGTTTTGACGGTTAAGAGGGATTCATTTCCAATGACCTTGCTTCTCTATAACCTTTGCAAATCCCTAGGTCAGTGAATGTTCCTGTGAAACAAGCTGAGAAGCCTTTCCATGCAAGCAAAAAGGATTATCGGCAAACCATTATGTCACTAAACGTGACAGAGACACTCTCCGAGGCTCAGCAAATGGGGGCTCATTATATTTTGCCAAAGACACCGTTAGATGCCTATTCAAGGTGCCAAGCTATTCACCCTCACATGTCTACATCAGAGCAGAAATTAGCCTATATGTAGATTGCTTGGGACAGCAGTGACAGGAGACAGGAAAAAGGGCATTTTTATGCTGGGAGAAAAAAAGAAACTCCATCTGGAGTTAAATCTGGAGAGATGAATAAAAGATAGTATTTTACTACTATTGATTGTTTTTACATCTCACTGAGAGGATTCAACCAAAAGGTTCAAGAGCAAAGAGATAAACATCAAGTAAACATTGGGACTGACATATATACACTAATATGTATAAAATAGGTAACTAATAAGAACCTGCTGTATAAAAAATCAAGTAAACAATTTCTCTGGTGCCCTTTCATTTATCTTGGACTATGGTTCCCCCTTAAGTGATCTGATAGATTAACATGGCCTTGTGATGTGACACCATCATCCTGCTTTTCCTATTATACCTCTTTTCTTAAAATATTCTGTGGCCAACACGAACAGGTAAAAGTGTAAATTCTCCCTGTGCCTGTATTTGGAGAGGTAAATTCATTTTTTTTCAAGTTGCTGGCTGTAAAGCTATAAAGCTGATTGCTTGATTGGTCACTCAAACTCTGGCGTTGGATCATCTTACCAAAGTTTACCTTCAGTATACCCAAAACAGAGGTTACAGAGGATGCTTAGATCATGGTCAATGACTGGGAAGGAAACCAAGGTTTCTCAGACATAAGACATGCCAAACTTTTCAAAGCCAGGATCATCTCATTTTCCTGCTTCTGCTTCTCTGATAAAACATACCTACGCTCTGTTACTCACAGCCACTCTGCAATACACGACACGTTGAACCAGCTGTCCCCCCGAGTGCAGGCCTCTCCAGTGGGTCTGGTCGTCACTAAACCACCGATTAAACACTTTAAGACTGGCTTTGGCAAAACATACCAGAAATTCCTTCAGGGTAATTAAAACCACCTTCTGTGTCAATAAGTCCAGACTGTGAGATCCTTCATGTGCAGAGGGGCTGGTGCTGGCCCACGGGCTCTAGGACGTTTATTCTTAAGATGGCTTTTCCATCACTGCAATTGATTTTAACTGACTCATCCAGACCCTTCCCCCGCCCCATTATGGAGTGATTGGTTGAACTCAGAGGTGTCCTCTTACCCTTATTGTTTAAGCCAAGAGACAGGACCAAAGGGGCTCTGGACCTAAGGGCCAAGCTCATTGCCAAAGCCCTTTCACCCAGACCTACAGGTACGAGAACTTGAATGGAATTCTTGTTACAGAATGTGACAATTACTAGTGTCCACTTTTCACTGCTTTTCCAGGGTTCCAGCTGATTTTCATTTGAAGAATTATTAATGTGACTTCAAAGTAAAGAGAAGAACTCAGGTGACTATTTACTACCTTGATATCCAGTGGCCTGTTCTTCACACATAATAGACACTCCATGAATTATTTTTCACCCCAATAACAGCTTTATAATTTTTAGTATGTAAACAATGCATAATACTTATTGAAAACTGTCATACATTAGAAAATATAAAGATAAATAGTAAAAATTACTAAAAGTTCCATCAGCCTGAGATAACCATCATTAATATTTTGATAACCATCCTGTTTGTTGAATTCTCACAATTCACACATACAGGAGGAATCATACTATATAGATCATGGATGTGGTGAACTTTACTATTTTGAATTGTCTTTTTTTTGCTTACTTCTCCCCTCACCCCCCATAACCAATGTTAATAACCCTTTATACACTTTTTTCATTTGGATGCTATCATATACCAACTCACATGGCATGACTAACGTTTCAATTGCTTAATCAATACTTGCTGAATGGTTAAAGAGTAAAAAACAAACACGTAAACAAATGAACGAATAAATAATGGGTCATGCTCTTAATTAGCTGGTATGATTTCCAAGTGATTGCAAAAAGCACATCTTTTGACAGCACCCTTGTACCTTTAAACCCTAGTGGGCATAGGAGAACCTGGCTTCAATATGTGAAGAGGGAGCTCCAAGTTCAAACTCCCACGTAAAGAACATGTAACTGGCTGCTGTCCTAACTACAGAGACATAATCAATTTACTCTCAAACTCAAATCCAGTTTAAAAACCATTTACTAAGCACCTGTACACCAAGCACTACACTGTCCTCTGTAGGATAAACTAAAGGGGTAAAGATGTGATGACTGCATTCTGGGAATTTCTTTCCAGTTGGGGAGACAACATTCGGTCTGCCTCTTTCTGGCAGGCTGTCTGACCTTGGACCTCAGGTTTCTCATTCATGAAATAGGAATGAGACCTATACATCACAGGATTGTTGTTATGACTAAATAATTCAAGGAATTCAAGAAAAATGTCATGGGAAAATCTGGATTGGAGGCAGGTCACATAGGTACCAGGGAAGGGAAACGGGTACTTATAGGAGCAGGGAAGCAGGAATGGCCTGGGGTAGTGAGGACCCTGCACAAGCCAGCCTGCCTGGTTTGAAGATCAGTTGGGAGAGACTCAGGTAAACAAAGGGACAGGCAGTAAACAGTAAGGCTTATAAGCACAGGAGAAAATCGTGAACAGACTAATCTTCTTAAAGGGTCAAACAAAAGGCGGAAAATGTGTTTTGCCTCTTCAGCATGTGCCAACGTCTAGATTAAGGCCATCCATATATGAGTGACTCAAAGGCAACCTGCTTGTCAAGTAACTGGAAAAAGAAAAGACCTGGCCTGCACAATGGGCTCAAATCCAAGTTTCTTAGACTTATAGGAAAAATTCTGATCGGAAAATTTCCATCTCAAATTGTGCTGAGAAAGCTTAGGGACTGAGTAAGCATGTTGGCAGCAGAAGTACAATATGGTAATCAGACTCCTTTTGCATTTTTTCACCACAGTGCACAGTTCTTCAGGTCCTGGGGAGACCTTAGCAGGTTTTTGATCTCTGACGCTGTGAGGGGTCAGAGAACCCATAAGGAAATACACCTTGTTCACAAATGGAACTGCACCCAAATCTTTCCTCCTACGTCCTATGAAGTAACCAGAGAGTTCTGACTTCCAAAGCATAGTATGTTATTTTCACCCAGGCTAATCCTACAGACCTGGAGTGGGATATTAGATATTAATAATCATTGTGAGAGACATCAGTTGGAGGCACTGAGCTGTCCCAGTCTCTCCTGTTAAGCTCAGGGTCCCAGGGCAGCTCTTCTCCCCTCTGTCATATCTTTTCCTTTTAAACTAGAACCACTGATGAATTCCTGGAAGCCTGTCCCCATGCATCTGTGCTGCCCTAATCAATACTCTTTCACTCCATCCCGCCTGCCCTGGCCTCCCAGACAGCAGAGAAAGGAGATGAGAGGTAGATTTTAACATTACCATCTCAAATCATCGTTGAAACTTAACGTTTATAGAAGCTGTTTTAATACTTTTAGAACTCTGAGGAAGAACTGGATCACCCACTAACCACACAAATCTTTATCCATTGAACTGTCCATCCATCCATCTACCCAGCCAGCCAGCCAGCCAGCCATGCATCTTTTAAATTTTATCTACTGAACGCTTAGGTCACAAACTGTGTATCATTTTTTAATACTCCATAAAAGTTTAAACAAAAAAAGTCAAAGAATGTGGTCTTCTGACTGCAATACCTCCAGATAGTCTAGAGGGAGAAAAGTGCCCCAAGTATTCAAGCCAAATGAACTGAGACTTCAGACGGACTCCCAACTATAATCCCCAAAGACTGATGAACTACAGACAGCCAACATACAGCTGACTCTGGAACAACATGGGTTTGAACTACACGGGTCCACTTAAACACGGATATTTTTTAAAATAGTAAATACTTGAGTACCACACAGTCCATGGTTTGTTGAAACCACAGAAGCAGAAGAACTGGGAGTGTAGAGGCCTGACTATAAGTTATACCTAATTAACCTCTGCATTGTTTGACGGTTGTTGGACTAAAAATCACTCATTAAAAATGTAATCCCAGTGGTAGTTTATAAGATTTTTACTTTTCATTTCCATCAAATCATGCTCTCAAGTTTTGGAGGGAAATTAGAGATGTCTGGAAATCTTGAGCCAACGATAGAGTCTAGTTTTCTCAGATTTATCTAGGTTCAAACTGCATTCAACCACATATAGTAATAACAAGAAAAGGTTAACATAGCTTTCAGAAACGTCAGATTTGAGCCCCACAAGAGGCTAGCTCATTAAACAACCATACTGGTTGTCATATTGGGTCAATCATTCTTTGAAATTACCTACTCACCAGTTTGAAGAAAATTAACATTTCTGGGTCACCAGGTTCCATATACTTATCTACAACTGATGCCTGGGAACAAGGAAAGTCATTTTATTTAACGTAGGTGGGCAACTAAATCCCAGAGAGCAAGCTACTTACCCGTGTATTTAATAGCGGAGGCTGAGCACTGAGCTTGTTTTCCCACTAGGAAGGGTAAGAGGACCCGGGGCTTTGGGGAGGGACAAGGGCAACGGGATCAAATGAAAGCTCATTAATTATATCTTCATGACTTTTTTTTCTGATTTTCACCCCACGTACATTCTCTAGGATGAACTTAAACACACTGAAAACGAGTGACAACGTGAAGTAGAGGCAAAACACGGACCAAACAAAAGTAGGAAAGAGCCATAGCAATTACAAAGGCACTCACTGGTACCACTTTTTAGAACGCAATTTATTGATCTTCTCTAGAAACTTAATCGTTCGTACCATTTAACCCGGTAATCTTGACTTTAGACACTTGTTCTAAGAAAATAACCTGAGAGATGATTTAGATGCATGCAATCATTTATCACACAAATATTACATCAAAATCCTGGAAATAATCCAAACTTCCAGCATTGAGTGATTGGTAAAATTATGGTTTAACTATAGGATGTTACAGAAGAATGCTCATAGTATTGTGTTTGGGACCGAAACAAACATAGGTATGATAATATTTTTCATATAATTCCTTTATTCATCCATCTCTCTCTCTCTCTCTCTCTCTCTCTCTCACACACACACACACACACACACACACACACACACACACACACAGCAGCCTGGAAGAAAATACATCAAGAAATGTTTGTAATGATTATGTTCAGAGCTAAATTCGACTTTCTGTTTTACACTTTTCTTTACAGTCCCGATTTTCATCAGTGAGCATATATTTTGTTCTCTCACAGCCTCTATTCTTTTCCTATGTAGCATTTACCAAGATTTATATTCATGTTCTTATGTTTGTGTTTAAAGTGTATCTTTCCAGTAGAATGCAAGCTCTATGACAGTAGAATATGTGTCTGTTTTTTTTTTTTAATTGCATATCTGGGTTTTTTTTTTTAGCATGATGCCTAGTATATAACAAACATTTTTAAAGTAACCACTGAGTGAGCAGCTGTGGGGACACTACCTGGAAGATGTGTGGTGGTATATGAGGGTTCTAATGGGCATCAAACAGTCAGCTATGTCTCTAGTCTCCAGCTCATTTGCTCAATAATACACCATTTTCCTTGCTTACTTTTGCCTCCTAAGATCACACAAGACTCCACTCTCCATAAGGAATGCCTGTGCTGCTCTGCTCCACCTGTCAGAATCCCACGAAGACCCCACCTTCCCCACTGAGCCATTCCTGTTCAGGTAAGCATCCCTCTAGCACTTACCAAAATCACTCACTTGGAAGATCAACATTTTTTGAACATTATTGGGTACCAAACACTTTTTTTGAATAGGGGTCAGCAAACGGTGGTCCATGGGCCACCACCTGATTTTGCAAATAGAGTTTTGCTAGAATACAGCCATGCCCACACGCTACAATGGCAGAGTTGAGTAGGTGGGACATAGACTGTATGGTCAGGAAAGATGAAAATATTTACTATCTGGCCCTTTACAGGACAATTTACAGACCCTGTTCTAGAGCATCTACGTTCTTGTGAAAAGCGGAGATGACACCAGATTTTTATCCCATCAGGTTATTCTTAGGGCAATATGAGATCCAAAGTATATCTCCAAGACCTTTGTAAAAAAGAAATTATTTTAATATACCTAAATCCGGGTTTTTTGAATTTTATTTTATTTATTTTTTATATAGCAGGTTATTAGTCATCCATTTTATACATATTAGTGTATATATGTCAATCCCAATCTTGCAGTTCATCCCACCCTCACCCCAACACCCCGCCACTTTCCCCCCTTGGTGTCCATACGTTTGTTCTCTACATCTGGGTCTCTCTTTCTGCCCTGCAAAGCGGTTCATCTGTACCATTTTTCTAGGTTCCACATATATGCGTTAATATACAATATTTGTTTTTCTCTTTCTGACTTACTTCACCCTGTATGACAGTCTCTAGATCCATCCACGTCCTAAATCCATTCTTAAGAACATACATTTCTGTGTCAGACGTACATGCATTCAAGTCCCGAGTCTGCTGACTGATGCTGGGCAGATTACACAACTTCTCTAAGCCTCAGTTTTGTCATACATTCCCTCATTTCCTTAATAAACGTGTAATAAGCGCTATTTACCAGATATTGGACTAGGAGATGGATAATAGACAACGGTGACTAAGACCTAAAAAGTCTCACCTAATTCAGCCTTAATTGTAAACACAGCTGAGGATTGCTGTGAGGATTTTATGATGTACACACACACACGTGGATGCACGTACCTATTATCATATATATACACACCAATGTAGTACACAATACATATACACGTAATATATAGTACATCATATATAGCAGGGGTCCCCAACCCCCAGACCGGTACTGGTCCTCAGCCCGTTAGGAGCCGGGAGGCACAGCAGGAGGCAGGCGAGCGGGAGAGCGAGCGCAGCTACATCTGCCGCTCCCCATTGCTCACGTTACCACCTGACCCATCCCCCCACCCCCGTGGAAAAACTGTCTTCCACAGAACCGGTCACTGGTGCCAAAAAGGTTGGCGACCGCTGATATATAGAGTCCTTAACTCAATTCCTGGTACACTCAGTACTCAGTATACGATGGCTCTTCCTCCGTATCATAATTACAACAGAATATCTTTTAACAGACCTCCAGGAAGTTGACTCATTGGATGAAAATATGCCTTCAATTCCCTCTGTAAAATGGGTCTCTAGCCTGCTCTACATTCACAGCTAATTTATTAAGGTCATCTCTGGTCCACCGGCTCACTTCTGTTTCTTTTGGTTGAGCTGCTCGTCTACTGAGAGTCAGTTGTGTCCGCTCCCAAATCTCTTGATGCCCGTATACTTGTCATTTAATTAAATATCATGGAAGGTGATGAAAAGAATGGTGTGAAAAGGCAGAGAATGATTGTTTGATATGAAAACTAAGTTTAATGCTTTCAAAAAACGATCAAGAATTGTCAATTAAATGTGGGAGAGAGAAAAGATGGGGGACGACCATAAAAATCTAGAAGGATCAGTAGTGAAGATTGGTTCTACTTAACCAATCTACACTCTCACTCAACCTCAAGGAAACCAATCTCAGACATGGTCTTTGTCATTTTGGGTGTGGTTTGCGCAAGAAAAATGTAAGTCCCGATCAGCAGTTCCATACTCAGAGACTAAGCTTTGATTCTTCAACAGGTTCTTCATCAAAATTAGGCAATGCTGTTTAACATAGGTGTATCAGGAGCTATACTCAACATTTAGTAATAACCTAGAAGGGAAAAGAAGCTGAAAAACAATATATACATATCTCTGAATCACTTTTCTGTACACCTGAAACTAACACAACATTGTAAATCAACTATACTTCAATTAAAAAAAATAAAATAGGGGTATCATTGTTATGATTCTCTGCCTT
This sequence comes from Pseudorca crassidens, assembly GCF_039906515.1. Taxonomy (NCBI): domain Eukaryota; kingdom Metazoa; phylum Chordata; class Mammalia; order Artiodactyla; family Delphinidae; genus Pseudorca; species Pseudorca crassidens. The sequence goes on from NC_090298.1 coordinate 123,320,591, forward strand.
AACTATTCCAACTTATCATCCACTATTGGTCCCAACTGCATGGAGTGAGAGGGATTCTTCTGTATTTATTAAATGCTCACGTATAAACAATAACATGTTAGCCAGGGGCATGTTGCCTCGGCCGCTGCCATATTTTATAGGTAAAAAAATAATCAGAGAGATGGTGTGACTGGTCCAAGGCCTCGGAACTAGTACTGCTGGGGGGGGGGGGCGTCTTGAGCCAGGCAGGCTCTGATTCCACCATCTCAGCCCCCCAGGGATAACAGAGAGGCAAACGCAGCACAGACTCACACAGTCTGGCTTATATGATTGAGTACATTTTGAGAAGGTCAGAGCATCATCTGCCCAAATGGATGGAAAGATGCTTGAGAGCAAGAACTTCTATTTCACCACACTCCCCAGCACCACCACCACAGCACGCTGGCAAGAAATCCAAAAATCAATTTTGCTGGAGTTGGTGAATTTTATTTCCTAATTTATAATAGTAGAAGGAACTGGGGCTTCCTGATTTCTAAAAGAAAAAGGTTCGTGTGGGATTTACAGCCCCCTCCATGGAGCACACAACAGCAGGGGAGACAGTCTATTGTGCCTGTCAGATCATGTCACTGAAGGCTCAGCCTCACCAATTGGCACTCGCTCTTCCCTGTCGGTGCGGCAAGTTGAGCAGTGCCCTGTTCACCAGATGGTTATTTGTTCCACCAGCCACCTTTGCTGCATCCCTGATTCACTCCAGCCCAGGACAGTCTCCAGAATTCATGCTGCAAGGCAGCTCTTGCCAGCAACTTTGCCAAATGGCTCCTCTCAAAGTCATGGGCCGCCCAGACAGACTGGCTCCTCCGTCTGCAGCAGCTTCAGGCAGAGACGCTTCCCTTTCTGGCTCCACCTCTTGGCTGCTCCAGAGCCTTCTTGCCAGAAAGATGATCTGACCCATCAGTACATACAGCCAGACCTGGAGTTCTGGGGCCATTTAAAGCCTACATCTGTGTCCCACAAGTTCACCCCCGACTACAACGTCAGAACACACAAAACAAACCTAGATGATCACAAATACAGACACAGTGCATCACAGAAACTTAGAGCCAGGAAAATCTATAGAGAGCTTGCCTCCCCTCCCCCATCTTCAACCTCATTTTAGTAGATTAGGAAATCAATGCCCAGAGAGTAAAAGTGACTAATTATGGTGGCAGGACTGGGAATAACACCCAGGTCTTCTCATGTGCATTCCAAACCACTGATTACAATAAAGACTGCATTGCCTTCCAATTTTCCCTCTGTTCATCTTCAAATTCTTGATAAAAATTAGACCCTGTGTATTGGTATTGACTCAAAGGAGAATTTCTTTCGAATGAAGAATCTTTCCTCTGCATCAACATCATGACTTCTTTTTTTTTTTTTTAAGCAGGCGTGTCTATATACTACATGGACAGATCTGGAAGTGACTTCTGTTCTGCCACCCACAGCTGGGTGACCTTGAACAAGTAATCTCATTCTGCTTCAACTTTTCACTTAAAGGGGTATAAGGACAGTATCAACGAGAAAGATACTTTAAAGCCCAAAGTTGGTTCATGGCACATAGCAAGCCCTCCACAACTGCTAGTAATCAACATTATTCTGTATGAACACTCAAATCCACAGCGGTTTTAGAATACACAGTACTGCGCACATATACACAGGCATGCCAGGTATTTCTTACATTAGGAAGTTCAAGTTCATGAAGTTAAATGACTTATCCAAGGTTACTTAGAGAATAAATGAAGGACCAGAGATTCCGTCTTGCCATTTTGCTAAGAAATGAGCACGAGTATCTCGGCTTTAAAGGAGAATGTTTGAACAAAAACGTATGTGTATGCATAATCACTGCAGCATCTTATGTAATATAAAAAGCCGGAAACAATTTCCCATCCAGCCACAAGGGAACTGCTAAATACACCGCAGTACAGTCACACCACGGGGCACTATGCAGCCATTAAAAGGAACAAGGCAGACGTAGGTGTCCTGACACAAAAAGGTCTTTCAGATATGTCATTGAATGGGTGAGAAAACAAAGCGCAAGTAAATCAAGCAGTATGCATTCAGTTATACAAACAAACAATCCCTCCCCTAATGTGTATCTGTACACGTATTTAAATGTATAGAAAGGTGTCTATAAGGAAGCCCACCAACTATTGACAATGGTAACTCTGGGCAAAGAAGTGGGATTGGTGTGGGGATGAAGAGTGATTCATGCTTTCCTTTATCTACTTCCATAATGCTTGAAGCTCTTCAAGTAAGAAGGCATTTATGCATTATTTGCCTTATAAATAGACATAAAGGCAGAGAGAACCATGAATGACAACAGTACAGCGGCTGTGAATCAACAGACCTCCTAATCTGGGTGTCCCTGGCCCCAACTTACCTCTGCAAAGTTACATGAGCGACGCTACTCTCAAGTTTCTTGTTCAGCTCTCCTCTTTGGTAAAATGCTTCCTGGTGATATTTTGTACTTAGGGATCCAGGTTTTGCCTTTCAGACCACCTGGGAGTGCTCAGCCTCTCGCTGCAATATCTCCCATTAGGGCCATTTACAGCTTTTCCACACTCAGCACCCTTGTGCGTCTGTTGAGGGTCACAGAGCTGAGCCCCCTGCATTAAGTGGAGGAGATGGCCTGCCATTCTGCGACTACTTCGGGTTCATTACTTAATGGATTCAAGCAGTGAAATCAGCCATGCATGATGGAGGAGGCTGTCAGTTGCCCAGCGTCAAGCCCAGTACGCCTAGAATACATCGTCTCATAGGTAAGGTACTCTTTGGCACACTCCTTCTGGTAGACCTCATCTTTCTCACCTTAAAATCCTCCAGACCCTTAGACTCCATGCATCTTCTTGCCCCTTCATTTCTTTTCATTGCTGGAATCAATCAGGTCTCTTTCCTCGAAAGAACAGAACTGACAGTCTGACTTACCCCTCTACATGGCCATCCTTTTCCATTACCCACAATGATCCTTTCTCCAAAAAACCCATTAATACTAATTAGTTGTCCATGGATTTCACAAATACATATCCTATTATGACCACTTCCCACTATTCCCATAGTGAACTTGGAGCATAAGATACCAAGGATTCCTGGATTTACGACAAAACTCCTAGTGGTCTTGTAGGAAGAATCTGTGCTTCCAATGGGATAATTATGTCAGAACTGGTTTGTCAGGTCAGAGCTGATTTTCAGCCTCACTCTAGCATTCTATTGGAAAAGCAACAGAAGGAAATTTGGTGGTAAGAATGAAGTTTGGAGATGAAAGCAAATATCATTTTAATGGGAGATGGGTAGTGCACTACTGGAGAGTTGCTCTGGCCAAAATGAGTTCTCAGACACCACCTCTGAGGCAAAAGGACATCAGCCGTCATCCAGCTGCCTCCGGCCCATTCCTTTTGCTCTGCTCCAGACAACTATATGAGTTGCCATCAACTCTGGAGAATGGGTGCCTGGATGGCCCAGTGGGAACTTCATTGTGAGTGTCCCAGGCTGGGGGTGAGGGACATGGAGAAGGCTATAAAAACCCAGCTAATTTTTATACTTTGTTCAATTCCGTAAATATTTTCCTTCTTTTCTTATTATAGCTAGACTAGAATAAATCTACAGGATTAAGTCAGCTAAGGATTCCGGCCCCAACCGGGGGAATTCAGCTCCCTCCCTGTGCAAAAAAGAGGAAAGCCTAGACTTGTGCACTATCTTACTGGGATGAGATGAACCGGGTGAACTGAGTAGCACGGAACGGGCACCACGGGGATGTATGCGGAGCGTTGAACACAACCTGAATTTTTTTCCCTCTAAAATCCAGACAAGCAGCAGCAGGGGTGGGCAAAGAACACTTGCCTAGAATCCAGGCAGTCATTGGTTCCAATCTGGGTCTGCCACTTCCAAGTATGTGACCTTATACAAGTTTCTTTGCTTCTCCAAACCTTGCAATTTCTTATTCTGAAAAATGCATCTAACGCAACCGTTCCCTCAGAGCTGTTGAAGGAGATTAAAGGAGTCAACACATGAGAAACACCTAGGAAAATGCCCGGGATACAGACAGTACTCAAGAAACCTTAGTTCTCCTCCCTCATCTAAGCATCTAAATTGGGCCCTTAGTTTCTTCGTAAATGCAAATGCTAGAATCTAGGAATGTCAGTCTGCAGCTGTGCTCTTTTCATTGAGCCTACCAATATTTTGACAGGACTGGCCTAATATTATTCACCCCAGGTTCATTGGTACGTTTCTGACCAGCCCTCATAAAGGGCTTGGGATGGCCCCTGGGGACCTGGATGCTAATAATGAATACTTGCTAGTGATTTTCAATGCACTCTGGTTATTATGCTTAGTAGTGGAACATTTCCTATCCCCGGAAAGGTCATTTATAATAGTATAAGGCTGCTTCTTCCCACCTTCCATTTCAGATTTTTCTGAGACTAGCAGAGAACTCAAACAGTCATCCATATGCATTGGAAATCCTATTCTGATCTTGCATTTGCATAAAAATACCAAAGCAACTTGAGGAACTACAGGGCAGCTCTCCATCATGACACTACCTCCTTTTATTTTTCTGATGCCTTTCCAGCACCTTCATATCAAAAGTCATTTTCATGTACCTTCCTAGTTTTACTCATCATAGCTTCCCTCTTTCTTGAGCAAGTGTGGGATGGATGGGGGGAGGGGAGGAAGCAGGGAATTTCACTTTCTTTTATTCTCATGCCCCTAAGAAGCTGTAACGTTTCACAGATCACACAGATCTCAAGTTTGGAGACCCTATGAACTCAACTCACCCAAGACTGGCCTCTTCTTATTCTATCACATTGCTCAAAAATGGTCATATAGCATTACTGGTATAATTTAAGCGTGCGGTTAATTATGCTTACACCAAGGTATTCTGTCCTGGTACAATTTCTTTATACGGAGCCAAGATCGGTTTCCTTGTAATTTTTCACTCACTGGCTCAAATTCTGCCCTGCAGTGCTATTCTCCTAGGCATCTCATCTATTCACATGCTTTTAAGTACCTTTAATATACCCGTGACACCCCAAATTTTAATCTAGTCCAGATCTTTCTTCTGAGCTTCAGTCCCAGATATCAACTGCTTACTTGAGAGTCTCACCGTGAGGCTAGATGACTCCAGTTTCAGTGGAAAGCCCCACTATGCATCCATTCTCATGGCGAGATCCTGGGAGGTCATCCTTGACACCATCTCCATCTACTTCTCCATCTCCACCCAGTCTGTCACACCAACTCAGCCCTATCCATTCTTCTCCTACAATGTATCTCGAATCCATCAAATTCTCTCCACCTCTATCGCTGCCACCATCCTAGGGGACAGCCGTGGCCTAACTATCCTGCTACTTTCACCCCTATTCACTTCCTACCCAGCCCTCTGACCCCACCCTACGTAGCAACCAGCCTGAGTTTTGAAAAAACAAACCTGATCATATTTCTCCCCGATCAAAATCCTTTAATGGCTTTCGATCCATCTTTGGATAAGGTCCAAACTCCTGAAGGCCAACAACGCATAACATGATCCGGTCCCTAAATACTCTCCAGTTTCTTTTTTGTAACATTTTATTACAAACATTTTCAAACAAATAGTCAAGTTGAAAAAAAATTACAGTGAATATACATTGACCGACCACCTGGATTCTACCATTAACATTTTATACTTGCTTTATCATCTATCTATCCATTTATCCATCCTTCTCTCCTAGTATTAATTTTTCTTGGTTTTGGTCCATTCCAAAGTAAACTGTAGGCTCCAGTCTCATTTTTGTCACTCTTCTTGTTGTTCCCTATACTCAACCCTAGGCATCTTCTCATTCTTTGAATCTGTCAGACTATTTTATATCTCTGTGCTTTGGACCTATTGCCCCTTCTACCTGAAATGTCTTCAGTTCTTGTTAATTCCTGACTCATCCTTTGGTTTTCAGCTTCAACTCTGTCTGAGAGGCAGTCACTGAACCCCCAGCCTAAATTAGATTCGCCTTTCTGCCTTACACATAATCTCAAGGCGTCTTGTGCTTTTCCTGAATATCGCTTGTCACAGTTGGTAGCTAGGTATTTTTTTTGCAAAATCATTAGTTCAATGTCTACTTTCTCCACCAGCCCAAAAGCTCCATGAGAACAGACACAATGTCTGTACCAGAGCATGCAGGATCACCCCCACAGAAAGTTAGTTAATAGTTGTTGAAGGAATTAAAGGCAGAAGGAATCAACAGTTACATAATAATAATATCATATTAATATAATAACAATACATGGACTCAGTGAATTTGTTCTTCTTTTAATATGTACAAGCAGTCTGGGTTTTTTAAGGCCTCTAAGAGAAGATGGAACTTACTCACTCCCAGAATATAACCAGCAAGTACATTAAGGCAGATTGCCAAGTGGCAAGATCTGTGGCTAGTGGCTGAGTCAAGAAAGAGACTGTGGTGGGTCTCAGGGACTTCTCTCCCATTTCCACTAGCCCTTCCCTCAAGATCATCCCAAATCAACAACAATCCGAGGAAAACCAGGGTGCTTGCCATGCAAATGCAGTTTAAGTAATACTAACAACGGCTATAATGTATTGAGGGCATTGATCGAGGACTGGCTTTGTATCAGGCACTGTGTTGAGTGCTGTTCCTGCATTAGATATTCTTTTCTCCTGTGGCATAGGTCCTAATGTTATTCCCATTTTAAAGCTAAGGAAACTGAGAACAGAATAGTTATTTTTAAACAATAAGTTCTCCGACTTCCTCTTCTAACCAGATTGCCATTCCTGTAAAGTCCACCTACGTAGAATATTTATTCTGACTGTGCCCCATATGAGGGTAGAAAGATTAATCTAGAAAACTCTCAGACTGCTCTAATGGAGAGGGGGTTTTAGTTGGTTCTAACAAGTCTAAAAATATAGAAAGCCAGCCCTACCGATGCTTTTCCTCAGGTATTAAACCCAAACACACACTTTGATCCCTGCAAAGACTGTTTCCTCAGATGGGAACACCATTTACACACAAAGATAAACCACTGTGATCTTCCCCATAACAGGAACTAATAGTTAAAGAAAAATGAAGCAGTGCAGAATTTCCTAGTAGAAGAGCATGTCAGCCAGTCTTCAGTTTGAAGACAAGCTTTTCCCCCGACTGTGTGACCTTGACAAATTAGTATCATCCCTGGGCCTCAGTTGCTCAGTTTCCTTATTTGCAAATGGAAATAACAAGATCCACTTAGCAGGGGATGGACATATTAAAATGCTACTTACAGAAACCTCAGTACAGGGCTTGGAAAAGAGAAGATACTCAAAGATAGTAACTTTAAGAAAGGGAGGAAAAGATAGGAAAACGTAGGGGAGGGTGGTAACTTAATACTCAGAATAAAAGAAAAGTTATAAGAAATGTTTTTAATAAATGCACATCATGTATTCTTTTCCCATCAGAGAGAGAGAGAGGGAGGAGCTTGGGTAAAAGTGTCCTTTAGCATCTGCATTGCTCTTACCCGGATGAACTTGCCTGCAGATACCACTTACAATGCAAATTGAGCTTGGAGTCCTTCACACTAACTACACAGCAAAAACCTTTCAGCTTTAAATAGAATACTGCAGTGTGGAATGATCCGAGCAGAGGGAAGAAAAATTCAGAGATACATGCGAAGGAGATTTGGCAAAAAAACCCTGCCATATCTGGGCAAGGGAGGAAAATGCAGAAATATCAAAGGAGGCAAAAAGAAAAGCAAAGTCTATAGAAGGACCTAGAAATTAATTCTCCAGAAGGTGAGTTTAAGTTAATAAAGGGAAGAGAACTTTGTGGCAAGCCCCCAATGAAGACGATTTTAACAAAGAATATTTTGATTTAGTGGGGTTCCTTCAAGGTGTACTAGCACTTTGAAGGTAATTCATCATCATCAGAAGGACACTTCCCCCTCTGGCCAGGTCAATGTTTCCTAAAATGCAATTAGGGATTGCATGTAAAAAGGCAATCTACATTGTCTAAGTTCCAATTTTTTTTTTTTTTCTTCCCAGACCTTCACTAAGATCAGGTAAAGAAACCTGGAAGCATACTGTGAAATAAAGGTTTGTTTAAATTTTCAATGTGGTGGCAGTTGGGGGGTGGGGGGAGGAATCCAAGAGGCTGATTTGGAAAAATTTTAGAAAGTTCTTTGCTATAAACTCATGCCTCATTTCAGACTATATGAACCCAGATATTTTATTCAGAACCAGAGGTTACAAAAATGTCATCAAATAGGAACAAAGATTAGGTAGTATCTAGGGCCCTGAAAGCGATAAGGAATGCCGTGTTTAACTCACTTCTTCATTCTACAGATGACGGTGCTACGCACATGGCCTCAATTTCCCCATCTTCCCAGCTCAGTAAGTTTCCTCTGCCTGCACTTGGAGGCATAATGCAATACAGAAGAAAACATGAAGGCAGCCCTCTATCTTTGTTGTCTCAAATAGAAAAAAAAAAACAAGGTGCGCCCCCAAGGACAATAGACCCGAAAGCCAACTTCTCTTTTGGATGATATGCTCTGACCCAGAGCTGATCGTGTTCTACCTGGTGAGTCAGTGACAAAGCACTAAGAATGGGGAAGAACATCTTACCACCACGTTGTCACCAGGCAAGTAAAAAGGATCAGCAAGTATGGTGCTTGGTATGGGGCAGGGACAGGCTGCTGAACACCTTAAAAGCCACTTCTAAGCTCCTGAAGGCCAGAGCTCATAAAGCTCGGCTTGATCTGTCTAGCGCCATGGACGCATTAGGTGTGATGCTCTCTAATAATGATGATGAACGAAGCATGTATTTTCAATAGCGCTGGGCATTCTTTCTATCTAAAACTTCCAGGGATGTTTAGAGAAGATGCCACCTTTACCCCCAAATTGTGTGTCTTTTTATCTTTCACAACTTGAACTCTTACTACCACCACGCCCATCACATTTCTCTAATGGTCTTGATTTGATTAAATATTACAGAAATTTTAGCACCCAAGAATAAGAAGAAGAATCTTAAATTAACACGCCTTGCTACATTTTCCTAAAGCACTTTCACACATATTTTCTCATGTGGCTATCACAATGTGACAATGCAACAGTTTATAGGAGTGGTGAAGGATAAAGGCTGACAGGTACAAAATGAAAGCAAAAATGCAAAAGTTTTGGTATTTAGAAACAAACAAACAAACAAAAGCCTCCTCTCTCTATTCCCACACAAAAGGCAAATGAGATTCCACCTGCTGACTTTTCTTTCCTGCCTGCACCTCACTCAGGCTAATGTCAGAACAATCTGGGGGGTGGCGGGGGGGAGAGAGAGAGAGAGAGAGAGAAACACGACAATTTCACCTCTTGGCAAAGCTCAGCTTACTGAACCCTCTTGCTTTCTGCTGGCTGTTGATTCAGCAGAAACTACTGCTGCAGAATTCATAATGGTGATTTTTAAAGGCCCCACTGATCGCATTGCTCGCCCCACGTGTCACACTCATTCGCTCGCCGCCCCAGCACTGTTTCCCCAGCTACCTTTTTATATCTTGCTAATGCACTTCCAAGGGGAGAGGGGTTCGCCCTTTTTCAACGAGCCTTTTGGGCTTTTGATTGTCTAAGCAGGTAACCCGGCCGGAGAGATGAACGGGCAGGAAATGAAACCATGCCCACCCTTGCAGCCACTGAGAGACACATCATTCCGCTCAGAGAGGGGTGGACCCACGGTCCTCTCGGGCCCCCTTCCTTCTTATTTCTCCCCTCAACCCGACCCTGCATACATATTGGGGGAAGGGGTCATCTGTCTTTGGGGGGTCATTTTTCCAGCCGGGAGCCCCACCCTGAAAAACCTCATCCCCGAGGGCCATTTTAACTCCCGTGGGCGCCGGGTCCACCTGCTGCTTGAACGCCCGGCTCGCCTCGCGGAGCCCGGATGGATGTGGGGCGCACCGGCAGCTGCCCCTGCGAGCCGAGCCCCCGCCCCAGCCCCGGGGCCCGCAGGAGTCTCCGCCGCTACTCGCCCGGCTGCCCGCGGAGCTCAGCGATCCGCAACTTGCGCCCTTCCCCAGCGGCGGAATGCGGCGGGGCTGGCGTTACCTTCGGTCGCATAGCTGTGGTCGCGCAGGAAACTGTTGTTGATTTTGCGGGTATCAATGTCCTCCTCCATTGACAGCAGGCTTACTTGCGTGGGAACCAGAAGCCGGCAGACAAGTATCCATGATCCCTCCCCGCAGCCAGTCTCACAGGAGAGGGGGGCAGGGGAGCCAGTGGGACTGCACCATGGTCCGAGCCTGAGGAGGAGACGGGGAGGCGGAGAGAGAAAAAAAATAAAAACCCGGCAATGGAGCTGTCACCTCCTCCGCCCGGGATCTCCGAGGCTGCGGCGGCTCCTCCCGCGGTGCGCTCACTCCAGCTCCAATTCCCGGCGAGGATGCTGCGCCTGCCTCCGCTGCCTCCGGGTGCCAAGATGCGCCGTGCCCCGAGGGGTCTGGTCCCGCCCGCCGCCCCGGAGGCGCTCACAAGCAGGGCTGGGGAGATGCCCAACAGGTTCCCTTCGTTGGCAGCCGCTCCGAAATGCAAAAAAGATCCCTCCTCCCCCTGGGAGAGCGGGCAGCCGCGACAAAATGGTGCCTTTCTGGACCCGAGCTGCAGTGGCGAGATGGCAGGGTCAGGATTCAGGCGGGCCCGGCCCGGATGAGGGTGCTGGTCCCACGGGAGGGCGGCTCGAGCTGGCGGGGGCTCGGCAGCCGGCGGGGAGCCGGGCAGGGCGCTGCAGCCGGCGCCAGCGCACTCACCCTCACACCCACACGCGCGCACTCGCAGCTGCCGCTGCTGCTGCAGGAGGAGGCTGGAGGCGGCTGGTGCATTAAAGGCGAGGCTCCTCCCAACCGCGTCAGCAGCCCCAGGACTCTTCCCCAGCAGCGGTGGTGGCCGAGGCCGAGGCTGCGGCTGCTCTCTGCTGCAGTGGGGCGCACGCAGCCGCGAACCCGCACCTGGGCAGCGAGCAGCTAGCTTGCAGGTTGACGTGAAAAGCGTAGACGCGCTCTTCCAACCTCCCTCCCCCTAGCGCCACGCAGCTCAGGGCGGCGTTTACTCCAGCACCCAGAGTCCCTAGCTCGCTGCCTTTCTCCGGACACCTGTGCTCCAGGACCGCAAAGAGAAGTAGGTTCCCTTGGGTAGGCAGGAAGTCTACATCCCGGTCCCTTTTGCTCACCCTTCCATAATGCATGTGGTCTCTGGATGAAGTTCAAGGGCGAGGCCTGGGGATCGAAGCCTCACACAGAGAGGAGAGAATGCTCATAGCCTAGCTTAAGCCCTCTCTGCGCTAGGAATAGATCGGGGAGCTGGGGCCAGAACTTTTCTGCGGATCACACCTGACTTCTCCCTTTCGAACAGAGTCAAAAACCTCTTCTACCTGTAGGCGTCTGCGTCTACACTGGCAGAGGGAGGAAGAGGGCTGAGTTATGAATCTTGTCAACATAGTCAGTCTGAAAAAGTCCACGTTCCCTAGCCCTTTGCACTTAGTTTTGGACAAACAGCTCCAGGCCCCCCTGCGGGTTTTGCTTGTGAAGACACAGCACTGCAGGAACCGCTGACATTTGCTCTCCACGTGAAAGGTACAGTGGAGCCCTGCGCCTTGGAGCCCTGTGCCAGCAGAGCGCCACTGCTTCCCTGAGGGAATGTCAAAGATCCAGTGAACACCAGAAAGAGGCCTATCTTCCTACTTCAACTAGGAGGAAAATACAGAATCCCACCGCAACCCCAATTTTTCCCGAATCGCAGATCGCAAGTTCCATATTTGAAAGAAAATGAGATCGTTATTGTTATGAAACAACTACAATCATTTCTGAAGCAACCCGAATCACTAGAAAGCCAGTTTGGAAAAGAAATGTCCCCGATTTCCCCTTGCAGAAGGCATTCATTTCAGTGGGTGTCACTGCAGGGAGAGACATCCGGAGAGACATCAGCGAATGTTTTGCTCAGTTAAGCTTCACCAGTTTAGCTGGATGAGCCCAGAGGGACCTTTGAGTTAATTATATACATACAATGCTTCGGCTAACACAATTTAGAAAGTATTTGAAGTCAAAAAAAATGGGAAAACAAGTCCTTAACTGAGGTTGGGAATTGCCATTAGATTTCCATGAAGAACAGATGCTTCTGCCAGGTGGAAGATGGCATTGTCCTCATCTCCAGAAAGCAACCGCATATCTCTGGGAGAAGAGAGGCGAAATATTCTTTGATATAATTTGGGGCGGGGAAATTCATCTTACAGTAGATTCCATTTTATTCTCATCTGTTGGTTAAGTCTCTCCTACTTGTTTGACTATTTGTGCCAAATTCACATATGAAATTCCAGGAACAGATGAAGACTGGAGCAAATTGATTTAATCCACTTCAGCTCCAGTTGCCATGGCTGGTTCTTCACATGATGAGCTGTATCCATCACCAAGGCTCCAGAGGTCAGTTCGTCTGTAGTTACATAGTCCAGCTTCTCTTGCAGGTAGGCATAAGGGGGGGGGGAGGGGAAAGGGGAGGAAAGCTAAGTTCATCTTAAAGCGGTGAGAAGACATCTTGCTTCGAGTTGAAATGACCTTACGTTGCCACTGGAGACCTTGGAGTACTATTTGGGATATTCTCACCCATGTCTTTCTAGAATGCGGGCTAGACTGGAACAGAGTTGCAAGATGAATCAGGAAGGCCCAGTCCCGTTAGCCAGGCTGTGCTTGAGGAATTTTCCACTGTAAGCAATGGGAGAAATGTCCCCTCCAGAGATCAAGCCTCTGGGTTTACTAAATTTTCCCTTTCCTGTTTCCTACCAAATTCTTCCTGCATGTATTTTATTCAACAGTATAGGCAATATTTTCCTAAGACATAAGTTGTGAGAAGGCAAATTAGATGGCTCTCCATTAAGTAGATTAAGTAGATTCCAAGGTTTCTATTTTGCGAACCACTCTTTTCTGCTATGGGCAGGAGGGAACCATCCCCTCCAACCAAAACCAAGAAAAATACAGCTGTTGGCTTTGTTCCTTAACACAACGATGTGCAGTAAAGGAGGTCAGGGAGTGAAGGAAGCCCTGTGCAATCCTGTAGTTGTAAGAGGACTACACAGACCATTTCTAAGAAGACTCTCTGACCTTCTTTCTGTTCCTCCAATGTGTCAAGTTCTTTCCAAAAGCTTTTGGCATTTGCACATGCCATTCATTCCCCGTGCCCCTTCCTCGTGTTCCTGGCATTCTTCAGCATCACAGCTGAACGGTCCCTACTTCTCTGAGGCATTCCCTGGCCTCCCCATAGTCCCTGCTCCTGGTATTTTGTCTTAACATCTTTTTTGTTTCCTTCTTCATGGAACATTTGCCTTTTGTAATATTTGTTTACTTATAATTGCCAACCATTCCACTATATCTCTGCTATTAAGAGTCTGGCACTTAGTAGATGCTCAATTATATTTACTGACTGGAGATAAATATTTCGTAGATGAATGAGTAAATTACTGAATTTGTTCAGTGATATTTAGCTTTTAAAGCTCTACCTTTATTTAAATTCTTGCCCCCCAAAACCCAAGAACAAAGTGTGTTGTAAGCCAGTAAATTTCCAGTTTGTAACTCCTATTCCTGTTGAAATAACTGTCCTACCCATTCCTGCATACATATGCACCAAAAATATTTACTGAGCACTTAATATATGACAAGAGTTATTGTAGGTGCTGGGATACAGTTAAAACAAAACAGAGTCCCTTTCTTCACAGAACTGAAATTCTATCATCTGATTTTAGTAATATGAGCTTTCTTAGGGATACAACAAATACATTATAAATCAACAGACCAGAGCATAATGTTAAGTGTCAAGACTCTGATATCAAGCAAAGCTGATTTTCTGCCACTTATTATTATGTCCTTGAGCAAGTTATGAGATGTCTTAAGCCATGTTTTTTTTTTTTAATCTATAAATTAGGGAGAAAAAAAGTTAATGGAGTTATTATGAGGATTAAATGAGATAATATTGGAAAGAATATACTGCAATCACTTGTTGAGTATTTGCTATCATCACCACCAGTACTATGGAACAAATATTTAAGTACCTACCATGTCAGCCACTGGGATAGGACTAAAGATTCAGCAACATCAGTGCGGAAGATGTACAGTCGTCTCTGCCATCATGGAACTTAGTATCTAATTTACAATTTATAGAAAGGGGGCCACAGGCTACAAAAGGGGCAGCAGAGGATGCTCTGAAAGGCTGGCCTAATTCAGGCCTGTGCTTTACACAGAAAAGGGCAATTACAAATACACAGCCTTCTTAAGTTACACAATCTAGCATGACAGCACGGGAACACATTCGTTTTTTCATCACTTTTATTATGTTTCCCCAATGCTCTCACATACCCCTAGCCCAGTTAAGTTAGCCCTGCCTACATTGGAAACTACTTGCAGGTCATGCTGTCCAATTAGCACATTAAATATCTACAATTTTATTAAAACCTTTGACCTAAGCCAGTCTAGAGATTCTTAATATAGGCTTTAGGTGTCAGACAGTACTGATTTTTTGTCCCAGCTCAGGCATTTATGAATTTCATGACCTTTGGCAAGTAATTTAACATCTCTAGCCTCTGTATTTGCAACATTGGAAGAAAATAACAGGAACTACTTCATAGGGTTGTTGAATGGCTTCAGAGACGTTGTAAAGAAAGTGCTTAATACAGGCTTGGCCCATAGCCAGACCTGACAAAAATGTCGCTTTGGCCTCCTGGTAGTGGTTCATGAGGTCTCCACTGGCAGAGAATTGGAGAGATGCACTACAAGTCAGTCATGTGAACACAAGTGACCTAGAAACCTGAGTTTACCACCTAGCGATCTGTCTTAACGAGCACTAGACACTGGATATAAGAGATTTTACCATCCTGCAGAAAGCCCTTTATAAGCCACGAAGTCCTGTGCAAGTGGAAGGAACTAGGATTATCCCTTCTTGATTTTTCACATTATGTAAGCGCAGACCTAATCATGTCTGTCTATCATGGAATTCTATGGAACCCCTCTCTAGGATCATTCAGCCCCAAATGCACAACTGTCTCTCTGAGGTGGTTTGCGTTGACTGCCCAGAGGATGACCTCTTGAGTTTCTAGCAAGGTTTGCAATTCTTTATTGTGCGTGTTACAACGTGTAATAAATACCACATGAGTGAGCCTTTAACGTGGCATTTAACCTAGGAGAAGAAAACAAAACATCTTGCCTTCCAAATGTTGTATTAATTCTAGATTCTGGATACATAGTGGATTTCACTGAGTACAACATTCCCTCAATTATCCAAGTCCAGCAATTTATGAAAAGAAACAGTGGTATGCTGGAGCTGGTATGTGCTGGCTGTTGAGAGCTGATTCTGTCGATTACACACATCATTTTTCCAGCTCTGCTTTGAGTGACATCATGTTGGTAGCTTAAAATCTGCAATCTGCCATGGTGGGTTATTTATAATCATAGAAGTAAAAAAACCTATATAAATCAGGGCTTTGGTTTTTGGGGGGGGGGTTGGGCTGGGGGGTGGGAGAGCTGATTGTTAAACATTTACCACTACAACAGTAGAAATACATTAATTGCTGATATAACTTTCTACTTTTATGTGTTACCTGTGCAAAGTTCCTTTCAATTCCTCGATACTAAGTCTCCCAAGCTGTGTCAAATTCCAGAACATTCCACCATCTGATCAAACTTTGGCCATAATTTAAATAACTGTAAAAAATCCTACCTTTACCGTAAACATTCCCACAGCCTTCAGAGGAAAACTGATACCTTTGTTTGATCCCCTTCAGGCTGGTTATGAGATTGCCACAGTGGATCTGTGAGTGATGGCCCCTGCAAGGCTCCTAGATCTGACGACGTAAGGAAAGTTAGGTGCATGCGCACTCCCAATGAATAGTTCTTTTCTACTGCTTAAGCTCGACTGTCACCTTACTTTTGCCCTTGATTTGCCTAAATGCAAAACAAAAACATCCATTGTGCTTAGTTTCATCAGTAGCTCTTCTCTTCCACTTCTCAGGCTAGGATACTGAAGCAATGACAGAAAAAATACAAAAGTCGAAGAGTCGAGATCTGAGAGCTTTTTCTCATTCAGTGGTTTAAATTTAAATTAAATTCAGAGAGTTAAATTTAGACAATCTTACTCAAGACAGTTTGTATTTGCATTATATTTGTTAGGTACAAAGTGAGCATTTATGAAACCAGTTTAGCAAAGCTCAAGGGCTATTGTCTAGTACCTCATGACATGTCTTAAAGTAAAATTTCAGTATAATTTAAACAAAAAATATATATTGGGGAATGTCTTCAAATTTCTTTAAAAGGCACCAAGCAATAACACTTTACAGAATTTATCCTAAGAAAATAATCATGGATATGGGCAAAAAATTAGCCATAAGGATATTTTCACAGAGCACTGTCTATAATTATTAAAAATTGGTAACAAGCCAATAGAATTGTCTAGGCAAATTATGGTGTGTACATATAGTGGGAAATTATTGAGCCACTGATATAATATTAATAGCTACTGCTTATCGAGCATCTATTATGTACTAGGCACTATGCAAAAGGTTTCACTAGCATTATCTCATTTAATTCTAACAACAGCCTCTATGAGGCAAATCATCTCTATTTTACTAAGGCTAGTAGAGAGAAATAATATATCCAAAGTCAAACAAATAGGAGCCTGGCTCTGTGTGTGTGTGTGTGTGTGTGTGTGTGTGTGTGTGTGTGTGTGTGTGTGTGTGTGTGTGTGTGTGTGTGTGTGTGTGTGTGTGTCTGTTGGGTGGGTCAGGGTCACAGCAGAAACTTAGAGGTCTTTTTCCAAACCACCCACCACTAGAGTCTGATCTGTACTTCTTAGAAATGAATAGCCTCTCAGTTGAAAATCATTCCTATTGTGTTGGTGAGGAGGTGGCGAAATTGGAACGCTCACACTGCTTGTGGGATTGTATAATGGTGCAACCACAAATAGTTTGGCAGTTCCTCAAAATGTTAAACAGAATTGCCATATGACCCAACAATTCCACTTCTAGGTATATACCCAAGAGAACGGAAAATGCATATTCTCACAAAAACTTGTAGATGAATATTCTAAGCAGCATTATTCATAATATCCCCAAAGTGGAAACAACCCAAATATTTATCAACTGATAAATGGATGAATAAAATGTGATATCTATATAAAGGATTATTATTCAGCTATAATTAGTGATAATTACTGATACATGTTACAACATGGATGGACCTTGAAAACATTATACTAAGCAAAAGAAGCCAGCCACAAAAGACCATGTATTGTGTGACTCCGTTTACGGGAAATGTTCAGAATGGGCAAATCCATAGAGACAAAGTAGATTAGTTGCCAGGGGCTGAGGTGGGGGAATAAGAGTGACTACTTACGGGTTTGGGATTTCCTTTTGGAATAATGAAAATATTCTAAAATTACTTAAGGGCAATAGCTGCACAACTCTGAATATACTAAAACCCACTGAACTGAATACTTTAGAAAGATGTTTCAAAAGGTACAAACTTCCAGTTATAAGATAAACAAGTACTAGAGATGTAAAGTACAATACGATAAACATAATTAACACTGTTGTATGTTATATACGAAAGTTGTTAAAAAGAGTTAATCATAAGAGTTCTCATTGCAAGGAAAAATTTTTTCCTGTTTTTTTTAAGTTTTGTATCTATATGAGATGATGGATGTTCACTAAACTTATTGTGATAATCATTTCATGATGTACAATAAATCATGCTGGACACCTGAAACTTATACAATGCTGTATGTCAATAAAACTGGAAGAGGAAAATAAGTGTTTCAATAAAGCTGTTATTAAAGATTAAAAAATCTCTGCTGTCAGAAACCATTATTACCTCTAGGAGTATGATATAGCCCTCAGGTTAATATTAGTGCAAAAAACTTAAATGCATGTAATGACAAGTACAGAGATTCATGTCATGTTCTTTAAAAAAGTCGAAAAACAATGTATACTGACTGGTCCCCTTTTATGGTCCAAAAAATGTGTGTATCTCAAAAGGAATATATGAAAATACTTAACAGTGGTTATGTGTGGTTTTCTTTGTGGTTCATATTCTTGTCAAAGAAAATTTAGATCTTTTTTTTTTTTTTGGGCTGCACAGCCCAGCATGTGGGATTTTAGCTCCCCAGCCAGGGACTGAACCCATGCCCCCTGCAGTGGAAGTGTGGAGTCTTAAACACTGGACCACCAGGAAAGTCCCCACATATCATTTTTGTAGTAAGAAAATTTTTTAAAGGTTTTTTTGAATGTTATGAAATACCTTTTAGATGAAACTTTGTATTGAAAAGGTCAAAATCATTTTGTGCACACCTGAAAACTGAGAGACACTGATGTAAATGTGTACGCTATCAACTGCACAGAACAGCTGTACCCAAAAGTAATACAATGCAAGACACATTTTTGTAAGTTTTTCAAGTTGCCACATTAACAAGTGAAAAGAAACAGATAACATTAATTTTGATGATGTTTAAATTTTTTGAAACTAAAATGAAAATATTTTATTTAATCCAATATGTCAAAAATTGATTTCAACATATAGAGAATATAGAATACTTAACTATATATGTACACTTTTGTTTTTAATGCCAAGCTTTTGAAATCTGGTGCGCATTTTACACTTGACAGCGCCTCTCAGAAAAGGCACATTTTTTAGGGCTCGATAACTGCACATGCCTAGGGGCTAAAGCACAAGTATAGAGGAACTATTCCAAAAGTGTTATTCCACTCACAAAATGAGTTTTATCATATTCTTCCAAAGGAAAATTTTCATCTATCAAGGACTTGAATTAGACTGTAATACTAAAACCAAACCAAGCAACTTTAATCTGATGACCCTCACAACTATTTAAAGTAATACAAACTGAATATGAAAAAATATATAGACATACCCACACGTGTACATACATATTATACGTAATAGTAAATTTGAACCCAATCTGCATTTCCCCCTAAAACTAGTAAGCTGAATTAATAAAATGATACAAGATCAAGATTCTAAAAGTGCTAAGATGATACTACATAACAATACATACCAGATAGCAAGAAAGATGTAATTCAGTCACTGTATAGTTACCGCCCTAATAAGCCAACTGTTTAGTTCAACACCTATGGCTTCAATGCCAGCCAGTAGAAGAAGCCAAATAACCAGATGTCACTACTAAAAAAGGAATTTTCACAGCTGGGTATCTGGACGCTATTACAGCCACTAAAGGTGGAGAAATTTAAAGGTACAGTTATAGGAATCCGGCTGAAAACTACTACAGTCTTTTAGATTGGATCAGAGAGTAGAAATGTGTGGTCACATGATCAGTGACGTGATTTCTGAAGACTTATTGAATTAGATGCACCACCCCCTTTAACACTTGCATGCAAAACAGTTTTGTGTGTATAGTTGAGCGCTCCCTCCTTCCTAAACACACTTTCTTCACTGATTCCCAGGTACCACCCTCTCTTGATTCTCCTGTTACCTCAATGTACACTCCTTCTCACGCTCATCTGCTGCTTCTCCTCACTGCTTGACTTGACCTCTACAAGCACCCTAGAGTTCAAAGTTCTCAGATTTCTCTATCTGCAGTCCCATCCGAGGTGACCTCGTCCAATCTCATGGCTTGCCACTCACTTGATGATAAAACCATACGACCTAGCAATCCCACTACTGGGCATATACCCTGAGAAAACCATAATTCAAAAAGAGTCATGTACCACAATGTTCAGCTCTATTTACAATAGCCAGGACATGGAAGCAACCTAAGTGTCCATCAACAGATGAATGGATAAAGAAGATGTGGCACATATATACAATGGAATATTACTCAGCCATAAAAAGAAATGAAATTGAGTCATTTGTAGTGAGGTGGATGGCCCTAGAGACTGTCATACAGAGTGAAGTAAGTCAGAAAGAGAAAAACAAATACCATATGCTAACACATATATATAGAATCTAAAGAAAAAAATGGTTATGAAGAACCCAGGGGCAAGACAGGAATAAAGACGCAGATGTAGAGAATGGACTTGAGGACACGGGGAGGGGGAAGGGTAAGCTGGGACGAAGTGAGAGAGTGGCATGGGCATATATACACTACCAAATGTAAAATAGATAGCTAGTGGGAAGCAGCTGCTTTGCGACCACCTAGAGGGGTGGGATAGGGAGGGTAGGAGGGAGACGCAAGAAGTAGGAGATACGGGGATATATATATATACGTATAGCTGATTCACTTTGTTATGAAGCAGAAACTAACACACAGTGTAAAACAATTATACTCCAATAAAGATGTTAAAAAAAAAAACCTCCTAAATGAATACTGAGCACAAACCTCTCCACTGACCCCCAGGCTAATAACACCAACAGCTGATCCGATATTTCCCTGATATCCACCAGGCAGCTCAATCCCTAATGGCGCCCCCCAACTCCTCCTGCTCCTTGACTCCTCTCTCATTCCCTACATCCTTCCAGTCCCTCAGCAAATCCTGCCAGCTCTAACTTCAAAATGCATCCAGAATCCAACCACTCCTCACCACTTCCACAGCTACTACCACGCTCCAGCTACCAACGCATCTCATCATGATAGTTTCAATAGACTCTAAGGAGTGTGTGATCCCTCCTTTGCCCCCCTACAGAATAGTTTCTGTGCAGCAGGCAGAATGGGCTTTTTAAATGCAAATCACGTCATGTCACTTTTTTGCTCCAAGCCCTTCATTGGCTTCCTACACATTCAGAGTAAAACTCTTTTAAAATGCTGGCAAGGTTTGGCCCTTGCTATAGCTCTATTTTTTTTTTTTTTTCCACTTCTCACCTGCAGCATCACCAACGCTTGTCTCAACCTCCTTCCCTCCCCACCCCACACATAGACACAGTGGCATACTTATTGTCTGCCAAATACACCAGGAAGAAAACTCCCACCCCGGAACCTCTGCATCTGCTGTTCCCACTGGCCTGAGGCCTTCCTCAGTCAGAAGCATAGCTCAGAGCTTCACCTCATTCAGCTGTCACTCCGTAATCAACATTTCTGAGATGTCTTTCTTGACCTTGACCACTCTATATAAGGTAAAACAGCCCCCCTCCCTACCAGCAACCCCAGCCCCTGTGTTGCGACCTGACAGTATATTTTTTGGCTTTAATTATTACACGAGGACATAATATTCAGGGAGACAGGGGTGTTTCTGTTCTCTGTACTATATCTGGCCCTAGTAGAGTGCCTGGCACATACTGGTTACTACTTTTTTTTAAGAGGGTAAATAGAAAGTTATTAGACAATTAAGTTGAATTAACTCCCCAGTACTTTAAGGGCAATATCAAGGGGAGAAATGACTACTCTCTTTTAAAAGTCACAGGGATATGGGGAAAAGGGAACCCTCATGTATTGTTGGTGGGAATGTAAATTGCTGCAACCACTATGGAAAACAGTGTGGAGATTCATCAAAAAAATTAAAAATAGGACTACCATATGATCTAGCAATTTCACTCCTGGATATTTACCCAAGGAAAACTAAAACACTAATTAGAAAAGATATATGCACCTCTGTGTTCATTGAAGCAGTATTTACAATAGCCAAGATATGGAAACCACCCCAAGCGCCCATCAACAGATGAATAAAGATATGGTGTATGTGTGTGTGTGTATAAAATGGAATATTAGCCATAAAAACAATGGAATCTTGCCATCTGCAACAACATGGATAGACCCAGAGGATATTATGTTTAGTGAAATAAGTCAGACAAAGAAAGACAAATACTGTATGATTTCACTTCTACGTGGAATCTATAAAAACAAAACAAATAAACAAACAAAACAGAAACAGAGTTATAGATACAGAGAACAAACAGGTAGTTACCAGAGGAGAGGGGGCTGGGGGGAGGAAAGGAATATGTGAGGGAGATTAAAGAGGTACAAACTTCAGCTGCAAAATAAAGGAGTCGTAGGTATGAAATGTACACTGTGGAGAATATAGTCAATAACTAAGTAATATCTTTGTATAGTGACAGATCATAACTAGACTTATGGTGGTGATCATTTTGAAACATATAGAAAAAAATCACTACGCTGTGTAGCAGGAAGTAACATAGTGTTGTAGGTCAATTATACTTCAAAACCCAGAAACCAAGCGTACTGGGCTTCCCTGGTGGCACAGTTCTTAAGAATCCACCTGCCAGTGCAGGGGACACGGGTCGAGCCCTGGTCCGGGAAGATCCCACATGCCGTGGAGCAACTAGACCTGTGCGCCACAACTACTGAGCCTGCTCTCTAGAGCCCGCGAGCCACAACTACTGAGCCCGTGTGCCACAATTACTGAAGCCCACGCGCCTAGAGCCTGTGCTCCATAACAAAAGAAGCCACCGCAGTGAGAAGCCCGCGCACCGCAATGAAGAGTAGCCCCTGCTCGCCGCGACTAGAGAAAGCCCGCGCGCAGCAACGAAGACCCAATGCAGCCAAAATAAAATAAAAATAAAAAATAAATTAAAAAAAAAAGAAACCAAACATACAGACAAACTTATTGAAAAATATCAGATTTGTGGTTACCAGAGGCAAGAGGTAGGGGGAGAGGGAATCGGATGAAGGTAGTCAAAAAGTATAAATTCCCATTTATAACATAAATAAGTACTAGAGATGTAATGTATAACCTGATCAATATAATTAACCCTGCTGTACATTATATATAAAAGTTGTTAAGAGTAAATCCTTAGAGTTCTCATCACACGCAAAACATTTTTTTCTATTTCTTTAATTTTGTATCTGTATGAGATGGCGTACGTGCACTAAACTTATTGGGAAAATCATTCCATGATGTATGTAAGTCAAATCATTGTGCTGTACACCTTAAACTTATACAGTGCTGTGTGTCAATTATACCTCAATAAAACTGGAAGGGAAAAAAAAAGTCCCAGGGGCCAACCCTGGGTAAAACTGAAATAAGCAAGCTCCTTGATCCTCATCTTCCTTATCTCCATTTTTCCGCTCTGAGGTGGGCCAGGGCAGAGCTGCAGAAGGGTCTGCATCATTCCCCGCTGACCCAAGGCTGCAGAGGTCTGGGAAGACAGCCTTTATGCTCACTGAGAATCAGCGTTAATCATCTTCTTCCTACACCACCACATTCTGCCTCTTTCTCCTTCTTTGGAAGGAAATTTCTAAGTATTGGCACCTTTGAAAGCTACAGGACATACCACAGAGTAAACTTAGCTCAGCACGTGGGAAAACATTTTCATAAATACAAAGTGCTGTGCAAACAAGGATAACACCCTGGCCATCGCTATACTAGAGGAAGAAATGCTAGAAGCTGAATTCAAGAGCGCGATGGACCTTGAACTTATAAACAAGTCTGAGTATATTTTAAAACTCCATAAATATTTATGGAATAAATACAGAGTGAAAATAATTACATTAAACATCCCTCAAATAGAGACCTCTGTAATTTCCATCTGGCATCTGCGGCAGTACAAGGATGAACAAAGTATGATAACAAAAGTTTATGCATTTACATCTGAAAAGTAGCATAAGGCCTTGGAGCAGTGACTTTAATGTGTTGGGGGTCACAGATCCTTTTGAGAATTTAATAAAGGTTTTGAATTCTCCCCCCAGAAGAAAACATAGTTTAGAGCACTTCTTGCTCCCAAATGCTGACTCATCACATGTATTTCATGGACAGAAAGGGAAAAAAAAAAAAAAAAAAAAGACCTAGGACCAAAGAGAGGCCCCAAGTTGAATTCAAGTTGAAAATTACACTGTCACTACCTCCCACCTATATTTTTATAGGGAGACTAATAATAGCTAATACGTACATAGCTTTTAATAGTGCTGAGGTAAGGCCAGATGTGAGACTTCTATATAAGATGGGTCCCTAAAGTATAAGAGGAGAATGGTTGAAGGCAGGACTTCTGAGAACCAGACAGCTTGAGTTCAAATCTTGGCTCCGATGTTTCCTAGCAGTATGATGTTGAGCAACTTACTTAATCCCCCTGTGCTTCAATTTCATTTGCAAAATACCAATAATAGTAACTTCTTCAAAGGGTTGTTGTAAACATTAAATGAGATGATATATATAAAATATTATAAAACAGTCCACGGCACATAATACACACATAAACAATGTTAGCTGTTGTTATGAGGCACTGCAGACTGTCATTATTATGTGCTCTGATGTCCACATAGACACCAGGTTTATTCACTTTCCCAATTCTCATTCTTGAATTGTTTTGGCAGATGTGCTTCTTGTCCCTGTACCTCCTGTTTTTTTTTTTTTAAGCTAACCCAAAGACATGGTTCCATTACAAGTAAGTGTGAAACTGCTCATGTCAGTGGGCTCATGGTGGAGGCACAGATTCATTCAACATCAATCATGTATTACCTGCCTGCTATGTGCTTAGCGCTAGCCTAATTAGGTACTGCGAAGCAACTCACACATCAGTTGCAAAGATAAATGCTAAAACTTATGTGTCCATAAGAGACTGATCAAGTGTAGATTAACCACAATGTAAGAATTTAGAGGTATTCAGCTGAGCGAGAACAGCTTCAAAATGTAAAATGGACAAATGACACACTTGATTGAGGGGTAGCTACATAATTTGTGGGGCTCAATCCAAAATGAAAACATGGGGCCCTTTGTTCTTAGTATTGGGAATTTTAAGACTGACAGCAGAGCTTTAATGAAAGCACAGGCATAGGAGTAACGTATACTGGACATATCACTGCACCATGGAGCTGGCCCTGCCTCGAAGGCTGGGAGGACTCATGGACGCTTCCTAGACTATTGGCCATGTCACGCATGTATCTATCTCTGTGTTCTTTCTTGTACTTTTTCCTCCTAGCCAAAAAGATTTTGCTTATTTGTTCAACCTAGGAAAATCCTAAGTATCCTTCAAATTCCAGCTCAAGTCTTAGCTTAGAGGGAAAATGATAGAATGAAAAGAGCCCTGGACTTGAAGTTAGAAGAGCTAAGGCCAAGTCTGCCTTTCCCCGACTCTGGAGCTCTGGGCAAGTCTCTTAACTTTTCTGGTACTTGTTTGGGGAAACTGATTTTAAAAGTCTCTAATAGGATGATAAGAGGATCAAAAGGCATCACAAATAGATAAAACCCTTGAAATAACGATTTATCACATCGATAAAGAATTTCATAGTTTTTGATAAAGCCTTTCCTTAGTGTCTACAAGCTACAAGCAGCATTTGCATTGAGTGTCTAATATATTACCAAAACACACACACACACGAGCGTGCTCATGCTACTGCACATATGTATCCTGTCCACCACTGCCCCCTCTTTGACATATATGAATTTGAGGTTTTATTCTTTCATTTCAACTCTTAAGGCCATCAAGCTTTCAGTTCCCTCCCAGTCCATCCTCCTCACTAAGTGAGCACGACCTTTATAACTCATAGATCTGGTCCTTTCTTTTTGCTTGAAATCCTTGCATGGTTCCTCATTACCTGGAAAAGAGTTTTCTAAACCCAATGACACAGAACCATTAGTGTTTTTTGAGGTGCTAATCAGTGTTCCAGGAAAAGAGGTGTAGAATTTGAGGGGAAAAAAAAAAGACAGATCCTCCTGTTGGAGATTTGTAATGCCAATTAAAAAGCTCTGAGAAGTCCTGCAATAAAGTTAATTTTGTTTAAACCAGAATTTTCCATATTAATTTGATGATATTAACATTCTATAGAAAATTTATATTCTGCAGAAAAATTTTAGCAAATGCTGGCCTAGGGGTGACAGACCCTTCAGTTTGGTTTACAGAGCTCCCAGAATCCCTAGATTTCTAGCTCAATGTCTGCCATCTCCTCCACAAATCCTATGCTCCAGGAACAGTGGGCCGTCTCCAGTTTCTTGAAGACCTTTGAGCTCTGTGCCTGTCTTGCTCTGCCAAGAACGTTTCCTGTCACCCCTACTTCTGTTTATGCCCTAGTGATTTGTTACTCATCATTTCAGGCCCAGTTCAATAGCCCTGCAGTACCTCCTCTGATATGCTTGGTCTCCCACTACCGATGGCTAACTGCTTCTATGTAACTTTGTAGAAGTAATTGCTTCTCTTTGCTAGACATCTCTGTGACAGGAATTTAGTTCTTAGTGTAATATAGGCAACCCTACAAGATGACTGAAATAATGCCTACTTTATAGATCAAGAAACACACTGATTAAGAAACTCACTCCTTTTTCTGTGTTTTCTATCTTTTGAGTGGTGCCCACTGTCCATCTAGCTGCCCAAACCAGAAAACCATTTTTAATCAGACATTTTTAATACCTTTTCCTCTACCCTACATTTAGTCAGATGCCAAGTTCTATAAATTCCAGCTTCCTGACAGCCATAAAATCTGTCCCCATCTATCCATTTACACTGCCACTAGTTTAATTTGGGCCATATCATCTCTCAGCAATGTTCCTGCAGTAGCTTCTTAGCCAATCTTCCATGTGCCATGCTGACATGAATATGACCATCCTACAGTACAGATACGAGTGGGTCCCCATGACTCTCAGGGGAAAAAAAATCCAAGACCTTCAGCACAGCTTAAAGGACCCTTTAAGGACTGGCTACTGCCTACTTCTCCACCTTCATTTCATCCAATCAGGATCTCACAGTCTACACCGGAAGCCTCAATGAGCTTCTCAAGGTTTCCCACCTTGCCAAGCGTTCCTTTGCCTCTGGACCTTTGTACATACTTTTTCTTCTGCTCAAAATTCTCTTCCTTCTCATCCTCATCTTGATAATCCATGGCCAAGGTGAATGCTCTTCAGCTGTGGTCCCTGGGCATCCTTTTCTCTTTTCCTGTGAGATCTTTGGGACCAGGGTCTGTGGACCTACTCACTGTTGTATCTATACCTAACACAGTGCCTACCATAGAATAATGACATGGAATAATCATTTGTTTAATGCCTGAATGAATCAAAGAATGAATAAAGGGATGAATGAAAGCAAAACTGAAAGGGCAGCTTGGAGTATCACAAGAGAAGGAATTTGGGGCTTTATCACACACATCCGCTTGCCTTTGTCCTCTAGGTCAAAATACATTGTCTTTCAAATTCCCCGAAAGCACCACACTCACTCCAACTGCACGGCCTTTGCATTTGCCTGGAATGCTCTTTCCTCTTCCACCCAGAGTCAATGCCTCCTTATCCTTCACATTTTAGATTAGTCATCCTTCCAGCAGGGAAGGATTCTTGCCAATGCAAAGTCAGCCCCTCTACTATGTTACCCTCCTAGCACCGGGCATCTTTCCTGCATCATTCGCACCGAAATGTAGCTCTATATTTATGTCTATGACTGTTCATTTAGTAACAGTTTCCTCCAGTAGACAGTAAACTACAAAGGACAGAATTATATCTGGTTTTTTTTTCACCACTGGATTCTCAGTGCCTAAAGTACACTGCCTGACACACAAAATAAGTTTGTTAAATAGATAAGTGAATTAAAAACTCTGTCTCATTAGCAGTTTGTTGGTTCATTTCAGCACTGTGTATACAGCAGGGCTCAGTAAGAGTTGTTTGTTAAGTGAAAGATTAGAACTATTTCTCTTTCCCAAGTTTGTAAACAGTTGTTAACTAGTATGCTTGAAATAATTTCATTCCTACAAATTTAGCAACATTTGCATATTCCCACACCACCTTGTAATATATTAATGCTTCCCTTGAAATGAATGTGAATGTTGTCAAAAGACCCCCATCTCCCCGGCTCTTGGACTTGACCGTATTAGGCAACAAAGGAGCTGCGAAGTCTATCCCCACCACAGGAAAGGACTAGAGTTCTAATTCACAGATTGCATAATGTGCCCATAACTGGGAGACATCAAAACCTGTCATGTCATAGATTAGCCAGTGGTTCTTCAATAAGTAATTATTAAAATGGCAAAACAAACCGTCTGGAGGAGTCATTACTGTTTGTCTATTCATTGGAGCTAAATGATATTGACTAGATGGTGGCATGCCTCAGTTTTGTAATACTCTGAAGGCTGAGTAAATAGGATAAGCTTAGACAAAAGCATAGGGACTGAGAGAAACATTAGAGGGTTAACCCGAAGGCTAGCAGAGTTATACAATCTTCATGGAGTCTATAAAGAAGGGCCTTTTCCCCCCCATATTTTAAAGAAGTTGGTAAGCAATGAAATCATAAAGGCTGTTTACCTCAAAATCAAGTCTGGTGCAACTTGATGGGCCAGGCATTGTCCTCATTTCTTTATGTACACATTCTCTCTCTTGCTCATGACTACCCCATGAAGGAGATATTATTATTTTTTTAATTAATTAATTAATTAATTTCTTTTTGGTTAGGTTGGGTCTTTGTTGCTGCACACGGGCTTTCTCTAGTTGTGACGAGCGGGGGCTACTCTTTGTTGCGGTGCGCGGGCTTCTCATGGCGGTGGCTTCTCTTGTTGCAGAGCACGGGCTCTAGGCACGCGGGCTTCAGTAGTTGTGGCGCAGGCTCAGTAGTTGTGGCTCGCAGGCTCTAGAGCGCAGGCTCAGTAGTTGTGGTGCACGTGCTTAGTTGCTCTATGGCATGTGGGATCTTCCCAGACCAGGGATCGAACCTGTGTCCCCTGCATTGGCAGGTGGATTCTTAATCACTGTGCCACCAGGGAAGTCTCAAAGGGGATATTACTAATAGCACTTATCAGTGAGGCAACCAAGGCTCAGCAATGTTAATTATTCTAGAGCAAGTAGAATGGGGCATACCTGGGGTTCAAACCCAGCTTGACTTGACTCTTAATCAACATCCCCATCATAGTTCTGCTTAACATTTTCCTTTAGAAATTTCTGCTTGAGTAAGTACGTACTAAATGTCAAAAAAATGAAGAGCTATAATCCCCCTAGTTCTTTGAAAAGAACACCTAAACAGTCATCAGAATCATTTCCTCTCAAAATATCTGTTCAGTTTGAAGTGTCTTGTGAGAACTTTATGAAACTATAAAGAAATCTTTGGACATTTTGTTGTTTAAAAAAATTGTTGGTCCATTTCTGTGTTTTTTGATGATTTACTTCTCTATTACTCAGAATATTATACACCTACACATCAAATAAGACTGAATATTTGAAGATTTAAAGGCATAACAGGGAGCTGACAGTACCTGAAAGCAGGGAAACTCAGAATGATTGGGGAAAAGTGAAGGCTCAAACTGTCAAAGAAGATGGTTTTCCTACGTTAAAACAAAGTTCCAGGATATAGAAGTAGACCCGCTAAGAGAGGGTGGCTTCATCTCTGAAGAAGGTGATGGTCTTCTTTGATTTAGGACAGGCAGAAAAGGAAAAATTATGGGTAATAGTGAACTTACCATTTATCATCTCTTTTCCCCAAGATCTCTTTCAAATGATAATAAAGGAGCAAAGCGGATACAACCTCACAATAATGAAGAGAATATAAAGAGGGTCATTAAGTGGACTATGGATTTCATGCGTTTCTGGGAGAAGAAAAGCAGATGGAAAGATAACGACAGATGAAGGAGAGAGTTGGCACAACCAAAAAGGGTACCCATCTGCATTGCAGAAACCTGGAGAGGCTTAGGACTTAGAAACACCCAAATGCTGTGGGATAAAGGCTAAAAACTGAGGGGTTGGGGGTGCTAAAATAATACCCATAGAGAGAAAAAGAGATTCATCTGCCCTTTAGCCCCACTGCTTAACTCCTTTCCCTATTCTGCCCTAGGAGCATGCAACAGAAGGTCCTTCCTTTTGGAAAAATAATTTAGTCAGTCTGGAGTGGATACAAAGGCAAGTGTTGGGTCTTCCAAGTAAAGTGCTCTGCATTCTGGTATACAGAGAGTCCAGAATACAAGATCATCTCCCTGCCTGTTCAGTCTACTACGGAAGCAGCCAGCTGATCAATCCTATTCATGTTCATTCAACTGTTCTGTTGACTCATTCTTACAAATGAATGGGTGATAGTAGATCATCTAGACAATTCAGTAAAATGTACAATGCAAAAAAAATCAAGATAAAAATTAAAAACTAAATTATAGATTTAATTAAATATTAAAACATATTTGGAGAAACAGATACACTTTTAGGAATAGAAATAAATAAATCTTAATTAGCACACGCAGAAATTATTTTTTTAAGAAGAGAATAAATCTACAAATGAAGAACAAGAAGCCATAGAAAAGGAAAAAAATAGAGAAGAAGAAAAAACTCACAGAATTAAAAAATTTGGTAATTTGTTTTTAAATCATTAGAAGGTTAAAAGATATAGTCAAGGAACTGAACCAATGGAACAGAATGGAGAGCCCAGAAATAAAGCCATGCATGTATGATCAACTAATGTTTGAAAAAGGTGCCAAGAATACACAATGAGGAAAGGATAGTCTCTTCAATACATGGTATTGAGAAAACTAGATATCCACATGCAAAAGAATGAAACTGGACCCTTATCTTACACCATATACAAAAATCAACTACATGTAAGACCAGAATTAGTAAAACTCCTGGAAGAAAGCAGCCGGGGGCTTCCCTGGTGGCACAGTGGTTGAGAGTCTGCCTGCCGATGCAGGGGACACGGGTTCGTGCCCCAGTCCGGGAAGATCCCACATGCTGCGGAGCGGCTAGTTCCGTGAGCCATGGCCGCTGGGCCTGCGCGTCCGGAGTCTGTGCTCCGCAGCGGGAGAGGCCACAACAGTGAGAGGCCCGCGTACCGCAAAAAAAAAAAAAAAAAAAAAAGGCATCCGGGAAAGCTCCTTAATATTGATCTTGACAATGATGTTTTTCTAAGTAGGGCACAAAAGCACAGGCAACAAAAGCAAAAATAAACAAGTGGGACTACATCAAACTAAAAGTTTCTGCACAGCAAAGGAAGCAATCAAAATGAAAAGGCAACCTGTGGAATGGGAGATAGAATTTGCAAATGTTATATCTGACAAGGGGCTAGTATCCAAAATATATAAGAAATTCATACAACTCAGTAGCAAAATAACAATCTGATTAAAACAAGATCAAAGGATCTGGAAAAAGAACAGATACATGTATATGTATAACTGAAAACAAAACAAAACAAAAACAAACAAACAAAAAAGTACACCATACATTCCCCTTTGGAAACATCACGTGCTGGGATTCTATTTACTGAATCTGAGCACTCTGAGTATGACGATGGAGATTCAACTTTGCCAAATGATGAATAGTTATCTCCAGTCTGAAACTGCATATATTTCCTGCTCAACAAATGCCCAGCCTGATGGTAGCAGAACTCAAACTAACCATATTGCTAATTCATCTGATTTCACACAGACATAGACTTGTCGTAGAAACATGACAAATAAAGACCTTTCAAAATCTGAAAAAGAATCAAAGGACCTGAATAAACATTATTCCAGAGAAGACATACAAATGGCCAGTAGGTACATGAAAAGACACACAACATCACTAATGGTCAGGGTAATGCAAATCAAAACCACAGGATGTCCCCTCACCTGTTAGAACGGCTATTAGCAAAAAGTCAAAAGATAACAACAGTTGTTGAGGATGTCATAAAAGGGAACCCTTGTACATTGTTCATGGAAATGTAAATTATTATAGCCATTATGGAAAGTTTCTCCAAAAATTAAAAATGGGTTTTATCTATTTTAAAAATTAAAAAAAATTTAATTAAAAATTAAAAATGGGTTTTATCTATTTTAAGGACCTCATCATGTGCATGTTTCACAGGCATCTCAAAATCACAAGACTCAGAAATTGCCTTCCTTGCTCCCAAAGCCTCCACTTCTTTCCATTCCTCCCCACTCCCTTGCATCTTTTCAAGTCTTTATTGCGAATCAACTCTGTGTCAAAATATATACTTTCTGGGTCCCTATAAGAGTCAAATGGCAAAATATCACTATCTTCACATTTTTAATTTTCTCACCCCCAAATCCAATCAGCAGCTACATTTTTGAAATTTATTGCAAAATGTCTCTCCAATTCTGCCTAGTTCAGGCTTTATTACTGCTCATTTAATATTAGTAATAATAGCAATAACACAACAGCAGCAACAACTACTACTACAAGTACCCAAGTACTTATAACACAGATGGTGCTTCCTGTGGAGTAGGCTTTGTTCTATGCATTTTATATAAATGAACACATTTATTTTTCACAAAATCCTAAGATATACTATGCTATACTGCCTCTTTACAGTGTTCTTACTGGTTGCCTTTTCTCTATCCTCTTTCCAATCCATTGTACCCATTTTATTGACAGACTGACTTTCCCCACATGAAGCTCTGATCAATCTAAAGGCCATCTGTGGTTTTCTCAGTGCTTTCAGAACAGTCACATTCCTTAACAAGATCCACGTGGTCTGGTTTTACTCTACACTTCCCACTTCTTTTTTGCACATAATATTTCCTACAATGGAATCAGTACATTGGTAATGATCCTAATGTATTTAGCAATTCTCAAGTTGTGTTCTGGGCACCTCTAGGGATCTCTGAAACCCCTTTAGGGGATACACAGATCAAAACTACTTTCATAACACTAAGATGTTATTTGCCTTTTGACTCTCATTCTCTGACAAGTGTACAGTGGAGTTTTCCATCCAGTTTTGCAGGATGTGTGAATTTACAACAGACAATGCAAAAGCATATATGAGAATTTAGCTGTCTTCTATTGAGCCAGACATTAGAGTTACAAAAAATATACAGCAATGCTACCCTTAATAATTTTTTTGAAAATATAGTCATTTTCCACAAAAGTATATTATTGATGTTAACATGTAATGAATTTATTTTTAAAAAGAAATTGATGACTATTTCTAAAGTCTCTGTTTTAACATGTAATAAAATAAACATAAATAGATATTACATACTAAATTAAAGTTCTTTGGAGTCGTTGATAATTTTTAAGGTTGTAAAGCAGTCCTCAAATAGTCTGAGAACCACTGTTCTAATGGTTAAGAATATATGCTTTAAAATCAGATTGACCTGGAGTTTAAATCCTGGAAATACTAACAACTTTCTGACCTCAGGAAAGGTAAAGTTGCATCAGAATTCTCAGTTTCCTCAAAAGGAAAATGGGGAAAATAATTATCAACTTTATAGGATAATAGAAAGAAAGTGCTTGAGCCAGAGTTGGCACATTGTACACCCACAATAAATCGTAGATTCTGCCATTATCACGATCAATATAACAATTATTTTTATTGTCATTTTCCAAATATGATCTGGCTTTCCTGTCTCTGAGTTATTAGTGATATTCTTGTCTATTCTTGAACTGTTCTCTTAGAGACTGGGTTTACCCCCCACCCCCAAAAGCCAACTGCAGTAGGATAACATTTTGTAGAATTAAGAGGTAACTCTCACTCTTCCTCAGACTTACCATTCAGGCAGAAGAGGTAGCCATATCTGTACATACAACTTAGGAAGAAGGCAAAACCAGAAAGAACAAAGTGGTATATTCTTTATCAGTTTCTAATTAGATTTTTATAACTTATAGCAGGGATATTAATCTTAGAGTCTGGTGCCTGAGAGGGGAATAAAAAGGATTTTTGAAGATCAAAAGCTTGGCTTTAAATACTGAGCACTAATGCCTAGAAGACTGAAAACTTGGCATTTATTCTATAAGGAAGAAAAAAGGGAAGAATGCAGATTGATTGCATAAAAGTATTATTTTGAAAGGAGACCAAAGTCCAACAAAGTGGTAGGAAGCAGGAAGACGAGAAGGACAAGTCCACCAATTGGATGTCCCCCAAGTCTTGGATAAGGCACATCAAGCCCAGTCCTGGGAAAGGCAGGTATGATAGAAATCACAGATGGGTTGTGAGAAATCTGATAGGCAGCAGTGGGAACTTGGGCCTCAGTTCTAAAGCATAGACCAGAGAGGCTGTAAGCTGCTTGGGGTTGGAGAAACTTCATGTCTAACCAACATGGTGCCTGAGTGACAGATGTAACAACTGTTCATGTCGACTGGCTGAGTACATCTGCTCAGAATCTTGCAACCTCAGCATAAGGTGAAAGAGAATGCTAGTTCCTACAGCTCCCTGAGAGAAAAGCAGAAACATTAAGAACACACTGGTGGACCCAAGGTGCTGGGAGTGAAAATGAATGCATGGACATTGAACTGGAGATCACTGCAAGACCACATTCAGCAGCAGCAAATATTAACATTAACATCAGGAACCAGATTTTTTTTTTTTTTTAAGGAACCAGATTTTTAAAAAATCACACCCGAGCCAAGACTGTGAGAAAATAGAAATTAAACATATTTGATAAAGAACATGTATCTACCCTATCTAAAACAGCTCAATAATATAAAGGCAACCTGATAAAAATGGGGACAAAATAGTTGAAGATGTTTCACCAAAGAAAATATACAAAAGGCAAGTAAGCACATGAAAATACAATCAACATTACTAGTCATTGGGGAAATGCAAATTAAAACCACAATATAAGTATTGCCTACCTAGTAGAATTGCTAAGACTAACTATACCAGGTGTTGGGGAGGATGTGGAGCAACTGGAACTCTCATACACAGCCGGTGGGAATGCAAAATGGTACTTTGGAAAATACTTGGTAGTTTCCTATAAAGTTAAATACACACCATTCAATCTACTCTTAGATGTTTATTTGGGAGAAATAAAATCATAGGTCCACACAATATTTGTATTTTAATGTCCATAAAATTTAATATCCATAAAAAACAGCTTAAAACTGTTATGAACATTAAAATACATAGCCCAAAACTGGAACAACACAAATACCCACCCAATGGTGAATACTGTAGTCATCTACACCAAGTAGCACTATTCAGCAGTTAAAAGGACCTAACTACTGATAAATGCAACATAGATATGTCTCAAAATCAATGTAGTAAGTGAAGGAATCCAGAAACAAAATGCTATATGCCTGTACGATTCCATTTGTGTGACATTCTAGAAAAGGCACAACCATAGTGACAAGAAGTGTTATACCTGATGGGGATAAGTAAGTTACATCTGGAGCCAGACAAGATGAGCTATACCTGTAAGTGGATGCTACAGGGATAGAGGCCAGTACAGAAGACCAAAAATGGTGAGATACTCTTCAGCTGATTCCTGTGAGGACAGAGGATGGAAGAGGGATGCTATTCTGATAGGGAAGGGGGAGGGGAAAGAAGCGCTGTGTCTGTGTGACATTGAATGTTTACATCCTAAATTATCAGTATAAATCTGAAAGTCATTGGATTACTATGAATTGGCAAAACTACATCATCTTCTGCCATTCGCTAAAGCGGAAGTTGAAATCAAGAAATAAAGCTGCATTTTTTGTACCAGTGAGTTGGTGGACTATTGTGACTATATACAGTAAGCCATCTACACGCCCTTTCCTGAAGGTCCAGCTCAAGCAGGACTTTTTCTACTGCATCCTGGTCAAAATGAGTATTTCCTTTATTGGTGTTGTCAAAGGTTGGCTTACATTCCTATCACAGAAATTTTCAAGTAGCAGATAGTCAAAGAATGTTTGTGGAGTTAACGTCATCACAGAGGGGCCAAATTGACAACAGCACCTATGTGTCGTCTGGTCCTCATGAAGTTGGAGAAGGTGCTGAGGGCAAGGTGGGTGTGAACATTCTCTCACTGGCTGTATAGTGGGAAGCACTAGCCCTGATCTAAATGCTGGTTTGTCAAAGCCCATCTCTCAGTTCCTTCCTTCTCCCAGGTCACTTTCATCATCTTATTACTTAGCAATTGTGAGTTGTTGCCCACTGTTTCATACATGTTTATCCTGACTCTCCAACCTAACTGTGAGGTTCTTGGGGGAATATTTCACTCCCATCGTAGGTAGCACTTGGGTAGCACTTGGGTGATTAGAGGTTGGCAGCATTGGATTCCCTAGGAGGACAAACCACATTTTTTCTTCCTTATAAATAATGACCATAAAGGAAATCTGTGGAGCAAAACAGCAGCAGGGACTACTTTATGAACACGTTCAAAGTCAAGTGCTTGATATACCGCTCCTACATTTTGTCCTCTAAAATCAATCAACATGGTTCCTAAAACCATTGTACCCAGAGTGACACAAGGTACCTCAGGGCATCAGAGCAAAGTCGTGGGGTGCCACGGCAGATTTTAGAGGGAAACACATCTGCCAGATGCCAGGAAAACTATTAGCTTGAGGTAGATCACAGTTTCAACATTAACTTCTGCTACATGTCACATATTTGCAAAGCTTGGTTTTCAGCGGTTGCTGTGATTAAGACCAAGTATGGTGAGGAAATCAACGTGGAAGAGCAAATGCTGATTTCAAGGCTCAAGAAACTGTGCGGCGATCAACGGATGCACACATCCAATTAGCAAGAACTTGTGGTTATTGAAAAGGTTAAACAAAAATGTTTTTCTCTCTATATATCTATTCTTTCAAAATTCTATTAAATTATTTGGATGTAAATACATATTAAGTTGTTCCGACCTAATTACTTAATAAAGGAATTGTTAGATTCTTTTGGCATAGGGGCTCTGGGAAACAAGTACTGAGACAATCAGAGCTCTGTGAACTGAGAGAGTTTAGAGACCTCTGCCCTGTAAGGTGCATATTATCATTCCCATGTACTAGAGAAGAGGCTGATAACCTAGAAGATGGAGGAATTTGTCCAAGGACACACACTAGTAAGCGCCAGACCTAGGATTCAATCCCAGGTTCCCCTCAATGTAAAACTCAAGCTCCTAACCTCCTAAGTTTACTTTAGGAGCCTTGAGATCAGCTCCTGGAGACAGTCACCAAAGAAAAAGCAGACGGCCCATGAAGAAGTAACAGTGGGAGAGCAGTTCCCTTGGGGTAAGAGAGCGCGGTGGGAGGTCACGGAAAGAAGCAGGGTCAGTGACCCCAGCTGTTTCTAACCACCAACTATTCCCACAATAGAAATTTACACTGAGAGATTAAGTGACTTACTCGAGGTCCCATGAGGACCTCAGCCATCCTCCTAGACTATGATACCCTTCCCCCATTAAAACCAGAGGAAAGAGGGAGTAACTTAGTATTAGCTTGTACAGTTCTTGAATTCAGTTCATTAGCTTCTGAAACGTTCCTGGATTTCTATTCTAACCTCAATATACTTCAAGGAATGACAATGTGACCCTTTTCTTATCCTGATAATCTGGGAGCATTTTGCTCACAATTATGCATGTATTACTATCCTCTTAAGAGGTCAGTAAAACCTTTCATTTTAAAATTTGATTTATTTGCATCCATAATCTTCCTGTTAGTTAGACAATCTGCATAATACCCTGGCATGAAATATTTTAACCAGGCTTTCCAAAATATAGATGGAAGCCTCCTTAATAATGGAAGGCATTAACTCTCTTAAACAGGGACCCATTTGCAGATTAAATTTGCCAAAAGGTCGGCTTGCAGCTGCCACTGTGCGCAAACCCCACGTGTCCTCTGTGTCACATACTGTGACATATCTTGAGAAGAGTCAGGGTCTTTTCCAGTCTGCTGATTCTCTGTTTCAATTAGAATAGATTTAAGAGTCCCCAAGCTCTGGTTTCTAGGTGGCCTTGCACAGTATTATTAATAATTCAATCATACCTGTGCTGATAACAGATTACATTTCTACCATCCCACCGAAAAAAGCCCAAACAGATTAAGGACTACCTCATGGCTAATTTCTTTAGCAGTTTCCTATCTGATTGACATCCATTTATCTAATTGCAGCTAGAAGATTTAATTTTCATTCTGTTGGCTTAAAATTAATGGAAAAAAAACCTGTTTACTTTTTAAATATTTGACTCATTCTTTCTCATCTCCCGAATAATGTTGGGCTAGTCCGTTCCATGGGCTGAATCCTCTATTTTATCAGTTTTCATTCTCTGAATTCATTGCAGCTGAGTCTAGCTATTTACAGTTTGAAGTCTAATATGAAATTTAATCTTTCATCTCAAATAATCTTTCATTTTTATGGGAGCCCAACAATGAGGAGGGCATCCAAGTGTTCATTTGGAAATGCTTTTTTTAATTAAATTTTTTTCTTCTTTTCTTCTTTCTTTTAATTGTATCTATATGAGAAGATGGACG
This sequence comes from Pseudorca crassidens, assembly GCF_039906515.1. NCBI lineage: Eukaryota > Metazoa > Chordata > Mammalia > Artiodactyla > Delphinidae > Pseudorca > Pseudorca crassidens. Next base: position 123,358,522 of record NC_090298.1, read on the forward strand.
TTAACTGAACCTATTGTGGTAATCATATCCCAATACATGTAAATCAAACCATCATGCTGTATGTCTTAAACTTACGTAGTGATGTATATCAATTATATCTCAATAAAACTGGAAACAAATCCACAAAATTCTAGAGATAGAAAAAAAATTTTAGAAGCTCTCTAGACCTGGGTTCGAAACCTAGCTTGATCATTTACGAACCATGAAGTAACCCAGGACAGGTATACTCAACCCAGATTTGAGACAGAGTGGGACAAGTGAGGTGCCTGGTGTACAAAATTGAAGGATGTGTTTACTGGCAGGGTTGTGGCATGAACCCTGAACTTTTGTGTTGCAGGCTTGTAGCTTGCTTCACTCTAGTGCTGGTCCTGATCTCTGAACATCAATTGCCTTATCTGTAAAAGTGTGCCGATAATAGCAACCTTCCCCACGGTGGCGTAGGGGGAACAAAATAATTCACATAAAGCCCTCAGCACACTGTCTGGCACACAGTAAGCACTGAATGTTGTGTATGCCCCCCCACCCCCGCCCCAGTGCATACATTGAAACCCTAACTCCCAATGTGATGATAATTGGAGATGGGGACTTTGGAGGTAAAAGGGGTTAGGTGAGGTCATGAGAGGTGGGCTCCTATGGTGAGATTAGTGCCATTATAAGAAGAGAAAGAGATTGGAGCACACTCTACCTCTACCATGTGAGAACACAATGAGAAGGTGGCTGTCTGCAAGCCAGGAAGAAGGCTCTCTCCAGCACCCAGCATCATGCCAGCACCTTGATCTTAAGACTTTCAGCCTCCAGAACTGTGAGAAATAAATTTGTTTCAGCCACCCAGTCTATGGTATTTTATTATGGCAACACAAGCTAATTAAAACAGTTACGTTGTATCATGCAATTTGACTGTGTTATCTCCAGCCTTTCAGTGGTTTCTAATGCTCTTTTTAGAATAAAGTATAAAATCACTAACTTGTCTCCAAAGCCAAGCATGGTCTGGTCCCTGCACACCTTTCCTGCAATATCTTCTAATACTCTTTCTGAAAATCTCTGCTGTCTAAACGCACTGGTCTTCCTTTGGGTTCTTGAATGTACCATGCTTAATATCCCTCTGCCTGCCACAGGACCTTTGCATAGGCCGTTCCCTGTCAAAAATGCTTTACCACCCCTCTCACATAGTTAACTCTGCTTCATCCTTCATATCACACTTCAACCACCATTTCCTTAGGGTCTAGATCAGCTCTGTCAGATACTTTCTTGGCTTTTAAAATAAATCATAGTTGGCACTTATTTGATTATTATTTGATTTGATTATTTGATTACTCTTTCTCTCTTCCACTAAGTGTTAAACTCCAAGAAGGCAGCAATCTTTATGCCTTGTTCGGCAATTTATCCTCATCACAGTAGCATAATCCCAGGGTATACCATAAATAACTGCTTAATGAATGATATAAAAATATTATTGCCACCCTCCATCTTTGACAGGGCTATCCTCAGCCAGGCACAGAGCGTGCACTACCTCACGTGGGAGACCACTGCCTTTTGTATTAACAGTTCTTATTGCTTGTTTTCCCTCAGAGTGAGAACAAATGACTCTTCTCTCTACATGCCCACACTTCCGTCCTATTTTCTTCCTCCTACAGCCACCTTCTCTGAATATTTCTTAGTTCATAAGTGTTTGTTGAACACCTAGAATGGATAGCACATCAAGCTTGGCTGGGTAGACACAGTGAATAAAGGTACTCTCTGCATAGTGGGGGTTGAATCACAGGCACAGAGTTCCAATTCAAGACAAGGTATATTAAGTGTCCTAAGAGAGGTACAAGGTAGCCTAAGGAGAGGGATCTTCTCATTTGAGCAATCAATGGCCACTTCCTGAAGAAGGTGACTTTTTGCACTAACACCTGAAGAATAAGTAGGAGCTATATACACGAAGCAGAGTAGAGGGAAGAAAACCAGTATTCTTAGGGATTGACAGTGAGGACAGACGAAGGGTGCTGAGGCATTCTGCACATTCAAAACAGGTGACACAGTCTACAATCTCTTTTGTTTTTTCAACTATTCACTTGTTCATTCATTCATTCATTCACAACAAACATCCAAGTACTACTTTGGTATGGAGACATAATAGAAAAAAGACAAATCCCATGCTCTTTGGGGGATTATACACTGGTATGTTTAAATCCTATCTGTTCCAAGAAACGCTCATGTAATATGTAGGGAATGTTGCTAAAAATGTCCTGCACCCAGGACAGGTAGTAGATACCTGCCTAATGCTTCAGTTCAGACCGTTCTTGAAATGCAGTGGGCCTCAGGAGACTGCTCAGGGGGTAAGATGTTTTAGGGGTAAGATGTTTTAGAAACAAGACTGAGTCTATATTTGACTGGAAGTGTCTATTTAGTGTGAGTTCAGAAGCACGGAGAGAGCCAAGTGCTTAAAACAAAAACGGTGCTAGGGCTTCCCTGGTGGCGCAGTGGTTGAGAGTCCACCTGCCATTGCAGGGGACCCGGGTTCGTGCCTCGGTCCGGGAAGATCCCACATGCCGCGGAGCGGCTGGGCCCGTGAGCCATGGCTGCTGGGCCTGCGCATCCGGAGCCTGGGCTCCGCAATGGGAGAGGCCACAACAGTGAGAGGCCCGCGTACCGCAAAACAAAACAAAACAAAACAAAACACGGTGGTAAATAAATGCTTGTTCTTGTTGTCATTACTCAGGAGGATGGAGAAGGCAGAGGGAAAGAAGGATTGGTGCTTTGGAAAAGGTATTCTTCACATGCTACTGGTCTGGAGGAGGGGGCCTTCTGCTCAAGAAAGAGAGGGGAAAATCCTTGGGGCTTACTGTCTCCCATTTGAGTGAGCGGTCATTTTAGCACAAACTTTCAAACTAGCCGTACGCCTAAGGCAGAAACACTCGAGGAAGTTCTCTGCTTAGTTAGACTGGAAAGAAGTGGAAGCCAGTATGTATTTCCAGGAAGACTGAAATTCTCTTTGCATCCTAGGCCTATTTTCTGATTTCTGGTTTTCAAGGATTTTTCCAAATTTGTCACATTAAAACAATTCCTTCATCCTCCCAATCTCTTATTTACCTTTACCCAAAGATCCCAGAGGGCATGGTCCTTGAATTATATGATTATCTCTATTTTGAAAAGATGAAACTGAATTGAGGCATGGAGAATTTGAGGGACTTGGCCATACTCTCCAATAAATACAATAAATATATTTCAGTTACCTCTCAGTAATTCAAGTTCAAGGACTAAAAGCTAAACTCTTAAATCCTTTAATGAATTCAACTGCAACAAGAGATACTTTAAAGTAATGAGACTATGCCCCATTTACCTCCCGTGTTCTACTGAAATGGAACTAGCTCAGAGCTTTCCACTCTCTATGTACACGGTCTCTGGTAGGATTTTCAGTTGGGGTTCACCCAACTCCAAATCTATGGGTTGTGAAGAATCAGCAGAGAAAATGACATATGGTGGAGAGTAGGTGGCTTTGAGAGGCAATATTAACTATGTATGTGTGAAATCACAACAAGTATAAATATTTAATTTCCAATGTTTGAAAGAGAAAAGAGGGTTTCTTTGAAAGTGGACTTTGATGCATACATACGTTAATTATAACTCATGACATTCCTCACACAAATCATTATTTCAGAAAATGATGCAATCCTTTCAAACCAATATTGACATTTGGAATGTTACAATACTTTTAAAGATCGATTGCAGTGTATTTTCTCTTTCCCCTAAAGGGGACCTCCTGTCACGAGCAAGATGAAATCCAAGAGGAGCCACGTGGTTTGTATTCGTCAAGCTTGTGTAACTTGGGCACAGAGGAGACCATGCACAGGGTCCTTTGGGAAGCAGTGGTTAGGGTGGTGGTGCTTTATACAAGTGTCCCAGTGGACTGCATCCTGGTACCTCATTAAAACCTATATAAAGGTCACCTCCAAAGGTTAATGATTTGTAAGTTTTCCTGGCACCATTTCTCATATCTGGTGATCTCCATCTTTAGGAGGTGTTCACCATTATCTCTAAATTTGAGCTCAGGGCGCAGCCCGCTAAATAAAGATCTTCAAATCTGGGAACCAATTAGACATCCAAATGGGGTAAGATGCCGTTGTCGCAAAAAAGAAAAGAAAGTGTTGTTGGCCAGGTTGGCCCTGAGTTAAGGATGAAACATCAGTGGATAAGGACACTGGCAAAGAATAAAGGTCATATGCCGGTGAGTAAATATTGTAGGATTGGGGGCTTCCCTGGTGGCGCAGTGGTTGAGAGTCCGCCTGCCGATGGAGGGGACACGGGTTCATGCCCCGGTCCGGGAGGATCCCACATGCCGCGGAGCGGCTGGGCCCGTGAGCCATGGCCGCTGAGCCTGCGCGTCCGGAGCCTGTGCTCCGCAACGGGAGAGGCCACAGCAGTGAGAGGCCCGCGTACCGCAAAATAAATAAATAAATAAAATTATAGGATTGGGTTTTATGAACAAAGCCATCTTCTTTGGCTACATGATGATGCCAAAAGCAGATCTGGTAGCTGAAATGAGAGCTCCAAAGAGGCATAGTACGAGTCGGCACATCTTGTGTGCTATGATTTGGGACCTAGGTGCTCAAAGTCCCTCATTAGCTCAAAAGCATCTTTCTACATAGTCCACTACTCAAGGCATTAGAATCAACAGTGGCTTCCACAAAGGCCATTTTCACCTGGATGTCCCAGTTAAAATGGACACATTCCAGAGCTAAACTCCAAGGTGTCATTTTCTCTTCCCTCTTTTCCTTTCCTCCGTATCTACTTTATCAGCAAGTCCTGTGGCTCTACTTTCTACATAGCTCTCAAGTATGTCCTTATGTATCTTCACTGCCACCACTTTGGTCGAAGCCAAGAGAAAGCAACAGCCTTTTCACTGGTCTTCCTGCTCCCACTTTTGCCCCTGGCCTACGCTGCCAAGGAGCTAGAGAAACACATTTAAAAAATATGAATCAGACCATACCATTCTACTTAAAGTCCTCCAATATCTTCCCCTTGTGCTCAGAATAAAATCCAGATTGCTTACCCTGGCATTCAACTGAAAACATTCTTCCCACAGCCCTTTACATGCCTAGTATCTCTCATTCATTTTCCTCCTCGCTCTCCCCCATTATCAGTACAAAGAAGTTATCCTACACACACACACACACACACACACGCGTGCACACACACACACACGCGTGCACACACACACACTATAGCTACCCCTTCCTCTATCACTATTTCTTCATAATAATTTCCACTATGTGACATTTCAGTACCCTAGACATTAAGGCAACATCATGAAAATGCTGTTCCTTTACCCAGAGTTCAGTCGTCACACCCAGGTGCAGACTTAGAGAAGGAATCTGCTTTGATGGTTATCCTTCCTTAGTGACCTACTCATTGGTTAACTGCCATTTGTTTCCTGACAGTGTACCATTTTGTTTGGTCCGTACATTATGCTCTATTCCGAGCCACTACAGAAAAAAATCAGCTGCTGTTTGTTCCCTCCCCTCTGCCTCAATTCTTGTGCTTGTCTCCTCCTCGTGAATATTTAAAAACTGTTAACAAAGACAAAAGAAACCTCCATCTCCACACTGTTACTGCCTCTTTCTCTTCTCATCCCTTTTTGCAATGAAACTCTTTTAAGGGACACCTCCCCACTCTGAATGCCTCTCGCCCCTCTAGGGATGGTAGAGAAGACCTGCTTTTAAAACTGGACTTGCCAGACACAGGACTTTCACTTTGGGGCCAGCTATGTTTCCCACTGAGAGCTCCTTGAGGACAGTGCACTGCAATAACATCTCTAAAGGAAATCAACAATTTAATTCACTTTGAAGTGGTTCATACAACATCTGGCCCATAGTTGGTACTCAAATATCTGCTACAAACACCACAATATCCACAACCAAAAGATGCAAATGGTTAATATTTTTAAAAGGTATTTGAGTTATTTAAATTCTTTTCAACTCAGAAGAATGAAAAAGGAAATTCTAAACAGATGTTCCCTATTTTTTTGACCACTCAGAGAACGCTCTGTCTCTCTGAGGGTATAGTATAGTCTCATCATACATGTAGCTAATCAAATGATTACACTTGGCAGAGAATGACAGAAATAAAACAAGTCATTTCCCTTTGTTCTTTCTCTGTCCTGGTTGCTGTTGTACCCCCAGAGCCAAACCCAGTATCTGGCACGTGAATGGCACCTAAGACATATGCATACATGAATGAATGCACACAGCTAGTATGTGACAGAGCCAGTATTCTAAGACAGATTTTTCTGATGGCAAGCCCATGTGCCACAGCTAAATTGACTTCCTTCATTCGCCTGAGTAACTGTGATGTTGTTTTCTGTTGCCATTCTTTGGTCCTTGCTGTATGCTCTCCTGGATGGTCATGATCTGTGTTTGTGTTTCTTCTCATCTAGTGCCTGTAGGTGCCTCAGGGCAGGGTCATGCCTGTGCAACATTCTTCAGAGCCAAAAAAAGAAAAACAAATTGTCCTGCAGACTGGTGTCTATCAGTTATTCTGTGTGCAGTTAAAAAATGCATTTTACAGATAATGATCCTTATTTATAGAGAGGCTCAAAATTATTCCCAAGGACACACAATTCATGGCAGAGTTGGTTTCAGAACCTAGCCCACTTGGTCCCTTCACATTCTTTTATGAGCAAGGAGGATTAGAAATAAATAACTAATCAGTCTCCTGGTTCCCAGTCCATATTCTAATAGCACAGTGACTGCCAACTTCAACCATTTCAATCCTTTAGCCCAATCTTACTTCATATCCTCGATGTGGCAAGGTCAGAGGACAAGGAAAATAAACAGTCTAATGAAAGTAGAACTGTTAAGTTCTTCTTTCCTCACCTTTCACCAAGCCCTGTCATTATAGTTGCTATCCGAGGATGCAAAGTATTTATTTCATAGTAAAGTGTCAAGCGATGTGACATCTCCCTTCATCAAAATAAAGCTTATTCATCTCAGACACATACAGGTCCATGTTATTTTGCAGCCGACCCGTGCTTTCCATAGGTGCTATCTCATACTCTGTGCGCAAGAATGCACCCCTTGCCACCCAGCGCCTTGCCTTTTCTTGAAAACATATAATCTGGTCCACCTGCATTTTTTTATCTGGGCTCCGGCAAAGAAACCATATGAAAATGACAGAACTGCCAGAAAGAATGATGACTTCATTGTTTAGGAAGCATGTGAATTCAGGGAGGTAGCAAGGCAGAGGTACAGAGAAACAGGAGGAAAAATTTCAGGAGGAGAATATCGCCCTTGGGCTTCCCACCTCTTCTGCGTGTTGCTGAGAACGGCTTTACCTGCCTTTCGGGATTAATATGTTTGCTCCATAACAAACTACTTTAAGTCTCCTTCTGTAGTACATGGCAGGATTTTTTCCCTTTTACAGGAGTTGGTAATAGTAGAAGGAAGGAAGAAGGTGATGATGATGATAGCACCCACCTTTTATTGAGAGGTGGCAACATAGTAGCGCTAGGCTAAGCCTTTGGGTGTATTATTTTTTTAAATTTATTTTATTGAAGTATAGTTGATTTACAATGTTGTGTTAATTTCTGCTGTACAGCAAAGTGATTCAGTTATACACACATACATATATATGTAAATTCTTTTTCATACTCCTTTCCTTTATGGTTTATTACAGGATATTGAACGTATTTCCCTGTGCAATAGTGGGTATGCTATTTTATTCAGTCCTCGAAACTCCTCCACACATCACTCCCATTTAAACCCCTTAAGGACTTCTCATCACCTTTAGATAAAGTCCACATGTCTTAACATAGTGTGCGAGACCCTAAGACTCCATCAACTTTTGCCTCTCTCAACCCCATCTTGTACCACTCTGCACCTCACTTGAATGGTCTGGTCTCATCTGTACCCAAACACTTCTGGGTCTTCCTATGTTTAATGCTCTCTCTTGCCTATGGGCCTTTAAATATGTTCCCTTGCAACCACACTTCTTTCTACTTTTCACCTGGCTAACTCAAATTTTCTCTCACATCTTAAATATCCTTTTCCTTGGGGGAGTCTGTCTCTTGTTCCAACTAAACTAGGTTGGGTTCTTTGTTGCTTGTTCCATGATTCATTCTACTTCCTCTTTTATAACTCCATATGGGTAGTGACCTGTTATGTAGGTACCTTTCCTGCCAGATTTAACCTTTGTGAAGGCTGGTAGCCACAATGCCTTCTTTTTTTTTTTAATTTTTAAAATATTTATTTTTGGCTGCATTGGGTCTTCATTGCTGCGCACGGGCTTTCTCTAGTTGCAGCGAGTGGGAGCTACCCTTCGTTGTGGTGTGCGGGCTTCTCATTGCGGTGGCTTCTCTTGTTGCAGAGCACGGGCTCTAGGTGCACGGGCTTCAGTAGTTGTGGCACGTGGGCTCAGTAGTTGTGGCTTGTGGGCTCTAGAGCGCAGGCTCAGTAGTTGTGGCGCACGGGCTTAGTTGCTCTGCAGCATGTGGGATCTTCCCGGACCAAGGCTTGAACCCATGTCCACCACATTGGCAGGCGGATTCTTAACCACTGTGCCACTAGGGAAGCCCACCATGCCTTCTTATTCATAGTTGTTCCCCGATCATCTAGCTGAATGCCTGTCACATGAGTAGACCCTGAATACATGAATGGAAATCGATTCATACATGCAAAATCTATATATTAGCATTTCCATTTCATAGATGAGGAAACAGGTTAAGAGGGGTTAAATAACTTGCCAAAAGATACACAGCTACCAAATGGTGAAGCCAAGGCTTGAGCCCAAGACTGATTCTCAAAACCACGTTCACCATCATTCTGTAGCATTGCCTTCTCAAAATTTCCTCCTGCTGTAACAGTAAAAATAATGACAATTGCTATAAAATATTTATCTTAGAGAAAAAATTGAGTAGGAAAAGCTGCTGGGATTTAGGGAGATGGTCTTTCTCTCATCTGATTTCAGAGCTACATGAGAGAATCTGGGTGATTTTGAATCTTTCTGCACCCCAGGTATGATGGTGTGCTTTCTCCAAACATTGCTTCTGTCAATCAACTAGGTGGTGGTGGATAACAGGCAACCTATGACTATAACTTCTAGTCCTTCCTACAGATCTACTTGAAAAAAAGGAAGTACGTTTCTCACATTCTGGGAGAGGTTGCCCAGGCAACAGAGACAGAACCAGAGCAACAGACCGCCCAGCTGAGACATGCGGCAACATGTACACCTTCTCCCACCACAATGCCCACTTCTGTGGGGCAGCAGCCAACTGTGTACACACTTTTAAGGGGGTGTCACTGAAAGATTCACTTGTCTCAACGGGACACAGTTTGTAAAGACATCCCCATGGACAGCCAACCAATACCTCCAGATTCTTGCTATGTGGTAGGGTGAAAAGCCCAAAGTTTCATCTGTAGATTCTGCAAGAAGAGCAACTCGGAAGATGAAAAAAGCTGAGAAGTTCCAGTTTGTGGCTGGTAATAAGAAAAAAAATGGCCATTGAGCTGAACATTGGTTTTCAAAATTGGTAGGCCAGTTTGTGTACGATGGCAGTCCCTGGCACAGCTCGGCCACTTAATGCCTATGTAACCTTCGATAAGTTCCTTACTATCGTAATCATGAATTTGCTCATCTATAAATTGGATTTATAAATATAGTTACTAAAGGTTTTTTGTGAGGAGTAAGAAAATGCATGCAAAATGCTTAGCCTAATGTGTGGCACTTAATCAGCACTTAATACAGGAAAGTTATAGTAATTATTAGCGTTGATTTGACTTCCTGAAAAGGTTGCTGGATGGACAGATGAGCAGTCTCTTCCTTCGAGCCTATGTGCTAGCTTAAGTTTAGTGCAAAAGCGAGCGGGCTTCACGTCTGCTTCTGTAATAACCAGCGGCATGGGCTGTAAACCCCTCGTAGCACAGGCAGCCTTCCCCGTGCATAGAAAGCCTCTGCCAGGCCCACTGCAGTGTGTGAGGCACGTGGAGGGTGCTCAAGAAGAGTTTGTTGGAGCTGTCAACAACAGCACGTGCAGCTGGTTCAAAGCACCATAGGTATCTGGATCTTGAAAGGAAACTGTACCCTCCTAGGAGTCATTAAAAGAGTTCTGCAGGGAGGGCAGGAACAACCCGCCACCTGACTGCTTTGTTCAGAAGTACTTTCCAACTGAGTTACCCCAGAAGAGATGCTGTTCTTTGCTAGATCACTGCATGCCTGCCAGTCCCTCCGAAGAAATAGCTTTGCACGATCGCTTGCTGGTGTGTGTGTGTGTGTGTGTGTGTGTGTGTGTGTGTGTGTGTGTGTGTGTGTGTGTGTGTGTGTGTGTGTGTGTGTGTGTGTGTGTGTGTGTGTGTGTGTGTGTGTGTGTGTGTGTGTGTGTGTGTGAAGAGAAGAGGCTGGCCACAGGGGAGAGAGCAGGACGAAACTTCTACCAATCTACTCCCAGCCTTCAGCACACCATTGTGTCTGATTATGCTGTGCATGTGAGCATATGTGGGAGACTGTGTGTGTGTCTGTACTGGGGGAGTGAATACAGCAGCGGTACTCATCTACTTCTGTAAAACAAGTCCAAATCTCACGTAGTTCTATTAGAAAATTATTCTTCAGGCATAACTGAGAGTCTCTGAAAGCATTTTATCCTTTGAACACCAAAACCTCTTTGGAGAGAATTAAAAGGGAAAATCTGTAAATGAGCACTTCTCTAAATGAAACAGTTTCTGGCTGAGCAGACCAAATGAGCCTTTTCTAGAGTGTGGAGTACAACGCAATGGCTCTGCTCTTTGTTCTTGAGTAAAAAAATTCAAGAGAGGAAAACCATTCTAGAATGAACAACCTCCAAATGCTAATCCTACAAGACGAATATTGTGACTCATTACTATTTGTAAGTCATCTAGTTTCTGCTATTTTGAAAAACAAACCACATGAAGTACTAATTAATAAAAGATATCATGTCTTATTAACGTTCATACAGTAATTACCAAAATCACAAATCCATCTGCTAAGTAGTCAGCAAACAAGACAAACGACCACGCTCAGTTAAACAGATTATCAAATGCCTCTGGGAGTAAAATCTAATAGCCCCAGCTAAGCCATGAATCAAGCAGCTACTCCTTTCGCCATGAGGACAGGCCACAGCAACCCTGTGTCCCCTGTGAGGCAACCCAGAGCAGTGGAGGCGTCTGGCAATGCAGCCTCTCTGGAGAGAATGAACTCTTAGGCAAGTGTCAGCGTTACTCATGTAGCTTTCTCTTACAGCCTTTGTACTGACACTTCAGATGCGGTTTCTCTAAAAGACATAAGAGGAAAGACCCAAAAGATGTCACCTAAAGTTAAATGCAATCCCGTTAGCTTCTGCATGTAAAATGCCTATCAGAGAGGCTTCACCGCTCCCGATACAGAGGAGAAATTTCATCTTCCTGCAAACTTCTATGTCTTTTCATCTCTATTTTTTTCCCCGACATTCATTACCTGTACGCATTTCACATCCCCTCTCCTAGACAGGCATCTAAAGAACGGAAACCACGTTTTACTAGTTTTTCAAGTACAACAACTACCACTAATAATAGTTGTGATTAATATGTCACTTTGGTGAGTGCTTTATTTATCTTTTACTTACTTCATTTTTGTCGTTTAATAGTCACAATAGCTGCCTGAGGTAGGTACGTCTTCACTTTACACACATGAGGCAACTGAGGCTCAGAGAGGCTGAGTGACAGAGCTGGGATTCATTTCTAGGTCTGAAGGATTCCAAAGCCTGTGCTCTGAAACACTATGCTAAACTGTACCTATCCTATCCTATACAGTGCCTAGGTCAGGGTCAAGTACACAGTAGACACGGATCTATGTCAGTGGTATAAATGAATACCTTCATATCAACTCATTCTTGCATCCCCTTGGTAGTTAAGGTTAAATCTTTGCAGTTTTTACTTTCTTGTGTATTTTTCCCAGGTGTGCATGATGTTAAGGGTTATTGTTAATATTGGATATCCAAAAAAGTCAATAAAAGCTCCCCTTACCTGTTTTATATCAGAAAATAAACACCTCTCCAGGACTCTACCTCCCAGTTCAGTGTCTGTCAGGATGATATTCAAAATGGGGCACATCTGATGGCCTTTCATTTGTATTGGTGTTACTCCATGTTGGACTGCAGGCAGCCCAGTGTTCTCGGCAGCCCCACCCAGCTCTCTTCATCACCCTGGGCTCTACAGTCATCATGTCACCAGCTCAGGACCTGGTAGCCACTGACTTCACAAAAGTCATTGTTTCCCATTGGTGGAGGTAGGGGGCTTTTTTTTTCTTATTTTTGGACCTGGGTTAGGGAGTCTCAGATTTTATCTTGATGACAAAAATCACACAGAGCACAATAAGAATCACAGCTGAAAAACTGGGAGTGGGATATGGGCTGGGAAACATGGGGAATGGGTGTCCAGAGTCCCTGGGATGCTTCCTGGAATCCTGGGTTTCCTTCAGGGCTCCCCAGGTGCCTTGGATACCTCCTAGACCTCAAACCAGTATCAGTATTTCTACCATGCAGCCCATATTCTTGGAGGAAGCACACCCCACTCATCCTTAGAGTAGAACTCAGATCGGTTTAAGCCAATCAGCACACCCCACTGGTTTCGCCACAGTGATTAGGTCAAGACAGAAGATGGTTCAAGCCAGTGAGAAACACAGAGATGTTTGCTGGAGCTACTGGAAAAATACTTCCGGGCTCAGAGGGCTCCCAGGAAAGAAATTCTCTCTCTCTTTGTTTGACATTTATGTAAAACAAGAAAGATCCAGCAGGTAGGGGAAATCATTCTGGAACTAGGAATTCAACCTTAGGACTAAGCAAGATACCACAGAAGACCAAGAAGAAAAACGGAAAGAAATCATTTCTGATGACATAGCTGAGCTTACTTAATCAAGCCTTGCTCCAAAGCTTGGACTATTTCCACATTTTTTCAGCTACATGAGTCTGAATTCTCTCTCTCTCTCTTTTTGATTAAGCCTGTTTTGAGCCAGTTTGTTTCTGACTTGAAACGAAAAGATTTGTATTACATGTGGGTAACAACTTTGACTGTTTCATGCTCACCATAATCACTTTTTTTTTTTTCCAGAACAGCAAGTGAGAGAGTGCTCTGAAGGACCATGGAGGACCACAGCTCATCACAAACTGTAAGCAGGCAGATTTTACCTGTCAAAGCCTGAGTAGAATTGGCTTGCATGATTTAGGGCTATGATCCCATAGCCCTATGTGCCCTCAGGTGTGTTTGACACTAGTGAACTGCCTTCCAGTCAAGACTTTCCATGGTAGTCATAAAGCCTAATTATGAAGACATGATGAGATCACTGCACAACTGGACCAAGAAGTAATGGCAATGGCTACCCTAGCAAGTAGATCAGCTCATCCCAGCACAATACCGCAAAGACCCTTCTTGGGTTTCATATATACTAAATGTTTTCAAATGAATTAGTAAATATTAATTACTTAAAGAATGATGTTCTCTGAGACTTCCATGCTGCCTTTGCTTACAATTGCCCTTGAAAATACAACGTCAGTACAAGCAAGGGAAGTACGGATTTTAATGCAAAACAGTCTATAGCAAAGTGGATTCCATCTCTTAGATTTCTCGCTGAGAAGGATGGGAAAGGATGGGAAAGATTTCTCGCTGAGAAAAGGAAAAGACAACAGAGGAGACTAGAACAGCAAGAATTGAATCTCCAAAGGAGGTTTATCAAAAGAGTGAGATAATAGGGTATGGTAACCTCTTGCTATTGGGGTCTGCTTCATGGGTGAGCAACTTGTACACTCATACAGGGCCCTTTACTCAGAACGATCCCTTGATTATCATAATAATCTCCTGTCGCCATCTTGAAATTCTTAATACTTTTTGAACAAGGGACGCTGAATTTTTATTTTGACCTTAGTTCACAAATTGGGTGGACCGTCCTGTTGGTTATAGATGTTCAGTTCCCTCTACTAAAATCACACAAGGGCAAAAAGAAGAGAAATTTTGCCAAAGACCTGCCTGTGATTTTCTATATGTCTCCCATCTTTTTTTGGTTATCTGTTCCTCTGTCTTTGTGTTGGACAAATAATTTAGTGTGGCATTATAATTCTTATGTGGATTTACTATATTTTGGGGGTTATTTTCTTAGTGGGATTGCAATATGCATTTTAATTTATCACAGCCTTCATTATGTTAATACTAATTTCATTCTGGAAAATACAGTAACTTTTCTCCAATATAATTCCATTCCCTCTTACATTCTTTGTGCTATATCATATATATTAAATCTATATGTGTTATAAACTCAACAATACAGTGTTAATATTGTTGTTTCATTCAATCTTATGTCTTTTAAGGAAGTTGGGGAAAGATGAGAAAAAGTACATTATGGAATCTTTTATGCTAACCCACATATTTATTATTTGCAGTGTTCTTTATATTCCCTGTGGATTTGAGTTACTTTCTAGTGTCTTTTCCTGAAGGACTTCCTTTCCTCAATATATCTTATAAGACATCTGCTAGCAACAAATTTACTCAGTCAATTGCGTATCTGGGAATGTCTTTATTTTGCCTTCATTTTGGAAGAAGAGTTTTATCAACTATAGCATACTTGTTTGACAGCATTGTTCTTGGTGCACTCTGAATATGTCATTCTACTGCCTGCTGGCCTCCATGGCTTTAGATGAGAAGCCAGCTGTTAATTGTATCACTGCTTGCCTGTATATGCTGAGTCGCTTTCCTCTTGCCGCTGTCAGCCGATTTTCTCTTGGGTTTAGGCATACAGCAACTTGACTATGATGTGGCAAGGCGTGGATCTATTTGTATTTAGCATTTTGGGGTTTCTTTGAACTTCATAGATGTGTAGAGTAAGGCTTTTTAAAGATCAAATTGGGGAAGTTTTTAGCCATTATCTTTTCAAATAATTTTTCTGTTCCCTTCTCTTTTCTCCCTATGGGACTCCCAGTCCATGGATGTCGCTACGCTTGATCTTTCAAGGTACAGGTTTCTGAGGCTCTGTACATTTTACTTCAATCTTGTTTTCTCTAGTCTTCAGGCTGGGTAATTTCTATTGAATTACAGTTCACTGATTCTTCTGTTCTCTCAAGCCTGCTGTTGAGTCCCTTTGGTGAATTTTTTTTTTTTTTTTACAGTTGTTGTACACTTCAGGTACAGAATTTCCACTTGACACTTTAAAAATAATTTCTATATCCTTATGAAGAATACCTATTTGTTCATCTATTGTTGCCACACTTTAATTCTTTAAATATGGTTTCCTTTGGTTCTTTAAACATATTTGCAGTAGTTGCTTTGAAGCCTTTGTCTGCTAATATCTGGTTAACCCTGTGAGACAATTTCTATTAACTGATTTATTTTCCTGAGTACAGGCCACACTTTGTTTGTTGGTATGTCTCTTATTTTATTTTCTTAAAGGCAGAACATTCTGGATAATATGTGACAGATATCCTGAATTCTGGTATTTTTTTTCCCTCAGAGGTTATTGTTGATGGTTTTGTTTGTTTAGTACCTTGCCTGGGCTAAATCTGTGAGATATGTTTCCTCTGTGGTCACTGATGCCTCTGCTAGGTTGCTGCTGTTATTGTTGGTTTAAATGTACGTTCTTCATTTTATTTTTAAACCCGGCTTGCCAGAAGTTGCTCCTGTGTCTCTATAACTTAGTGGTCAGCTAATGATTGCACATCAGCTGTGCTCAAGCACCTCAAACCAGTCAGGTGTTCAGCCTTTGCTGTTGTATCTGTTGGTGGGTAGGGGAACACACTTAAAGTTCAGGTTGTTTTCAAGACTCCCTAGGTTTTCATTTCTGCTGGGCTCTGTCTGTGCTCGTGCATTCAGACCTACCATTAACCAGAAGTGTGTGAAGGGCTTGTGCTATCCTCAGTCTCCACTGCACACATCCACAGCCAGGGATATGCTGCTCCTGCGCACAAGGGCAACCTCAGGCGGCTGGAGCCCGTGGTCCTCCCCACTGACCCACCCCCAGGATAATCATTTCTAATGACAGCTTTACTGAGTGTGCACATTGCCCACCTTTCCAAATTGGGTGAGTCTCCTCCACATTGGCAGAGAAGCTACTAGTCATCATGGATTTCCCTACCTTGGCAGAACCTATGGGCTGGGGTGAGGCTGATGAGAGAAGCCCTAGGCCAGAACTTCATGGATTTCCATTCCTCCCATATGAAGTTCAGTGGCTTTTAAAGCATGAACACTTCTCAGATTGTTGTGTGTCTTTGGTGGATTTCCAAAGCGCTAAATGGTTGTTTTTGTTAAATTCTGCAGCATTATGGTTGCGTTTTAGGGAGAGGATTTGCCCAACTTCCTCATAGAACCACAGCTGAAAGTACAACTCTCCCATGGGTTTTGACTTTGTCAGTTTGTGTCCCGAGTCCACAAATTATGTAGATCACCCTGCTTATTACAGATCTTATTTCTCTCTATTCTTCTTTTACGGATCCCCTTTCACACACTGAAGCCAATGGCTCAAGAGCAATAAAATCTTTCTTACACATGTAAGATAATTTCAGCAACAAGTTACATACTGCTATTGCTATCAACCCCACAAACTGATTTGCAACAAGTTGAAACATTCAGTGAACTCTCCAAACACCACTTGATCTATTCTTAGTTCCATGGCCTTTCCTTTAGGCAAAGAATGCCAAATATCTGATACTGCCTTGTTGACTGTCAGTCAGTGCTCCACAACTGCAGCAGACACCACTAATCAATTGAGATTTTCTTTCCCACTAAGTCCCACAATCTCCTCAAGCAGAACCCCAGGCAGAATTCCTCAAGCACTCACAGGGTTCAGGAGACGAGGTTGCTTCGCTGTGCCTTTAAGTCCCCTAAGCTGAAGTTTGTAATTCTTCTACTACCTGCTCTGCTTCCACCCACAAGTCAAGACTTCGGGTTTAGTGTTCTTTTTAATTTGGGCCTTAGGCTTAGCTTGTTTCGTGCAGTTTTCCTCTAAACTTCTGTACTTACTTCCTTGGTGATTTCTTATATTTTCATGATTTTAAGTCCCATCCACTTATTGGCCCTTCTCAAATTTATATTTTTAGACTACATCTCTTTCCCAAACGCCAACTACCTACAAATCGTCTCCAAGTGACCATGCCCAAAACTGAACTCCTGATTTCCCACCTGGAATCTCCTCCATCCCACGAGGCTTTCTCCGTCTTGATCGATATTCAATCTATTCTCATCATCCGTGGTTCTTCCCATTCTCTCTCACACCATCAGGAAATCCTGTTGGCTCTGCCTTCAGAATAAATCAGAACCCTCCGCCTCCGCCTCCTTACCACTGGCGCTGCTACCACCCTGGGCTGAGACACACATCTCTCATAGGATTATGGCAACTGACTTTCCTACTTATAACTTTGCTTTTTTTTATATCCTGTACTCAACATCGTATCCAGAGTGATCCCTGGTATTCTATATTCAACACAGTAGCCAGAAGTATCCTCTTCAAAAGTAAGGCTGATTGTGTCACTCTTCTGCTCAAAACATTCCAATGGCTTCCTATTTCACTTAGGATAAAGGGCTTTTCAATGACTTACAAAACCTTACACAGGATGTCCTGTCACCCCCTTTAATTCACTGATCTCATCTTTTACTATATAGCCTCTTACTTCTTTCCAGGCATGCTGGCCTCCTTGATGCTTCTTGCAAACACTACACTGGCTTTTTGAATACTTTGCATTGGCAATTTCCTCTTCCCAAAATGCTTGTACCTTAGATGTCCGTGTGACTAATTCTCTCACCTGCAAGTTTTTGCTCAAATGCCACCTTCTCAATGAAGCTCACCCTGATCACTCTATTTCACACTGCAAATCTTTCCTTCCCATCTGCCTCTCCCTCACTCTTCCTCCTTGTCCTTCTTCCACATCCCTCTCACCTTTTTCTATATTCTTTTCTTTCCACAGAATATCACCTTCTACTGTATGATAGAATTTACTTATTATCTTTATGGTTTATTATCTGTCTCTCTCCCTCTCTAGAATGTAACTCAAAAAGGGCAGGAATTTTTGTTTTGTTCACTGATATATTATCTCATAGTTTCTAGATAAGTGGCTGGTACATAATAGGTATTCAAAAAACATGTGCTGAATGAATGAATCAGTGGTGGATCTATGGTTCTGATATAGGTAGGTGTTTTTGAAGACAAGGACAGAATGTGAGAACAGTTCCCCAAAAAACTTCAGAGGTAAAACAGTTCAAAGAAATGTCAAGAGAAACTTCATGAAAAAGAGGAGTCATTAGTTAAAAAAAAATTAAATGGGATATTATATCCTCATCTTGGCAAGTCCTGGGATACATTAGCATTTTAAAGGTTCTGAGAAATCCTGCAGGCAAAAAATGGGCTTAACTTTATTTCTCTCTGGCTTCTTTCAGGATGACTTTCTTTATCTTTGATTTTCTATACTGTGAAAATGATATGCCTAGGTGTAGGGTTTTTGTCATTTATCCTCCTTGTTATTCTTTTGGCTTCCTGGATCTGTGGTTTGGTGTCTGACATTAATTGGGGGAAATTCTTAGTCATTATTGTTTCAAATATTTCTTCTGTTGTTTTGTCTCTTTCTTCTTCTTTTGGTGTTGCCATTATGCATATGTTATACTTTTTGTAGTTGTCCCACGGTCCTTGAATATTCTCTTCTGTTTTTTTCAGTCTTTGTCTTCGTCACTTTTCAGTTTTCAAAGATTCTGTTAATATGTCCTTTAGCACAGAGATCTTTCCTCAGCTGTATCCAGTCTTCTAAGAAGCCCATTAAAAACATTCTTTATATCTGTTAATAGTGTTTTTTATGTTTAATAGTGCATTTCTCTTTGGTTCTTTCTTAAGATTTCCATCTCACTGCTTACAATGCCCATCTGTTCTTTTTTTTTTAACATCTTTATTGGAGTAAAATTGCTTTAGAATGGTGTGTTAGTTTCTGCTTTAGAACAAAATGAATCAGCTATACATATACATACATCCCCATATCCCCTCCCTCTTGCGTCTCCCTCCCACCCTCCCTATCCCTGCCCATCTGTTCTTGTATGCTGTCTACTTTATCCATTATCACTCTTAGCATATTAATCATAGTTGTACTAAATTCCCAGTCTGATCATTTCAACATCTTTGCCATATCTGGTTCTGATGCTTGCTCTGTCTCTTCAAATTGTGCTTTTTGCCTTTTATTACATCTTGCAATTTTATCTTGGTAGCTGGGCATAATGTACTGGGTAAAAGGAACTGCTAGAAATAGGCCTTTAGTAGTGTAATGGAAAGATGACCTATGATTAGGTATCTGTCTTTTAATCAGCCTACACCTCTGGACTGTGAACTTCCTATGCGTTTCCCAGTTGTTTTCTTTCCCCTTCAGTAGGACAGGATGGCTACAGCTGACTGGAATTGGGTATTTCCCTTCCTCTAGGTCAGTTAGGTTCTGGTAAAACCCCAGTACGTTAGGCTGTGGTTAACTAGTTCCTTGTGAAGGCAGGCCTTGTTAAGAAGAATAGAGTGTTCTGGCATATTTCAAAACGGTTCCTTTTTCCATTCTCCTGCTGGAAGTACAGGGGATTTCTTTCTGAAATTTACTGTGAGAACTTACTTGACCTCCTTGAGGTAAATTTCACAAAACTGTGGGTCCCCTTGTGACAGGATTCCCTTGGAGTTTTTAACTCTCAGAGTTATCCACACTGAGCCTCCAGTAATTCATCAATTAAAGTTCAGATGTTCCTACCCTGCAACTGGTTCTCAAAGCAGTTTCCGGGAAGCCAGGATTCCCTGTATTCATCTGTCTCTCCAATCTTAGGGGCAGCAGTTTGCCCTGTGCCCTCCCCTCTCTTACAGATCTAAGAAGAGTTGCTGATTTTTCAGTCTGTTCAGTTCTGCACTTATTGTTATGGTGGAGTGGCAACTTCCAAGCTCCTTACTGTGAAACTGGAAACTGGAAGCCTTAACTTTTTTGGACACAATCTCAAACTTCAAGAAAAGGTTTCTATATGACCACGTATAAGTAAAATGAGTAGCAATTGTGAGTGTGGGCTCTAGAGATAGATACCTGGGTTTGTAGTTTGGCTTTGCCATTTATAAGAATTATTTGCGTCTCTAAGCCTTAGTTCTTTTATCTGTAAAATGGAGATGGTAGCTACAGCACAGTCTTGGGTGAGGATGAAATAAGATCATATAGTAGCATCTAGTATAATAAGCACTCTCACAATTTTTTAAACTAAACAACCATTTGAATGCCTGTGATCTGCCAGGTATTATCCTAGATGCTGGAGATACAAAAGCAGAATTAGGCCCCTGGCCTTATGGAGCTGATGTTCTAGAGGTAAGAGACAGACTAGAAACATGTAAACTAATAAATGAACATTTTCTAATAGTGATAGAGTATGGAGAAAGTAAATCAGGGTAATGTGATAAAGAGGAATGCAGGGCTGCTTTAGACTGGATACTCCAGAAGCCTTTTCAGAAGAGGGGACACTTGCACTGAGAGCTGAACAGTGAGGACCCAGCCAAGTCACCATCTTTCATCAACACAGCATCACAGTAGAGGGAATAACAAGGACAGAGGTGTAAAAGCAGAAGTGAGTTTGGCTTGGTCAGAATTAGATGAAAAGTCCACGTGGCTGGTCATGCGAAATATAGGAGAGATATAGTGCCTCTACTGCTTTAAATTGGACCAACACCTCTGGGCCTTTATTTGGGGGAGGACCTCTCAATTTATAATCCTTTCTGGGGGGAGGAGGGGAAGAAAAGTGATTCTAGCAGGATTCTAACAATGACCCAGTGGTCTGGAGAGGACATGCAATTATCACTCCTGGTATTCAGGGGGAATTGACCAGCCAATTTTGAATAGGTCTCCAGGTAGGAGTGGTGACCATTGCTCTCCACTACCCATAAAACAGGGCAGTGGGATTAAGTTGGCTATGAGTAATCAACTCAGAGGATAAAAGAAAAGAAATTAAAAACTCAGAAGAAAAGGTACATCCCTGGGTCTTTATGGTGCTGTGTTTTCCCCTGACCCCTAATGCTCTCATTCTTGTTAAAGCTCTCATCTTGTCAAACTCACTTCTCTCATTTGACACATGAGTCTAAGAATTCTCTTCTGTGTATTCTTTCTCCACCTCCTTTTTGGAGGATGGAGACACATCTCCTGGGTCTAACAAAACATCCAGGAAAATGCTCAGCAAACACCACGTGCTAATACTTTTAACTTGTAAAAACTCAATTACTCACCACACCACAATGAAGTCCTTTTCCAGACATAAGACCCTCTGTACATGCCCAGTGAGTATAAACAGTCACGGGTGTTCATCTGACCTTGTCAAACTAGCCCGAGAATTCTGTCCCTTCTATTTGCCAAGGATAATTATTTTTAGTGCTTTTCTCCATAATAATAGTTGAAAGGAGGAGGAAGTGATATCTCTGTAACTCAAACTAGATCCTTGTGCAATAGTAACACGGGCAAGTGACAATGTGATGACATTGTTTTATGTGGGCATGCTTTTGTCCCACATCTTCATGTTTCTGAATGCAGAACCAACCTGTTTATTTTTCTTCTGCTCCGCAACGGGAAAGTGAAGTAAGAGGATGGCTGATCTTACAGCTTCAGGCAAAATTTCTTAACAAGAATGCCTGCTTATAACAGGCCTCTTTGGAAATGTTCAGAAATACTTTCAATCATCTCTCCTTTCTAAGTAAGCAGCATTTTCTTGACTGATCTCAGCCCAGTCAAGGGTACCTTATGGTACCAATTCAAAGATTCAGGGGGTTGTTGGTCTTAGAGGGATTTACCCAGATGTCATTTTCCTTCTTTCTCAAGTTCTTGGCTTTTGAGGCATCTCATTATTCTTAGCAGCTCTAGCAGGGGGTAGGCTTAGGGGAGAAAGTTCAGGCCACTTTTAGCTCCTCATTAGCAGGTTCGGGAAAAGCCTGGGTGGCTGGTAGAAAGGATTGAAATTGTCCAAAGTGAGGTTTGAGAATTCTCTATAGGTTTTCGTTCTTCCCATCTTAGCTTGTTTTATCATGAGTAATTGAAAGTTGACTACAAATGAGAAACAGGTCTTAATTATCTTAATGACTAATAAAGAAGTTTCTTCCTCAAATCATCAGTGTAGACTATCATCTAGAAGAGAACTTGCGCGTACGTGTGCACACCTGTGTGTATGCTCTTGTACATGGGTGTGCACACATGTGTGTGAGTTTTGTTTGTTTTCCATGTGGGTGTGAATGGATTAATCTAAACTCTTTTCTTCAACCTCCAGCAGGTCATTAGCAACAATCCAGTCTATTTCCTGCCATTTTCCCCAAGGCATCAGGAGAGTTCCAAACTCTTTGGATGTGCCTTTGTACGTCTGTCTTTGGACTTTCCTTCATATGTCTGTACTCCGTTGTTTAGACTGCCCCAATCCACTCATTCAGGAACTAGTCACACTATGTTACTCCATTTCTGTTTTTCTTATGTTATTTCACAGTCATCTCAGGATTCTCGAATTCAAATCCTTTTGTGTTTCAGAACTTATCAAGTGATGAGCGTGCCCCTCCATGTTCTACCCTGGTATTAAGGGATCAGGTGAATTACCTAAGACATCGAATCTTTGGACAATAGATCCTAGGAAGAGACTGAAGAGTCTAGAGGTCCAGGTGGCTACATCCTTTACTCTCAGCTGAGATCTTCTTCATGAGCACCACATTCATGATCATGATAAAGGTCACAGAGCAGTGAGAAAAGGAAAACTAACCACCCAGTACACGCCAAGATATACCTCCTGCTGAAGTGCATCAAGAGAACTGCTTGAGGAGGGGGGCCAGGTAGAGAAAGCTAAATTAATCAGAGATATTACCGCTGTGGAGGTATGACAAAGGCCTTGAGTATCCGGAAGGACAGCCTAGGATGGTGTTTCTTTACCTGTAACAGCATTAAGCATGTTAAAATGTCCATGTGGGAATTATATTGTATGCTGTTTTAATTAAAGCTAATTGTATCCTACCTTGGAATTGTAACTAATTCTGTTTGTTCTTTGAAAAATTCTGCTTTAAGAAGAATATCCTTCAGCATCTTAGATTTCAAGTAAAAGGGATTGGAAAATAATCTCATGTGTTTCCAGTTGGATGAATTGTTTGCTTCTCAAGTTATTTCCTAAGTTTTTTTTTTTTCAATTAACATATTAGATCCTTGAGGAGTTCTCTGGATAAATGCCCAAGTTGCTCTTTGGTTAAGTAGAATAGCACAAAGACTCTGTTCTGGGAACCCAATCCTCTGATTAGTGAGCAGGTCAAACCTTACCTTAATTATTTCTGCTAAAAAATCAAAAGGCTTTCTATGATTATTTAAGGTTTTTTTTTTTTTTTTTTCATTCTCTATCAGATAAGCATTTTGGCTATGGTGCCTGATTCTTGGGGAAAAATGAAAGAAAAAAAAACCCTGTTATCAACAATACTAGTGATGGTATTAGTGATTGCTTTGTTTTGTTCTGAAATGTCTACTTCAGGCAGATTTCCAAGCGTCCAAATACAAATGAAACACATGTAAACCAGGAGCATGTGGCTTATTGTGACAAACAGAACCTATGAGGAATTAGAAGAGGTAATCTTTCACAAGTGAGGGAAACAAAAGGGGGTACGTGTGTGGGGGGGTGACCAGGGGGGTGATTTAGGGCCTCAAGAATGTTTGTACCTACAACTTTTCTAGGTTTCGCTGTAGCTCAAATTTTAAAACCAAATATTTGAAACTTGGATCTTATTTCATCAAAGCTGAAAGAGAAATTGGAGAAGAGAACAAACATTTGTTTTAAGAGTCAGAGTTGTTGTTAAGGTGAACCAGATTGCTAATTGGTAATGTCCGTAAACAGGCAGGGCTGGTCTGAATACAGAATGCTGGAAAAGGCAGGACTTGCCTTTGGTGTAGATGGGAAGTCATCACTTCCCTATTGCAACGCACTTCTACTCCACCAGTTACCATTGATTCATTTATGCCTTTATTCTTTTTTTTTTTTTTTGCAGTACGCGGGCCTCTCACTGTTGTGGCCTCTCCCGTTGCGGAGCACAGGCTCCAGACACGCAGGCTTAGAGGCCATGGCTCACGGGCCCAGCCACTCTGTGGCATGTGGGATCTTCCCAGACCGGGGCACGAACCCATGTCTCCTGCATCGGCAGGCGGACTCTCAACCACTGTGCCACCAGGGAAGCCCTATGCTTTTATTCCACTGTTATGTACTGAACTTCTACCAGATGCCAGGCACTGAAGATACATCAGGAAACCAGACAGACTTACACCCAGTTCTTGTGCTACTTACAGTCTAATGAAGGACGCGGACAATTACACCAGCCATAACTATGCCTTATGATCCACACTAACATGGCAAGGGCCTCCAAGCTTTGGGAGCACTTAGTGGTCAACCGAACAATATTTGGGGATGGGGTTGAACTGTCAGGAAATAATTTCTCTGAGGAAGTGGCATTTCAGCTGAGGTTTGAAAGTGTGAGCCAGGTGAAGAAGGATTGAAAGCGAAGGGGGAGGGAGAAGAGGGGAAAAAAGTGTTCTAATGTTATGTTGGAGGAACTAAAAGAAGTTTGGTATGTATTAGGTGTGAAGTTTGGAAGAAGGTGGTAGAAAACCTGGCTGGAGGTGTGAGCAAATCTTAGAGCCATGAGGATTTGAGCCCTGACTTCTGAGGTCTGCACAGGCTTAGAATCAGATAGACTTGGGCTGGATTCACGGTTCTGATCCTTCCCAGCAACTTGGACAAGTTACTTCCCTTCTAAGCCTCATTTTCCTTATCCATATAATAGGCATATACATACTTCATAGGATTGCTTGGAAAATTAAGTGATGGAACATGTCTCTACCTGACAGATCGGAGTAGTCAATAAATGGGAGCTATAGCTGTTTGTTTTATGATGCTCAGATACAGTGGCATTCCTACAAGGAATAATATCTCAGAGAAAGTAAGCGCTATTGTCATCAATTTAGGCATCAGCAAGGCTGAACGCATGGACATTTTGGAGTGGGGTGACTTCCTGATATGGCTCAGTTACTAATTCTTTATAAGAGGTTGGTCTTGAGTTCCAAGAGAGCAACGATTTCCCAATATAAGGAGTGAAGTCACTTGATAGAATATTGTTGTAGGCATTGTGTCCATCTACTATCACACTCATTGCCCTGGTCATTCATGCTGCTTAGTAAGATCCTCAAGTTACCATCACATCCCCTGCTGAGTGGACACAGGAAGTAAATGTAATAAACTAATGACCACATGCAAGCGTTCCTAGTACATGAAGTAGTTACCTTTCGTTATCACCTTAAGACTCCTGGTAAGTAGGGAAAAAATAAGACAACCCAGACAGTTACTATTATGAATGATTTCTAAAAGAAAGATGGGTCTATTGAGATTCTTATAGCCCTTTCCATTGCTTTTCACATCACTAGTCTCAAACAAACAAAACCTCTCTCAATAGACTGATAGATAGTAGGAAGGCACTCACAGAGCAAAAAAGCTCTGCTGAGCCCAAAGGGAAAGGCTATTGTCTCATTTCTTTTAGGCATTGTGCGCTTGGTGTTTCTATAGGAGCACTGTAAACCACTGGTACTGAGAATTTAATCCACGCCAGGTAACTGGGACCATGGAGATAAAGGACATACTTCTTGCTCTTCTAAAGGTCATTGGTTGGCCAAGGGAGACGGATGGCCAGTAAGTTAATGCTGTTTTCAGTGTTTTCCAACGGCAAGCGCCTGCACCAGGGGCTTCGTATGTTTTCCGAACATACGAAGTTTAGAGTTGATCCTCTAAACAACCCTTTGAACCAGGCAATATTGACTTCAATTTGCAGGGAAGACAATCGAGATTTAAGAGCGCTTCCTAGTAACTTGCCCAAGGATAGCTAGGTAATACATGGCAGACCTGGAATTGAGCTGAGGCCATCTTACCTCAGGAGTCCTGCTTTTTGGGGACTTCCCTGGTGGCACAGGGGTTAAGACTCCGTGCTCCCAAAGCAGGGGGCACCGATTTGAGCCCTGGTCAGGGAACTAGATCCACATGCATGCCACAAATAAGGAGCCCACATGCATGCCACAACTAAGGAGCCGACATGCTGCAACTAAGGAGCCCTTGAGCCACAACTAAGGAGCCTGCCCAGCACAACCAAATAAACAAATATTTAAAAAAATAATAATTAGAGTCCTGCTTTTGAATGCTAGGCCACACCCCTCCCCCATTCCTTAAGACATCTAAGTAGGTTGCTATGACGTGTGGTGTTGAATGTATTAAGCACTGTGGAAGCAATACTGACAGAAAGCAGGGAGAGAGGAAGAGAGAGATGGAGCCAGAGTAACTTCCCAAGGGAGGTGGCCTCTGCTCAGAGTTTTGAGGGCTGAGCAGGAGTTGGCCAGGTGAACAGCGTGAAGAAAGGAGATACCCTCTGAGTGAGACTGCACAGCATCTCCATCTTCAGGAAGAGGATGATTTCAAGGAAATGCTCAGAAGAGCTCTTGATTATCTGCATCTATAAAGGCAACACGTGGGAGAGATGCTCTAAAATTCATGCCTCTTTGGCTTCTGTATAGATAATGTTTTTATTTATTTATATCCTGCCTCATTCCACAAAGGTTTTGAGGTAAGATTTATTACATGGTTTTTATGCAGTGACCTTCCTAATTAAGTTTTTCTTGGCACTGTCACGTTTGTCTTTGTATTCCCTGAGCCATACGCACAGCGACTTGAATAAAAGGTGAATTGAATTTACATACTTTGAGTACACTATAAGTAGTTAGCAAGGGCAACTGGCCCCAGGAGCTTGGTGGGTGGCCAGGAAAGCTGGGTCAAAACTTAAAATTGCTTAGATTGAACACTGTATTTCACTGAATCTAAGATGCCACTGATGAGAAGGCATGCTGTTACTTGATGTGTTACTAAGAAAAAGAAACACTGCAAATTAAACTGTGACACAGTGTTGAGACACTATCTATTGCAAGATGCAATCTGATTTCAGATACTGTTAAGTATGAAGAAAATGCGTGTCTTTAAAGAGATGATCTATGGTGATGATACTCCCCCTACCCACCTCAAATAGTTAGAAATTCTAAAAATTAATGAAACTTTTATGCCTTTCTGGGTGGCAATTTCTCTAACAATCCAAAGTGTTCTGGAAACACTTTGACTCAGCAATTGTACCTCTAGGAATTGAACCTAAGGAAATAAATATAACAGTATATAAGGATGTCATCAAAGAATTACTTATAGTCACAAAAATAAAGAAGAAATAACCCAAAGTCTTCATTTTATATATATATGTATATATACATATATATATATTAGAGCTATATAATAGATTAAAAAAGAGAAATATTTACTTAAATGGTAAACCTAAAATCTTCACTATTTAAATACACACAAATATATGATGTTAGAATTATATAATAGATTAAAATGATAGAGAAATATTTATTTAAATGGTAAAACATTTTATAATACATTAAGTTTTAAAAATCAGGTAATAAGATATTTGTTATAAAACGAAATTACTATGCTATGAAAAAAATACATTTACACTTCATATTTACATAGAAATAAAGTCTTGAATGACACATCAAAATGTTTACAGGGGTTGTCTGGATGAAGAGAGTTTAGCTGATCTTTTCCTTTTCTCTATGTTCTAATATCTCAAAAACTGGAAAACCAAGCACTAGTCAGCCATAGACTTTTAAGTAGATACATGGATGTGGATAATGGAACATTAACCACCTTGACTTAGAAACTTCATTTTCTATTGAGTAGGCTCCTGAATCTTTCTCATTTCCTAAACGAGCCTGGCTGGGCTGATTCCAACTGAAGCCCTGGTTAAGAGGTGTGGGAAAGGCTGTTCGGTTTCCCAATCAGCAATACAACTTCCTCACCTGGGGTTTTCCCTCAAAAGCTGATACCTAAAGTGAGAAAATAGCTACTGCAGACCACAACTATGCAAAGAGTCTGGGAACTCCAACTCTGCGATGTCATTTTAGTCTGAGGGAAAGTGTGGGACCCTGAGCTCAAACAAGGCAAGTATCCGGTCCTACACATGGGAGGGAGGGTGGTAATCAGAAGTCAAGGTTAGCCCTCGGTTTGGCCAAAACGCAAAATCCTCTGGATCTGTCTCTAAGCACCACACCTGCTACAAACTCACAGTTTTTTGCAAGTCACCTATAATTCTTCATAGATGAGGTCATTTCTTGATGGATAAAGCCTTGATGAACTAGACCCCACTTTCAGGATTAGACTGTATATCTGTAGTGACCTGGTCTTCCCAGAGTTCACAGGAGACACTTTTTTTAAACGGCCAATCATAAAATTTCTGCTTGAAAAGGCAACGCCTGTAACTATGCATTCTACTTGTACATTTTCTCCCCATCCTCATGAGTTGCCTTTTGATATATTGTTTCAATATAGGTTTATATTTCTTTATAGCTTGCTTTAAAGATAAGCTGTTCTTTACACTTTCAAACATATATATCTAACTCTTCCTTAGTTCATATAAAATTTCATTATGCAATCAATTTTTATTTACTTGTTTATAGACTTGGGTTTGTCATTTCACTTGGCAGCTCTGCAAGTTTTACTCCATTTGTAATCTATCAATCATCTATCTTTCTTCTCTATACTGTTGGACAAAATAATAAAACAAGATTTCAAGTAACATGGAAGCGTAGGTCAAGGGGAGAGAGGATAGTGTTGGAGTAATGTTTGGGTATTCTAGTAGGTGTTTACTATTTGTCTTTCTTGCACAGTTTTATTCTTCTTCTGGATAACAGCACCCTCACTTCTTTGGAGAAACTTAAACTTTCCACCCCACATTGTTTTAATAGTCTTGCCAATCTCAGTACCTTGTCCTCCTGGCTGCAGATCTAGGCCTGGCTAATCAGAGCACCCCATCTACCTGGCCAGGATAATGGACTCAGGTATGGATGGGAACCTTATCCAAGCCCAACAATCAGAGAACTTCTCTGGAATTATGTATCGATACTGAGAAAGGAGAATTTTTCTCTTTATTTTCACTTTGGGTTTTAAGCCATGGGAACGCAAGTCTGGAGCTAAATCCTACTTGTTCTGGCCATGTGGGAGAAGCCCATTAGGAGGAGGGAAAACAAGGCCACTTCCCAAGGAGAACCAGAGCTAAAAGGAAGCATAGCGATGGACAGGCACATTTAATGATGAGTCCTTAGAGACAGGATGCCACCTCTACCCCATTAATTTCCCAATACAACCCCTTTCCTGTTTTTTAGGATAAGCTTATTGGGAGTTGCGTTTCTATACTTTGAAACTTGCCCAAGTTCTTGACTAATACTTGGTCTTTCCACTACTTTCCAAATCACACGAGGTACACAATATATGTCTTTATGCACATAGAATTGGCTGTGATCAGCTGAGTTCTCTAACATAAGAGCACACCAATAGGTATAGTTTTATTAAAATATCATTAGAGCACAGTCACTCTAATGATTTCAGTGTCATATTTCCATAAGCTGTAACCTTGCCATAGAATTATATCTTGTATATTGGTTCCTTTGCTTTTGTGTTTAGACTTGAGTCCTGAACTGGTGCATTTATCCACTCCTGATACAATTAAACCCTCAATTTTATTTTGCCAGAGACCCAGCACAGTCAAAAGGTATGGGTTTCCTAGAGTTGTGTCTTCTTGGTTTTTAAGTTTATCAAAGAACACTTAGAAAGAAAAATGATTAGGAGGCTACATAGATGCAGTAAGAATTTTCAGAAATCCAGGCTGACTTTCGAAGGCAGCTGGAAAACAGGACACTCATCCTCCCACCCTCCTCTCCCAAACAAATGCCATATGTCTGTACACAGTGCATTCTGGCTCACTGCTATGTGGCTGACCTTTGATACTGAAAATATGCCAGAACACTTGGGACCTAGTTTTCCCTTCAGCTCATTGTTACAGTCATATTTAATGTGGTTGAGGAGAAAATGAAAATTGTGATAAGCAAGGCTGTAATTCTTTAAAGTAGTCCATCAGGGAAAGAGATCTCTGGATGTTTCATGATGTTTATCCTGGTTCATAGAAGAAGGAGACTTTGGGGGGCTTTGGAAAATAATGCTTCTGTTACCTGGGATGTGTTCAGAACCACTTCAGTATTTTGTATCATTTGTTTAACATCTAAGAAGTGGCCATTTTCTAAGTACCACGAATTCAATTCCAAATCAGTATATAGGATGTAGAACTATTAATAGTGGGGTTTGCTATTCCATGTGTGACGTGACGAAATGATGTATCTTCTTACTACATCTATAGAGTAAATGGAATTTTCCCTAAACCAGAAGGAAAGGAATACAAGCATACTACTATAGAAATCATCAAACCACAAGGGAAGAAACTAAAAGAAGGAGAAAAGAACAGAGAAAAACCATAAAAACAACCAGAAAACAAGTAACCTTGGTAGCAGGCGGGGTTGGAGATGGAGGGGCTGGGGCTGGATCCCCAGGCTAGGCCAGGTATGAGACAGGGCTTCCCCCTCTGCTCAGTGGCCATCAATGTCCTCTTGGGGGGCGGTGGGTAGCAGATCCCAAGCTGATGGAGCAGAAGCTTCAAGGGCTGGGTCTGAGCTGGCTCTGTTCCCTTTAAGTGTGTGCTCTCTCCTCTGCTAACACCAGCACCCTTGCCCCAGAGGGGTGCAGTGCTGGAGCAAGACGGACCTCTGCAGGCTCTCAGCTCATGACAGGGATGGGCTGCAGTGGGCCAGCTATGGACAGAGGTCCGGGCTGCCTCTGATGCTAGGACCATCTATGGCAGCTCCCACTGCATCTGAGTCTCCTTTGTCCCTCATGGCCAATTACTTCCCACAGCCTCTGCTGCCCCTGCCCTGTTGTGAAGCCACGCAACAGGGAAGGTAGGGCATACATGGTCTCTCAGCATGTACTGGGTTGTGGTGGTCCAGCTCATGTTAGAGAGTGGGACCCCCGCTGATGTGCTGCCTGTTTAATAGCCAATAATGGCCACCCTGCTGCACTCAGATGCACCTCCAGGTCTGAGTCATTTCTGCAGCCCATGGCTGAGCTCTCTCCTGCGTTGTGACTGCCCTAGCTCTGGTGCAGAGCTGCAAAGTGACATAAACGGGGCTGGAGAATTTGCTCAGCTCAGGCTGGGGCACATACTGGGGTAGTCCCAGGAAACCGGGCGGCCACTGGAGCAGTCCTCAATTCGCCCTCTCTGCCCTGCCTCTGGAGTAAGCCAGCACTTGCACAATCCTCACAAGTGGAGTCCAGGCTTCCCACAGCTCTCCTGTTAGTCCCAGTGGTCCTCCAACTAGCCAAGGGAGCTCACTTTCCCTCTTTGGACCCCAGGACTGGGGCGCCCAGTATGTGGCTCAAAGTGCTCACTCCCCAGAGTGGGTGTCCACTCATGTAATCTCCCTTTTCCTCTGAGTCGCCTCCCAGGGGCACAGGTCCTGACCTGATTGCTTCTCTTCCCTTCCTACCTGATTCTGTGTGGACCTTTCTTACAGCCTTGGGTACCCAGGAGTCTTTCTGCCAGTTTCCAGTTAGCTTTCAATGAGAATTATTCCACATGTGGATGTACTTTTGATGTGTTTGTGGGGGGACGTGAGGTCCACATCCTCCCACTCTGCTATCTTGATCAATCCTTCTCAGATGGTTTATTTCTTTACCATCAGAAATAAGTCTATCTTGAGCCAATCCCCCGCCTAAGTGGTTTCTTTCTTTACCATCAGAAATAATTCAAGTTGAAGGACAGTGGCAGTTAAAGATGTCTGCAGTTTCACTCAAATTATAATAAAAGATGCTATGATATACCTTCTTTCTCTCTCTCTCTCTCGTTCCACTTGTACAATTACCTCTTTAGGATAAATGCCTATAAATAAAATGTCTGCATAGAATGAAAATATATATTTTATTCATATTACCAAATTATCCTCCAGAAAGGATATACCAACTTTTACTTTCACCAATAATGCATGAGAGTTCTAATTTCTCCCACCTGCTTTGCCCTGTTGATTACAAGCATTGAGATAAAAAAGTTTAAACTTTATAATTATGAATATTTATAAATATGTTCTCTTTTATGGAATTCTAAACCACAGTTCTTCTTTATTCTCAGGTAACAAATATGAATCCACACTTTTCTCTAGTGTTTTTGTAATTTGATATTTTAATATTTAAACATTTGACCATTCAGATTTTGTGTGTGTGTGTGTGTGTGTGTGTGTGTGTGTGTGTGTGTGTGTGTGTCTGTGGTAAGTTGCAAAGCAGAAATTCCAATAGAGTTGAGTTTCATTTCTTTGTTTGGATTTTTAATTCACTCTAAAAATTTGTATTTTGGGGAATGTGAATGGGGAAATACAGTGTGCTTCCTGTTCCCCTTCCCAAGGAATCAGGCTTATTTAATAAAAGACTTATACTAATTCACAGAAAAAATGCATTGTCAAAGATCAATCAGGGACATAATATGGAGCACACAGTAATAAACAGTATTTTTAGCTTCAATATTCATAGATAATTGAATTTCTCAGTATTCTTGCTATAACTAAACCCCTTTCTCTCCCACCCAAAAGAGTCCAGGAAATTGTGACATATATAAACGTATAGGGTTATAAAGAATCCTAAACATTCTACCAGAAAACTACTAGAGCTAATCAATGAATCTGGTAAAGTAGTAGGATACAAAATTAATGCACAGAAATCTCTTACATTCCTATACACTAATAATGAAAATCTGAAAGAGAAATAAAGGAAACACTCCCATTTACCATTGCAACAAAAAGAATAAAATACCTAGGAATAAACCTACCTAAGGAGACAAAAGATCTGTATGCAGAAAACTATAAGACACTGATGAAAGAAGTGAAAGATGATACAAACAGATGGAGAGATATACCATGTTCTTGGATTGGAAGAATCAAGATTGTGAAAATGACTCTACTACCTAAAGCAATCTACAGATTCAATGCAATCCCTATCAAACTACCAATGGCATTTTTCACAGAACTAGAACAAAAAATTTCACAATTTGTATGGAAACACAAAAGACCCCGAATAGGAAAAGCAATCTTAAGAAAGAAAAATAGAGCTGGAGGAATCAGGCTCCCTGACTTCAGACTATACTACAAAGCTACAATAATCAAGACAGTATGGTACTGGCACAAAAACAGAAATATAGATCAATGGAACAGGCTGGAAAGTCCAGAGATAAACCCACGCACATATGGTCACCTTATCTTTGATAAAGGAGGCAAAAATATACAGTGGAGAAAAGACAGCCTCTTCAATAAGTGATGCTGAGAAAACTGGACAGCTACATGTAAAAGAATGAAATTAGAACACTCCCTAAAACTATACACAAAAATAAACTCAAAATGGATTAAAGACCTAAATGTAAGGCCAGATACTATAAAACTCTCAGAGGAAAACTTAGGCAGAACACACTATGACATGAATCACAGCAAGATCCTTTTTGACACACTGCCTACAGAAATGGAAATAAAAACAAAAATAAACAAATTGGATCTAATGAAACTTAAAAGCTTTTGCACAGCAAAGGAAACCATAAACAATACCAAAAGACAACCCTCAGAATGGGAGAAAATATTTGCAAATGAAGGAACTGACAAAGGATTAATCTCCAGAATTTACAAGCAGCTCAATATCAAAAAAAACAAACAACCCAATCCAAAAAAGGGCAGAAGACCTAAATAGACATTTCTCCAAAGTAGATATACAGATTGCCAACAAACACATGAAAGAATGCTCAACATCACTAATCATAGAGAAATGCAAATCAAAACTACAATGAGGTATCACCTCACACCAGTCAGAATGGCCATCACCAAGAAATCTACAAACAATAAATGCTGGAGAGGGTGTGGAGAAAAGGGAACCCTCTTGCACTGTTGGTGGGAATGTAAATTGATACAGCCACTATGGAGAACAGTATGGAGGTTCCTTAAAAAACTAAAAATAGAACTACCATATGACCCAGCAATCCCACTGCTGGGCATATACCCTGAGAAAACCATAATTCAAAAAGAGTCATGTACCACAATGTTCATTGCAGCACTATTTACAATCGCCAGGACATGGAAGCAACCCAAGTGTCCACTGACAGATGAATCGATAAAGAAGATGTGGCACATATATACAATGGAATATTACTCAGCCATAAAAAGAAATGAAATTGAGTTATTTGTAGTGAGGTGGATGGACCTAGAGTCTGTCATACGGAGTGAAGTAAGTCAGAAAGAGAAAAATAAATACCGTATATTAACACATATATATGGAATCTTAAAAAAAAAAAGGTTCTGAAGAATCTAGGGGCAGGACAGGAATAAAGACGCAAATGTAGAGAATGGACTTGAGGACATGGGGAGGGGGAAGGGGAAGGGTAAGCTGGGATGAAGTGAGAGAGTGGCATGGACATACATACACTACCAAATGTAAAATAGATAGCTAGTGGGAAGCAGCTGCATAGTACAGGGAGATCAGCTTGGTGCTTTGTGACCACCTAGAGGGGTGGGAGAGGGAGGGTGGGAGGGAGACGCAAGAGGGAGGAGATATGGGGATATATGTATATGTATAGCTGATACACTTTGTTATAAAGCAGAAACACACCATTGTAAAGCAATTATACTCCAATAAAGTTGTTAAAAAATAAAATTATAGGGTTAATCTTTAATTCATTCTAATTTGCTCTCTTTAAATTGCAATATTGGCCAACTTGGGTCTCTTTAATTATCACTAGTTCAAATTACTTCCAAATCATGTCCCAAACTCTTTATAATAGGCTTGGGGTTCAGACCCCTGGTTCAGAGAGGCATTGTAAATTTTTAATGGAAAAAAGCTAAAGCCAGGGGGATGTATATTTTTCCCCAGAGAACATCCTTAGGCACCCACATGAGAGGTCCCAAATCAAGCTTATCAAAACAGTATTTTCGGATAAAATGAAGACAACATCTCTGGGCTTCTCTTTCTCTGGACCCTCACATGGATTCACTATTGAAGAAGACTTGCTCTCAAAATACATAATTCTTCACACTAGCCTTTTACTGTTAACTTTGCATTGGGTTGGTGGGTGATTCCATCTATTCTTTTGGCTTCGTCAGCATGTGTTCAAGGAGAGGCAGCCCCAATGCCTCACCTCAGGTGGATGGCATTTCATGTCAGTGACTTGCTATTTAGCTGCCGAGTTCAGCCTCCTCTTCCTTATGTCTTTAAATGAGTAAATGAATACGAATTGAAGTTTTAATCTCAGACTCTAACATCAATGGTACTCTCACTACAAGTAGTTTCCTAATGGTCTTATTACTGTTCCTAAGTGCAACACATTGAAACATTTAAATTGTTGAATCGCTACTATATATAATCTTTGAGAAGAGGTATCCAGGTAACCATGGCAATGGTGTCTCCAGGCAGGATGGAAGTGGGAGTGGGGTGGGAAACTATTTCATTAATTGAAGGGAAGGGATTGAAAAGAGGTTTCAAGCTGTAGATCAGAGCAAAGAAAAAGAGAGAAAGAGAGAGAGAGAGAGAGGAAGAAAGGGAGAGAGAGAGAGAAAAGGTAGATGTCACAATCTTATTTTCTTTTCATTATTAAATTATGCAACCCAGAGTAACTCTGAACTATTTGAAAGGTTTAAAGAAATCGTAAGATTAAATAAAGCAGCATTCTTAGCCTTTCCACACTATTACAGCAATTGACCTGTACTAGATTTTAGTTGGGTTTTTATATAGTTTGATTGAAACTCAATGCATCTCCTGAGAAAGCAGAATTGTGTCCTGTGATTTAAGGCAAAAAAAAAAAAAAAAAAAAAAAGAAGAACATTCACATAAGCAAGAAGGCTGTGTAGACAGTAAAAGAGCTCAATTTACTCCAAGTTGATAGCCTGAAGAAGCTGATTTTATCAGTAAAAGTTATTTTCAACCTTGCTTCCCTCCCCTTCTCCCACCCTTGGTAGTCAACATTAAAAAAATTATTTAAAGGGTAAAGCGATATTGGGAAGAACAGGGGACATCTGGATGAGAAGAGCAAAAAACCTAAATGTCTGATATAGTTTCTCAGAGAAGCCTAATATTCTGCTTTCATTTAAAAGGTGCTGCAAATTGGTGGTTAGATGAGCGTCTGTCATTTAACCACATGTGCCCTTGTGTAACTTGCTGCTTCAACTCTCTGACAGAAATGTTGTAACGGGCAACTTAGGATTTGTAAAAACCCAATTACCCAGATAGACAGCCTGACTTCTAATATACGTCGGCCGTGGTTTGTAAAATTTCTTTTCAAATTAGGCCAACATACGGCACCTTAGTGACCCATGTTGAATCTCTCCAACTCCTGATGAATACCCACTTTCATGTTCCCTGGATGCTGTATCATCTGATTAATTCAGCAGGAGAAATAGCCAGAAAACATTAGATGCAACTATTACCAACAGGAAAATGGGAACTTGGCTATATTCTTAGGATCCATTTCTCAGATGGTCAATCTAGTTTTCATCAATCACTGGGAAGGGCCATGCAGGAAATTTTATTTACAGAATTGTGGAAAGCAACCTAAGACTGGGTGGTTAATTATTAACCAAACGGATTTCATTTCAAAATAAACATTTCTTTTCTGCCAAACAGATTTCTATCTTGGAAAGCAGCTAATTCCCCAGAATCAGCCCAGAATTCATGGCCTGAATTATAATAGCTGTTGAGGTACATCTAAGTCCAATGTATTGATTACCTTGCTCCCCACTGCAACCCAGAGGCTTTCAGTTCTAAGGAGCTGAAGGTGTGCTGCTGGAGCAGCTGCTGCTGCTGTTTTTTAAGGGCTGTGTTTCCAGGATGTGCCCACTAGGAGAGCCAATGGGAAATAAAGGTAGCAATTTATTTTCCTGAAAGTTTACAGGACAGTAGCGCAGGTATTTTCAGCCTTGTCATCACAGATAACATGGTATTATATGATGCAAACATGAGTCTAATTTTTGAAGGCAGAAAATTATCATGCAAGGCAACCTAATTTGAAAAAGAATAGTGCTGACAGTATGGAGGAAGAACCACTGTCTCCAACAATGAGCTGAGGGCTAGGCACGGCGGTAACACATACCAGCGTCAGATCTTTTGAATAACAAGGCATTACTATGGACCCCTGCCACATGCCCAGTGGGCCATCAGCTGTTGGCAACACATAGCATCCAAGACAAATGTTGGGATTGTGCAGTGAATTCTGGGGTTGACCAGAAGGCTGAGTCGGATTTCTTACATTTGAGTTGTTGATTCTAATCCATTGTTTCTTTTTGGAACCAATCCAGTCATTAGTTGTGTGGATTCTATAAGGTAATTCATCTAACCCTCTTTATCCTCCTGTTCCATTTCCTAAACTGCAGCCACTTGAGCAACAGCCTTACACAAAAGGGTATACGATTAGCTAGTAGCTAGTATACCACAACTCCCCCAGTGCAAACTTAAGCATTCAGCTTGTAGGTGGTACCAGATGCAGAGACAAGGCTCTTCTTTATTCGTTTATATACAGTGGCTCTACTGTATATAAAATAGATAATCAATAAGGACCTACTGTATACCACAGGGAACTCTACTCAATATTCTGTAATAACCTATATGGGAAAAGAATCTGAAAAATAATAGATATATGTATATGTATAACAATAACTTTGCTGTACACCTCAAACTAACACAACATTCTGAATCAACTATACTCCAATTTAGAATAATTTTTTTTTTTTTTTTTTTTTTACAGTGGCTCTGAATTATTTTGCTTGGAGTCTGTTAGAATACAAGCAAGAACTCACATGCTAAGTGACACTCGAATTCATGGCAATCAGTTCCTCCCTTCTGAGTTCTGGGGTGTAAATTAGTGTATCCCATTGAAAGATGTCCCTTCAAAAGATAGTGTAATAAATGGTGTTATTTTTATGAGCCCCAAGTCTGTTGCTTAGTTCCAGCAACTCAGATGACTATGAGTCTACTGGCGTGAGCTAGAACTGTACGTGGTATTTTTTTTTTTTTTTGCAGTACGCGGGCCTCTCACTGTTGTGGCCTCTCCCGTTGCGGAGCACAGGCTCCAGACGTGCAGGCTCAGCGGCCATGGCCCACGGGCCTAGCCACTCCGCGGCACGTGGGATCTTCCCGGACCGGGGCACGAACCCGTGTCCCCTGCATGGGCAGGCGGACTCTCAACCACTGTGCCACCAGGGAAGCCCGTGGTGAGTATTTTTATTACCTGAAATCACACTAGGACTGCTAGGCCAAGAAATTGCAATTTGTCACTGAATGTGGCTGTATGGAGAATTGTATGTAGAATTTGTAAAACCTTTTCTGTGTCTGATTTGCATTGCAAAAAGAGAAGTTAACCAGAGGTCATAAGGAAATGACGTAAGTAAAACATGGCTTCACTACTGTAAATGCTCAATTCATGCCAGAGGGGGCCAGACCATTACAGAAGGATTGCTTCCATCTAAACAATTCCCGTCTCTGGCACTTCCCTTCTGAAGCATCTGCCAATAGGTTCGGGATTGGGTGAGTGGGTGGGGGAGGTCTATTTAGGCACCTTTGGCAAACCCTCAGCAGAGGGAGCCTGAGAGGCTTTCTCTAGAAATCCAAAGCATGGTTTGTGATCCTGCATCTTGTTCTGTGTTGAATATCCTCTCAACTGAAGGAGAGACAGAAACCTGCATTTCAACTCAGTTTGAGCCCCAAAGAACAACTCAGAGCTCTCTGCATGGTCAGTGACCAAACAAAGCTCATTGCTTGAGGATGAGAAAAATACTCCATGATATGATACAAAAAAGCCTCGGTAAGTTTAGAGACAATATTTAAGGCCTCTCAGAATCTGAACTTCCACTCTAGTGGACATCTGTTTTATTTCCACCCAGCATTTACTCCGTTTTCTTGTGACCATGACACCCAGTTCTGCTCTGGGGTATAGCTCTTCTCTATTCGCTGCCCATGTGCTCTGTGACTTCTTTGTGACTTCCACAGGCAAAGCACGTGCCTAAGGCTAAACCGGCCTGTGCATTCTACCCTCTGGTGGCTGGGTCAAGGATGGCAGGGGCCAGCATGTGACTCAAATCTCATCAATCAGGGTGAATGACATTGATTTCTGTGGGTTTTCTGGAACTGCTGGAAAAGTGGACTCCCTCAGTTGCTGAGCTTAGAGCTTTGAGCATGAGATGACCGAGCCTTGGAGCTGCAGCCAGAGAATGAAGCCGATAGACAGAAGCCCAGGAGAAAGACACTAGATGCCTAGCACACAGTATGAAGTCTTTGTTCCTTATGCCCAAGACCAGCCCTCCTGACTGTTCAATGACGTAATACAGTCTCTTGGTGCTTAAGTCAGCTCGGATCAGACTTTCTGTAAGAGGTCAATGGCTATGCACACCTTTCCTGTCTTATCTCCCACCACGGCACTTTCTCATATCACCATCTACCATATCCTTCTTTGGAGCCACCGTAAGTGCACTCAGCCTATCCATATATACTATGCATTCTCATGAGTCCACACCTTTGGCCAGATTCCACTAATCACCTTTTATGGTTCCACCCAAATTCACCTTCTTGATGAGGTCTTTATTTATACTTTTCTCCCACTACCTTCAAAGGAAACATTTGAAACTTCCTGAACGGTATTCTCATAACCATTTTCTCTTACTCTGTAAAACTTTAACACGTTATTAGAATATTTTTTGAGACTGTTCATCTCTCCCATAAAGCTGTGAGTTCCTTAAGATCAGGGACCGACCTTTATTGATCATTCAGAGGCAGGAAGCACGCTCAGAGGCTGTCTTCAGATCCAGACTGCTTACATTCATCACTGGCTCTATTACTTCCTAGGGTGTATGACTTAAGTACATTACCTACCCTCTCTGTGCCTCAGTTTCTCCATCTGTAAAATTAGGGATGCTATTAATACCTATATCATAGGTTGCAGTGAGGATTAAATGAGTTAATTGATGTGAAGTGCCTAGTAAAACTATCTGGAACATGATAAAATTTCAATAAACATTAGCTATTATTACTAAATGTTGGTGTCTAATAGTACCTGGCCTAAAATAGGTACTCAAAAATATAAATGTAACTATGAGAAGAAGGCTTACACTAAGTAGAAAAGAAAGGGCAAGAAGAAGTAACTTAATCCTTATAACTTTATCTTCTTAAATTCATATATCCCTGTGAGAAATCATGAGACATTAAAGAAAATTTGGCAGTTTTGAAATTTGCTCATATTCATTCATTTAGTGCAAAAATATCTATTGAGAGCAAATTATGCTAGGCTCTGGCAATCAAAATTGACTAAGATAACATCCTTGCCTTCAAGGAGCTCCTGGCTTAGTAGATGAACTCTGAAAGGTAAATAATTATAATTGAGTGAATGTGTGATAAGAGAAGTGTATATACAGACTATGGGCATAGGAGTGATGCTTCTTGGCATGGCTGTACATAAGAATCATCCAAAGAGTTTGCTAAAAACACAACATCTCAGGCCTTAGCCCTGAAACTCTGGAAACACCAGGTCTGGGGTCATGTATCTGCATTTGTGGGTGATTCCTGGAAAAGAAGAAAGGATGGTACTATTTGCCTGGATAGGTCAAGGAAGGCTGCACGGTAGAGGTGATGCACGTGCTGGGCTTTTACAGACGATTAGGAGTTTGCTAGACTTTGACACAAGCAGGACAACTGTGCTTCAAGAATAGCTCTCCTGGTGCCACTCTCCAAGACAGACCACAGACCCTGACCATTGTTCCACTGATCCCGAAGTATGTTACCATTATTATTTTTTAACTTTGGGCCTAGTGGTCTACAGTTGCCTACATAGTGAAATACCTGGAAATCTCTTGAAAAATAGAGATATTTGTGGCCCATCCCCAGAAGTTCAGATTCAACTGGTCCGTAATAAGGCCAAACATCAGTACTTTTCAAAAGCTCCCAGGTGATGATAAATGTGCAGCTAGAGAATCGCCGTTTAGGCAGCTACAGTATCCTCAGGAGGACTGCAAGTACCGGGTCCAGCATCAGGGATGT
This sequence comes from Pseudorca crassidens, assembly GCF_039906515.1. Lineage (NCBI taxonomy): Eukaryota > Metazoa > Chordata > Mammalia > Artiodactyla > Delphinidae > Pseudorca > Pseudorca crassidens. The sequence goes on from NC_090298.1 coordinate 123,399,510, forward strand.
GTATATTCCTGTGGGAGGACAGGCCTGTGCCTCACAGATGCCAAGAGGGGCCAGGCTTCTTGCTTAAAGGTATGTCAAAAGAGGGTGACCCATTTATGATACATTTCAAAGATTTACATTGAACAAATGAACGCTTTTAGTGCAAAACCTAGATGTGACATGTGTCGGCTTAACAGATATATAGCAGATATTGAATTCCCAGTGCTCAAATATTTAGGCAGCATGGATACAACATCAAGGGATGTGACCGCTGTCATCTTTCAGCCCTGGCCCTGCTGTTCTGTAAGAGTAATACAACCTCATGTAGAGATAAGGTCGATCACCTGAAATTGAGATTTCTCATGACTGTGAGGCCCAGGTGAACGGCCCTTCTAGCTGAGGTCTCCACTCACCAGAATGGCGATCCTTCAAATGTCCTTATTTGCTGTACTTCTGGAGATAAAGCCCTGATTAAATACCACACAGTTTTGAGAATGGGACTTAAGTGTCCATTGTTTTAAAACCCCTGGTGACTTAATACAGCTGCTTCACCCCAGTGTTGGAGAATCACTGAAATTTACTATCTTTAGCACTTTTTTTTTTAATTCAAAAGTTCTATAGATAAAACTGCCTAGCTGAATAAACTGGAAATGTTATTATCCTGATCTTCATTATCTTTCCATGGAAGTAAGAGGATAACTCTCCCTTTACTACCCTTTTGATTTTATTTTTTATTCTTCTTTTGCATGGCTACATTTTCTATAATGATCATTTATTATAAAAAAACAACAAACGCCACCATAAAGTGTTTCTGGTGACTTTTTTCCTCCAGCCGTTTACGCGTTCATTTGACTGGTAACATCATCCTGATGGGGCATTTCTTCTCCACCACTGCCTATGATTTTAGTGAGACTGTCAGTCAAGGTGCTTTGCTTGTGATCCAAGCTAAGATAATTAGATTTTCTCTCCTAAGACTTTGGACCTTGAGCTGAGCAATGCAAGGGCAGGAAACAATAAGGTTGGGGCTGATTCATTCTGACTAGCTTCCAGACGAGACAGTCAGATACCTAGACAGCCTGAGCTGCCCTGATTCCTGCCCTTTCTCAGCTAGTCTTTCGATTTGCTGAACTACCCAATAGGCAATTGCCAACAATGTCCTATTTTGCTAAAGCTAGCCAGAGTTGGTTTCTGTTGCTTGCAGCTAAAAAGCTCTATAAGGTACAATGTTACAAGCAGTCTGTGTTGTCTAGACTGGTGGTAGATTATGACCAGGGTAGGGGAGAGGGTGAGAGAGTGAGAGTAGGTGACAAACCTTAGCTGTTAGGTGTGTGAGTCACAGTCTTTAGAAATGGCCAACCTGGCTGGTTATCCACTTCAGACACGATGTTAGCAAATGAATAGGAACCAGCAGATAAAAAGTGAGAGGGTAGAGGCCTATGATCACAGTCAGTTTAGGGGTACAGCCACAAGGATTAAAAAACTCATATTTGGGCTTCCCTGGTGGCGCAGTGGTTGAGAGTCCGCCTGCCGATGCAGGGGACGCAGGTTCGTGCCCCGGTCCGGGAGGATCCCACATGCCGCTGAGCGGCTGGGCCCGTGAGCCATGGCCGCTGAGCCTGCGCGTCCGGAGCCTGTGCTCCACAACGGGAGAGGCCACAGCAGTGAGAAGCCCGCGTACAGAAAAACAAAAAACAAAAAACAAAAAACAAAACCCCACCTCATATTTAACAGATGAAATCTATAAAAAATAAACACTATTTGGAAGCCCTGGCTTCACAAAAGCCAAATGACTGATACCAAGTTACGTACCTTCCTGCTAATCAAAACAGATTGCTGAGTTATAATTTACAAAATATAATAAGAAATGCTCATAGATCCACATCTGAATAAAACTACTGATAACAAATAAATCTGCCATGTGGCTTCTGATAGTGTTTACATCCTTCACCTTCTTGATCTATAGCTATTGCATTAAAAATGCATACACTTACATAGACGTATTTATATTTGCAATTTATAAATAGGTCTGAAATATGATACTCCAAGTCATTTGCAGAACTATTACTAAGGCATTCTGGGTATGGTTCTTTCCAGGGAACAGTGGAAGCAGGGGGCTGCAACCATGGAGCTCAGTTGAGTTTCCACCTATTACCATGGAACAAGCATTTTCCTTTGAACTGAGGGGGAACTTCACATCATTTAGATGCGGAAAGGAAAAAATGAAGTCAGACTGTTAATTGAGTTGGTCAAATACTTGGCATTTAAACCACCAAGTGTTATAAAATGATGCAAAAATGAATTTGATGAATTGCCGGAAGGAAATGAACTCCACCTAGTGGAAGAGTAGATCTGGTACAATGGTCACCCTTTACGGAGTGCTGAGTCTGGGTGAAACACTGCACTGAGCCCTTCAGTAAACGCTGTCTTTATTAATTTTATAATAATCCTATGAGGTAGTTATTATTCCCATTTAATGCTTAAAAATAGGCTTAAATGACAAGTTACTGAGGGTGTGTCCAATGACAAACTCCTAGGTCAGAATGCATACATCTAAAAACAAATGTGGATCTTTTAACAACTTTCAAAGCTAGAAAAAAGATAGAGATGTGTTACAAAAGAACTGCAGAATCTCCGCTAAACAGCTTCTAGTTTGGTCAGCTGCTAAGGAAGAATTGAGTTCTCCAGTATTTCTAATTTGGGGTATGAGAGCTCCACTAATTGGTATCTCTGAGGCTGACTGGTGGTGTGTGTGCGTGCAATTTTCCCTATAAATACATGTTACATCAGCATGTCCTGAAGACGAAAAGATAACATAGTTTGGTTTTACCTAGAGAAATGTGTTTTCAACTTGAGGGGCTAAATGGGGACAATTTCTCTCCCTTCTCTGAATACCTCACTCCTTCTGGAAGGTATTTTCTTGGTATCAATTCTCCAGGACCCCCAAGTGTTTAAGGACACTTTAGTAAAACTTCTGCCCTGCTAATGTGGAATAATCGAGACTGATAAGATGCATGGACCAGTTTTTAAGATGGTAGATCCATTGGACCTCTGGAAAACTTATGAAATGAAAGTCCAGATCTGCAGAGAAGCACAATTGCCAAGCGCCTACATGTGTATACGTGTTAGGGGTGTGGTGGCGACGGAATTACTGAGTATTTCCTTCACTCAGCTCTGACCCAACGAGACCTATCATCTGATCAGTAAAATAAACCAAGTACATTGCCACAGTGTAGTGGTTCCCAAACTTCACTGACCCTCAGAATAAAAACAGCCAGAATTTCTTCAATTGCTTACTGTATACCAAGAACCATGACAAATATCTTATCCTCCCAACAGTCCCGCCAAATAGGTATCACTTCTCTGTTTTGTTGATGAGGTAACAGAGCCAGTCAGGTTGGATCCTTTGACTGCTAACACATCTAGTGAGAGGAAAAAGCATAATCCAAACCTAAGCAGTCTTCACCCAGAGCTCACACTCTTACCCATCATGTTAAAATATAATAATACTAAGGTTGGAGCCTAGGGATAGGAAGAATTAAAAGCCCCCAGGTGATTCTTATGCATCTAGCTCAATCCTGGCTCAAGAATCCACTGGCAAAGTGTCTTTAATGTGCATATAAATTGTCTAGGAATCTTGTTACACAGCAGAGGGTGATTCAGTAGGTCTGGGTTTGGGCCTGAGTGTCCGCATTCCAAACAAGTGCCAGGTGATGCGCGGGTCCTCGGACCACATTTTGAGTAGCAAGTCAGCAGAGCACAGCACTCAGTGACAGAATGCTTTAAATTGTTCTCTAATAATGTCATGAGTTCTGTCCTCAGATAAATTGCAAGCACCTTAAGTATCTCATAAAATATCTCCATCCCCTTGCAGTGCTAGACTTGTAGAAATAAAGTTATTCAATGAATGCTTAAGCAATTCTCGACAGAAATATTCTTTTTGAAAACTCAATGCAAGATGAATTGGAACAAAGGGGCTTCCTTTCAGAGCGCATGTGCCCTGATTTACTTCTACATAGAAGAGGTTATGGAATCCGTCCCTGAATCTGGTTTCTTGACAGGTTATAATCGACAGTAGTCATCTTTCTAGGGAATTCTGGAAAAATGGGTTCAAAATAGATATCAAGAAAGTCAAGGCATTAGAACTCAGAACAAAGGCAAATGACATGTGTTCTTTGGGATTTATAAAAAGATTTAATTAACTCAAATAAAACCAATTATATGGCATTGAAGTTCCACATATTTGTTGTTCAAATTTTTTACTTTAGTTATTACAATGTCCTTGCAAAATTTCATCTCCTATGCGCGCTAATCACATGAATGGAAACCCTCTGCCTGAATTCTTGACGTGCACTCTTCATTTTCCTATCTGATCCACAGCTATGTGGAACTGTCATCACAGAAAACTAATTGCCCTGGTCACTCCCCAAAGAGCTTGCTCATGATTTTATCAACGTTTATTTGACCAAAGATTAGTCTTTTGATCTTGGAAAGAAAATATGTCCAACTAGGTCAGCCAGCTTTTAAAATAACCCAGGATATGGTCATCATGCTTATTTTTTTAAATAACTACTTCAAACTCAGAGAGCTCTCCATTCCTCTCATTAACTCCCCCCATGCCAAATGCCAAACACACACACACACACACACACACACACACACACCAGTTTACAGACACGAGAGTTAACCTACTTCCAGAAGACAATATAGACATGTATGTATATATCCTAGAGTTTCTAATACATTTTGGGACTCAAAAACACTTCTTACTGGGAAGATGTGAATAGTCAAGGCTTTCTTCAAGTGGAACACAATACCTAACATCTCATTGTCTAAATATGTGCCTTGCTGTTTAGAGAAATGACCTTCAAAATTGATAGGACTTAAGCTGCCCCAGATAAGTCTTATTTAGAAAGGCAGCTTTGTAGATTCTGTGCCCAGCAATTCTGATTTCACGAGATGAGGAGTCAGGCTCAGGAATCTGCATTTCCATAAGCATCCCAGGGGTCCTTTCTCTAGAAGCTCAGAGTTTAGAATGGGAGCCAGTCATGTAAACAAATCATTGCAATGCAGCACGATAAATACAATGACAGGAGTGTGCCGTGCACTGTGCTAGCAGCGAGGAGAGGCAGAGTAAGGACTGTACTTAGTGCAGAGTTGGGAAGGATATTAGGGATGGCTTCCTCAAAGAGTTTAAGTCGAGTCTAGAGACAGAAGTAAAAGTTCAGCAGATGCTGATGGTATATAAGGTTGATGGTATATAAGCAAACAAACACATCTTTGTTGAAGATAAAGTTGGGGGCAATGAGAGAAGGTAGAGGCAGCTGGCACATGACATGATGTAGGTTATATGCTGCTCAACCTTGGGGGCATCAATCTCATTATAGCCATCACAATTTTGTGTACTTATTGCAATGATTTTCTGACATATGGCAATAAAGTATCCTGAAGAAATAGTGCCTCCTTCTAACTTGCGCAAAGACTAGTGGGCTAGTGGTGGGGCTAGAGGAGGGGAAATCCAAGGACCGTATTCCTTGTTCACTAGTTTTCAGTCTCACAGATGTACCCAGCTCTCGATAAGGAACCCAAGGAATCCTGGGTGAAGACTGCAGTTACACCCCACTGTGTTGACTGCTGGGGCAAAGGGTCAAATAATTGGAGAAGTTGAAGTTGAGCTGAGGATGATCACCAGACATCTTCTATATTGTTTTTCTTTCTCCAAATGCTGGTGCCAAGACATTAATCAAACAACCAGTATTAAGAGTGCCTCAGATATGACACCAAGCTGCAGCCACAGATCTCCAGAGGGTCTCACCCTTTCAGACTCCAGACATCATCTATGGAGAGCACACTCTTCATTTCCCACGAGAACCCTCCATTTTCACCGCCTCTCACCCTTACTGGGTCTTTGCCAGCCCTTCACTCTGTTGAATTGAGTCTTCATGTTCATTCCAAAGACTTTAATCCCAGAGAGATGTTTTTATTTCAGTCTTGAAGGGAACATCACCTAGTTGATCTGCCTACATGGGTACTTCCCATGTGTGACACATTTCCCATCTAAGGGGAGATAAGGAATCTACAGGTGCAGCCAGCGTTAGCCAGCTTAGTTCTGTAACCATCCTTATGACTTCATTATCATGACTATTTAAAATAACATTTATTCGTCGTTTGCCATGTGCCCATCAATTGTCCTAAATCTTGATATACATGATTTTCTTTTAATCTTCCCAAGAATTCTTTGAGGTAGCTATGATTAAACTCCATGTAGAAGACAACACTATGGTTCAGAGAGGTTAAGTAACTTATCCTGAATCACACAGTTAACAAAAAGCAGAGCCAGGTTACCAACTCAGCATTGCCTGACTCCAAAGGCCACAGTGTTAATCAGCATGCTCCTTTGTTTTAAAGAAGAAGCTGTATCATCACTATCACGTTAGTAGCTAACCTTTTGTGAGCTAGTTCTTTCAATGTACTAGCTTATTGAAACCTTAAAACAACCTTCTGCAGTGGGTTCTATTTTCCCCATCTCAGAGATCAGAAAACCAGAGCACAGGGAAATTAAACCATATGACCAAGATCATCCAGTTCATAAGTGGTTGGAAGTGGGATCAAATCATTCAAAACAGCTGATGACATATTGTTTAAAACTGCCCCAAATTTTGTATTTTATTCTTACACAGACGTCTTAATCCAATTATATCCAACATTTTAAAGGTGCCCTATCAAACATCTAGAAAAATATACTGAGTTATCTAGGTTTGTGTTTCAGTTCAGAGGGAAAGTGCCGTAGGGATCTAGAAATTCTAAGGGTCAGATCTTTGCTTTCAAATATAATCGTTGGAAACTAAATAACTTTTGCAGTACATGGTCAAAACCTGCCTACCTAACGTATCTTATTGGCATTAATTTCTTCACTCAATTGTTCAGTGATTGACGTGTGGTTACTGAGTGCCTGTAGCTTCTGGGACTGGGGAATCAAAGTGGACCGTGACACGATCCCTGACTTCGAGAAGCTTACAGTTTGGTGGAGGAGACTCAAAAGGAAACCAGTGATTACAGTGCTGATTTATACTAGTACTACAGGGTGTCAGGTGCTATGATAGATGGGGAACTCCATGAGGACAGGATCTCTGTTTCATCCTGCTCTATCTCCACCCAGCCCCTAGCCAGTGCCTGGCGGAGAGTGATAGCACAGATATTTATGAATGCATGTGTGAGTGAATGGATGTAGTATGGTGGGGCTGAGGTCACGGGGTGTGGTGCAGCAGCTAAGTCAGCCAAGGAGGGGGCAGAGGGACAAGGGAAAGGTCCTTGAAGGTGGGTATTAAAACCTGAAAAATTTGCAGACGTGAGCCAGGCAAAGGAGGGGGTTGGGGAGAGTGGAAATGGAGGAACAGAAACACGGATGAGAGCACTGTGAGCTGTGATGCTGATGACGGGCCCATGAGAGGCTTTTTAGATTTGGCTGGGGACACACAGAAGTGCAAACCAGCTGACATACGGGAAGAACAAGAAGCCTAGAAGCAGAGGGGGAGGCAACAGTGAGAGACAGAGCTCAGGAGCCAGATCACTGTTCTCAAGCTAAGGACTGTCAACCTGACTCCAAAAGCCATGGGGAGTCACTGATAAGTTTTAAGCAGGGCAATGTCATGATCAGTTTTAGGTGATTGTAAAAGTTGTGACCCTCTTCCCTAAGCCTCCACAGGGATGGCTTTGTTAGGTAATGCTGCAGACCGTGGTGTCAAGATTTATGAGTAGTGGCTATCCTACCTCCAACTCAATTCTAGCGTGACTGTGTATAAATCCCATCCTAGGTTCTTCCTTAGCTTCCCTCCGCCCTATTGAGAGTAGTAGTCCCAGGCCCTTTTACTGCTCCATCCGTCAGATCTATTAGCCCATCCGCACCTATAGAAACTACTGAGAGAAAAGACAAGCACATGCTACAGTGAATGAAAATCACCCAGAATCTCAACAGAGCAGAAGAGAGAGGAGAAGTAATTAGAATGAAAAGCCACCAGACCTCAATGGAAGTGGACCAGGTAGTAGAGACAAATCTAAACAAATCAGACTCAGAGCTCAGTTCAACATCTTTCCAGCAGGGCATCAGCCCTAAATCCCAGGTGACAGTTTTTCACACATTTGAGGAAGGTAAGCTGTAACTTTCTTAAGCTAGTAATCGACGGTTTTCCTTCTAGCATGTTGAAGCTGCAAGCCCTTTCTCATTCTGTGTGGTGCCCCTACACCTTCCCCCAGCCTCCATGCTTTTTTCTGCTATTTTCTGCCTTATTTGCTATTTTCTGATTGTAAAAGCAACTTAGGCTCATTGTAAAAATTCCCACAATACATAAAAAATAACTTGAAGTAAAAATTATTCTTCATTCCACCAACCAGGCGTAACATTGTTGATTAATTCTTGCCCCAGCTTTTGCCCTCAAATGTACATAAAGTTCTTATTATTATTGTTGTCTTTTAAAGGAATATTAGTTGGATAATTTGCTTTTCTCTACTTAGTATTCTGTGAATATGTTTTTACCTCGTGATTTCTAAAGCCTGCAGAGTATCCCATTATGTGGCTATACCATCATTTTATCGATCTCCTTTTCATAGACTTTAGGATTATTCATAATAACAAAAAAGTTGATGGAGAAGGAAGGCTGTGATGAACACCCACGTAGCTAAATTTTCTTACGTTTCTGTGATTCTGTACTTGAAATAAAATTCAAGAAGAGTAATTGTGGAACCAAACGTAAAACTTGCTACACGTTGCCCAGTTGCCCCCTAGAAGGGTAGCATCAACGTGCAGTCGCACCAAAAGTGTCAATTTTACACCATCTTTACCAGCTTTAGGTATTATCCTTGGTTCTAAAATTGCCTACCTGACAGGAGAAAATCAGCATGACCTCATGTAATTCTTTGATTAGTGGTAAGCTTGAACACCTTTTCACATGATTATTAGGTATTTATTCTTTTTTATGAATTGTCTTTTCACGTCCTTTGCGCCTGTTTCTGTTTGATGATGCTTTTTCTATATTAAGAATATTAACGCGCTGAAAACTCATTCTATAGACAGAAAATTATATTTGGGTACAGCCACCTACGGAGATCTTCCACCCTACCCTCTGACTAATATCCACAGTAGACGTTGAAACCTTAGCAATCCATAGCGAAGAAGACCTGAGTCCCCCAGGGAGGAGCTCTTTGCAAAAGAAAGGAATCACAAACCAAAAGGGATTTCCTAGGGTGGCCCAGTTAGAAAACTGATCTGGTCTGTGACCCACTTTAGCTTTGACAATTTCTCGTCATCACTTGTGTGTGTTCCTAGAGAACTGAATGAATTGTGGAGTCGCTCTCTAAGGTGTTTTAGAAAGAGAAGTCTGGCGAAGTTTATTCAGCTGGTCTGGGATCCGTGTGTTTACACAGCCAGCTGTGAGCTGCAAGGAGAAAGGAAAGGCTCAGTCACCTCAACCTCCACCCTTACTCCCATTCCAGGTCTTTTGTTTTAATTTTATTTTTTTCATCATTTAAATTTTATTTATTTTTTTATACAGCAGGTTCTTATTAGTTATCTATTTTATACATATTAGTGTATATATGTCAATTCCAATCGCCCAGTTCATCCCACCACCACCCCCAGGTCTTTTTTTAACCTGGTCTATGAATCTGCATATGCCAGGGGACCCTTCTTTACACTCGTGTGTTCTGAATTTTAGAAGCACTAGAGGTGTGAATAACACTGTGCTTGCTTTATATTTTGGGTCAGTCCAGGGTCCTGCTATGCCAACCCTTGTCCAAAAGCTAGGAAAGAAGGATCTAGCAGAGAGAGAGAGAGAGAAAGGGAAATGGGTGGGGGGCAGGGAGGGGGAGAGAGGGAGAGAGAGAGAGAGAAAGGGAAGGGGGGTGGAGAGGGAGAGTGTGTGTATTGAACATAGATAAGGAGTTTGAAGGATAAAAAACCTTAAAGCTAAAAATCTTAGAAACCAGTACCAACTGGAGGCCCAACCAGAAGTACCATTTCAGAATTATAAGCATAACCTGACTTGATTCTGATCACACTCATTTCACAGATAGTAAGGAACTTGCCGAAGCTACACCACTAAATAGCGGCAGAGCTGGGATTGGAACTTAGGCCTCTATGACTCCAAACCCTTTTTTTTTTTTTTTTGAGGCTACAATGCCTCGTAAATCACCTGCTGACTCTGGTTTTACAGGTGAGTGAACCAAGGCCTAGGGGACTAAGCCACTGGCCTGAGGCACTCAGACTTCCTGGGCAGGGCTAAGTGGAGAACGCAGGCCTCTGACCAGCAGACCACAGCTGGTCCCCTTCACGGTGCTGACTCATCTTTGAGAAGATGATGTCATTTAATGAGAAAACATTAAATGTGTACAAATTGGATCGGGGCAGTTATTCCAGAACATGTTGTATAAAGTGAGCTAAACCCCATGCTCTTTGCAGAGCTCCCTACTGAGGGGTGCTGCCGATGAGTCTTTCTAAAACCCTCTGTGGTGGTTATAACCCACTGTTGGTTACCTTCACATAAAAGTCAGTGCAAGCAATTGTTGTGTGAGAGTCGCTGTCTTCACTGAGGTGTTGTGGGGTAAACCCTTGGGCTGATATCACAGAGACTTTCATGTGAAAATGCCTCCCAGACACTCTTCTCAGAGCTCCTCCTCTTGGGCCACAGGAAGTGGGTACCCTTGCGGTGGGGAACGAGGTGTTCCTCTCTCCTCTGCCAGGTTAGTGCTCTGCCCACACTTAGATTTTCTTATCCTTTATGCAGAGCAGTCAACTGAGCAAATTTGGTTAATTGGAGCCCCACCTGTTCTCCCCAAGTTGTCTAAAAGCCATTGTTTTGCACAAATTTGGCAGTCTCCATTTTTCTCCATCTTTTCCCATAGATAACATTAGTGTCCTAATTTTTTCATAATGTAATTATCTCCACTATAAGGAGTCTGAAGCTCAGTGAGGGGATTTGCCCAAAGCCACACCACTAAAACATCACACAGCCTGAGTTCAAACCCATTTATGTGAGTCCCCAAATCCCATCTCTGTTGACCCTAGCTCCCTAACTCCTCGTACCGAAAGCTTACCATCTTTTCTGACTTCCGAGATATTGTATAAAGGTTTGTCCTCCAAAAAAAGAAGAGCGAAAAACAGCTTGACCTTTCAGATCTCATTCAGAAGGTTTCACAGAGATGGAGATTTCACTATGAAGGATAATTTCCTTTTCTTGAGGCTGCATCTCCTCTGATGAGACCTGATCTCCAAATGCAGCCTCTAAACTAGGTGGACACGGGACTCAAAGACGGTTTTGTTTTGACCATACCTCAGTGAAGCAGTTCCTAAGTGTACTTCCAAAACGTGCATTCTAGGAGACACTCCTAAACATGGGGTTCCATGATTTGGGGGAACTGAGATAAAAATCAAGTCGTTGTTTCCCATTTGTGTTCTATTGTGTGAGCTGTTAATAGATGTGGTAGTGAAAAAAAAAGTTTTAGATCAAATAATTTTGGCAAACTGAATATTCTGATTCCCTTTTGGAGATTCCTGGTAAATGTTAGTACATGAAAGGCTCTGAAAAGTCTTGTTAAAATTTGTTTAATTTTGTTTGACTTGATGCTTCTCTGATTGATTGGATCTTAGGGCCTTTTTTTCATCTTGCAGCTAACAGCCCACAAAGGCCCACTCTGGACAGGCCTCCGGTTTGAATTTTGGTTTGAAATTGTACTTTGAAGGGAGTTAATGGAGGGGCCCCTTTTGGGAATCTAGGCCTGATCCTGCTGTCAACTAGTTGGGTGACTGTAAGCGAGTCACTCCTTTCTGGGCCTCAGATTCACCATCTGTAAACTAAAAGTTTTGTACCAGATTGTCTGTAACTTCCCTTCCAGTTCTAGCATATCATCACCTAAACTTATGGAACTGGTGGGGCCACAAACCAAAATATGATAAACTGTGTATTTATATCTCCTTAACCTCATTCAAATGAGGTTAAAAAATGATAAAATGATAAAAAATGATAATAATCCTTTTCAAGCTATAGAAATCTTAAACATATAAATATGAATTTGCCTCCATCTGCTAGTAGATCCCAGAAAGTAACGTATTCTCTGGAATTACACAATCATTTACTTTTCTAGAGCTCTGAGGTTTTCTTTGATCAGCCAGTTTCCAGGACGATGAGAAAGTCCCTAGAATCTCCAGAGTGGTTCTAGAGAAGCTCTGTGCAACCTCCGTGACTTATATTCTCCACCTCTAGAAGGAAAATAATGATAGTTTGCCCTTCATTCCTTTAAGATATTTTGTGAGGACTGTCAGTCATAGTAAAACAAAACAAAACCAAAAACCCGTGTCCTCTGGGTAGATGCCTGCCACCACCCCAAGTCTTCAGAGGTGTTCCTGATCTCACTCCCTGCCCTTCAGTTCCCAGCCATTCCTAGGTGAGGGTTACATAAATACTCCCTTTGATAGTATTAATGCTAGTATGGTACACATGAAAATACGATACCTTAACAAAGGAGGCAATTTGCTCTGTTTCAAGGATACTTATCTTAGTAATAATCATTCTTCTTAAAATACAGAGCAAGACAGTGTGATGAGTAATAGCTAGATGTTGACATCAGACCAACCTCGGTTTGAACCCACCACTGTCATATACCAGCTGTGCATCCCTAGGCAAGCTGCTGGTCTCTGATCCTCAGATTCTCCGTCTATAAAGTAGGAATAATTTGACTCACTGCAAAGCTGGTGCAACAACGCAACATAATAATTTCTGTAAAGCTCTCTGTACAGTACCTGGGCATGTGTATGTTCAGTTACATCATTTTAAAGCATTATCTATTTATTTCAACCATAAAAGAAAAGGAGATCCAGAAGAAAACTGTCACCATACCAAGACCAGGAATCCTGCACAGCCATCAGAAAGGATAACTGTAATTAGCGCTCGTACCAAATGTTCATCAGGCCTCCTGCAATGTTAATGCTGGCCAGAGGCCCTCTTTAATTAATGCTGTCATTGTTCATTATTGAACACTGCCACCTGGTGGATGGGCAGGCCACACGCAGGCAAGGAAATCACGGAGATTATGTCAGGTCACCTGGTCACGAAAGGAAGATGCTATTCCATCCACCTGGTCCACACTGGTTTCAGCTTCTTGATTTAGAGCCCTGGCCATGGAGCAATCTGGGGATTCCTGCTTACGTAGACTGTCCTTCATCTTCACGCAGTTGTCAAACTGATACAAAGACATGAGAACTGTGCTCTTTCGCGGAGGCTGGTGTTGGTCACGTGACCTGAGCCACAGCGCAGCCTCTTCTGACAACATGAACTAAAGTAACCGCCCCCCCCATCACTCTAACCCATCATACCCTTTTGTTTTCTACGTAACTTATATCGCTTTCCAAAGATATTTAGTTCTGTTTCCCGCTTCTCTCTCTCCCTCACAACTTTGGAATAGAAGGGAGCCCCTTGGGTACAAGGCTGTGTGGGCTGTATTCCTTCATCCATCCCTCACACCAAGCACAGGACCTGGTACATAGTAGGTGCTCAAAAACTATGTTGCCTATAGAATAAAAAACAGCAATAATAAAGCTAACAGTTGCAACATTACTGTTGCAACTGTTAGCTTTATTATTGCTAAGCTCTGTACATAGATCACCTCATCTAATCTTTATAATTACCTTGCTGGGGGAGGGAGGTAATGTCATCACTCACGTGGAAGCAGAAATTTCTAGGGCCTAGGAGTGATTTTCCCCAGTTCAATAATCATAGCATCTCTTTGCCCAGCATTAGAATGCCATATCTTATTTAATCCTCTCTCTTTTGTAAACGATACTATCATTTAACTCATTTTATAGATTTGAAAGCTGAGTCTTATAGAAATGAAGTCATTTTCCCAAAGTTACTCAGCTCACATTAAAAACCCAGATCATGTCTAATTCTGAAGGTCCTGCTCTTTTCACTACAACACACCGCCTTCTATTAGATATGTGGGTGAACCGCGCTTTTAATGCTGTCCTGGAAAGCCAGACCTGAGTTTTGATTAAGCATTGGTAATAAGCCTTGCTCCCAAGCTAAATCTCAAGCTGGCTGTTCCCGTAGCCAGGTCTTTATTGGTCCATAGATATCCCCTGTATCTTCACTTCAAAGATAATGACTATCTAAGATTTACTGAGATTTTATGTGTCAGGCAGGGTTCGAAGGATCTAATTCTTACAACAACCCTGTAAAATAGGGTTATATTGATATTATTCCCATTTTACAAATGAGGGAACTGAGACACAGAGAGGTTAAGTAACTTCCCTATTATTACCCAGGTTGTAAGCCAGAACCCTGCCTTGAACCCGGGATACACTCCTCAGCCCCAGCAGTCTCTCTAGGGGGCCCATCCTGGTGCATTCACTCTGTTGCAGAGAACCTCAGGGCACCTCCCACAGCATAGTACTTCCTGGAATGTTTCAGCTTAGAAACTGTGCTGAAGTCCTAATAGATAGGGGAGTGGGGTGCCAGGGGAATGGGGGGGGTGGGGAAATTCACCAGGGCACCCTGCGACTCCCCTCCCCTTCCTGTTTGCAGACCTGGCCTACAGTTACTCTCCAGTTAGTTTCCATCTGTAGGAGCAGCAATTCCCTAGGGGTACACAGACCAAAAAGAGAGACCGACTCAGCCAAAATCCAAAAATATCTTCACGGTGGCAAGCAAACAAGTGAAGGAGAGAAGGAAAATTTCCCCTGCAAGCCCTGGATATTTCTCAAAGACGGCCCACTCAGCTTATGTAAGCGGCCTTCACCACTAAGGAATGCAACCAAGGCCTGAATCTAGGACAACCCCGTCGATTACGTGCTAATGAAAAGGTATTTAGGGGCCACCCAGATGCACTTTGGGAAATCTGACCCTGTGCTTACTGAATTGTCTATCCTGGATCACCAGACCTGGACAAAGAGGCTCAGGTAACACCCCAAGGATAATGGCAAGTCTGACCATGGGTGTCAAGTCAGGCACATTGAACCTTTCCTCCAAAGCAACAGGCAATTAGAAGGTTCAGGGAAATTCTAGGCCTCCTCGTGTTCATTCATTCATCTTTTTATATATTCATACATTTTCAATAAACGTCTGTTAATTACCACCTCTGTGTCAAGTCAATGCCTGTGAAACTGAGCAGGACCCTATGAGGCCTTCCCAGAACAGAACCCCACCAACCCACCCATGTCCTCTGCCTGTCTTTTGTCTGTACAAAATCTGTAGTCAAAGAATAAATTTAATCAGACAAGCAAGAAAATGCAGACACAAAGGAAAGCAGTCAAACAGGACAAAATACTAATAGTTTCGTAATTAAAGTCAAGAACATTTAGTTCCTCCTCAAGGGCTATAGAGAATATCCTGAGCCATGTCCGTTGAGCTGTTCTACAGATACTGAAACTCCCACCGGGTAGAAGTTAACTGTATGCTGCCCACAAGCACGTAGACCCCAGACGGGTTGGAACCAGAAGGTTGATGATGTTGAATCCCAAGTACCTCACCACCAACCAATCAGAAGAATGTCCACGAGCTGATCACACACCCCGCAACACCCCTCCCTCATCCTATTTTTAAAAACCTTTCCCTGAAAGCCTTTGGGGAGTTCGGGCCCTTTAAGCACTAGCTGTCTGGACTCCTTGCTTGGTGCCCTGCAATAAACGCTGCACTTTTCTTTACCGCAACCTGGTATCAGTAGATTGGCTTTACTGTGCATACACAAGCAGAACCAAGCTTTGTTTGGTAACACCTGGTGCTGGGAACATCAAAGGGAGTTAGATACAGTGGTGAGTCTAGACCATCAACAAAACTATTATTAGTTCAAGCCCTGGTTTGTAGCACTTGCCACTTTCATGTGTAAACATGCCCAAATTAGAACACTCCCTAACAGCATACACAAAAATAAACTCAAAATGGATTAAAGACCTAAATGTAAGACTGGATATTATAAAACTCTTAAAGTATAGGCAGAACACTCTGACATAAATCACAACAATATCTTTTTGGATCCACCTCCTAGAGTCATGAAAATAAAAACAACAATAAACAAATGGGACCTAATGAAACTTAAAAGCTTTTGCACAGCAAAGGAAGCCATAAACAGAATGAAAAGACAACCCACAGAATGGGAGAAAATATTTGCAAACAATGCAACCAACAAGGGATTAATCTCCAAAATAAACAAACCTGTCACACAGCTCAGTATCAAAAACAACAACAACCCAATCGAAAAATGGGCAGAAGATCTAAATAGACATTTCTCCAAAGAAGACATACAGATGGCCAAGAAGCACATGAAAAAATGCTCAACATCACTAATTATCAGAGAAATGCAAATCAAAACCACAATGAGGTATCACCTCATACCAGTCAGAATGGCCACCACCAAAATGTCTACAAACAATGTTAGAGAGGGTGTGGAGAAAAGGGAACCCTCTTGCACTGCTGGTGGGAATGTAAATTGGTGCAGCCACTATGGAGAACAGTATGGAGGTTCCTTAAAAAACTAAAAACAGAGCTACCCTATGATCCTGTGATCCCACTCGTGGGCATATATCTGGAGAAAACCATAATTCAAAAAGACACATGCACCCCAATGTTCATTGCAGACTATTTACAATAGCCAGAATATGGATGCAACCTAAATGTCCATCGACAGAGGAATGGATAAAGAAGATGTGGTACATGTATACAATGGAATATTACTCAGCCATAAAAAAGAATGAAATAATGCCGTTTACAGCAATATGGATGGATCTTAGTATTGTCATACTAAGTGAAGTGAGTCAGAGAAAGACAAATATCATATGATATCATTTATATGTGGAATATAAAAAATGATACAAATGAACTTATTTACAAAACAGAAATAGACTCAGAGAC
This sequence comes from Pseudorca crassidens, assembly GCF_039906515.1. NCBI lineage: Eukaryota > Metazoa > Chordata > Mammalia > Artiodactyla > Delphinidae > Pseudorca > Pseudorca crassidens. Next base: position 123,416,378 of record NC_090298.1, read on the forward strand.
ATAGAAAAACTTATGGTTACCAACGAGGAAAGGTGGGGGGATAAATTAGGAGTTTGGGCTTGACATGTGCACACTACTATATATAAAACAGATAACCAACAAGGACCTACTGTATAGTACAGGGAACTCTACTCAATATTTTGTAATAACCTATCTGGGAAAGAAAATCTGAAAAAGAATAGATAGATGTATATGTATAACTGAATCACTGCTGTACACCTGAAACTAACACGATATTGTAAATCAACTATATTCCAATATAAAATAAAAATTTTTAAAAATATTGCTTTAACAGACTCACAGATACAGAGAACAAAGCAGTGATTACCAGGGGGGAGGGTGTAATTTAGGGGTGGGGGAATGGGAGGTACAAACTATTGGATGTAAGACAGGCTCAAGACAGGCTGACCGAGGCTTGCGTCTGTCCACTCACTGCAGTGTTGCTAGTGAGCACTTACTGAGCAGGAACTGGGCTGCACCCTCCTCGCTCCCTGTTTTTGTCACCCTTCCTGCTTCCGCGGTGGCTTGTTTGATGCCCTGCTAGCTTTACACACTGATAACTGATGGCGTTTCATGTTGAAGAGTCTTAGAGGTTGTAAGGGGAACCGTGACCCTGCTCAGCTCGACCACCTGTCCCAGTGGATGGGCCTGTGGAGCCTGAGCGGGTTGGCCATCCTTTCCAAAGTGCAGATGACTTCTAAAGAATGAGGCAGGGGACATTTAAAGCCATGGGTTCTGAAGAGGCTCAATTACTGAAAAGTCCCGAGGTTCTGAATCAAAGTGAGTTATCTTTAATCAACACTCGCAAACTACGAACTGTGCTGGTCGAGGCCAAAGGTCAATGTTACTACACTGCTCTTGGAGGGAGGGGTGCGCCGGCCAGGTCATCCCAGTGTTAAGAAGCCCCTCACATGCGTAAAGTTCTTAGATTCACAAAGACAGGCTTTGGTACTGAAACTGAAGACCTTGTGTACTCAAGAATCTTTACAGCTTCTATTGGACATATTTTCTTTTTAGGAATGAAGGAAAATTCTCCCATTTTTGAGCCATTCTTTTATGTCAGTTCTACAAAATTGCATGTAACTTTATAAATATTTTTAAAAGATATAGTTTTATGAATATTTAATATTCTGCGAATGTGATTTTGAATGGTCAATGTCAAGTATTCTGTTTTGGGGGTTTTTATGTTTTATTATACTTTGTTAAAAAGGAAAAATTGTACCTTTTAAGAATGTTTTTATGAGTCAATTTTATGTACTGAAGATAACAATTAAAAAACAAAAAGATAGGCTCAAGGATGTATCATACAACGTGGGGGAATATAGCCAATATTTTGTAGTAACTGTAAATGGAAAGTAACCTTTTAAAAATTGTATTAAAAAATAAAAGAAGTGTACAGGTGGTTTGGGGAAAAACTAGCAAAGATTGCAAAACCCTTTATGAGCAGTACAAGGTGCTGTGGGAGCATTTGGAAGGCAGAACCAGCCAAGAATTGGGGTTGGGGGATGCTTTCTGAGGCAAAGTCATCTAATCTGAGACCTGAAGGAAGGTAAGTATTAGCTATGTGAAGGGTGCAGAGTGGGTTCCAGATGGAGGATGCAACTTGTGCAAAGGTCTTGAGTGAAACCAGATCACAGAACCCTTTAGAAATATACAGTATTTCACTATGGCTGGAATCAAGTACTTGTTCACGGTAAGAAAATGACATGAAATAGGTTGGGGGAAAGAAAGAATACAGAGCCAGCCCATACAACCCATATGAAAAGAGCTTGTTCTAAGGTTAGTGGGAGCTCATTGACAGCTTATATAGACGAGGACACCTTGATTAGATTTCTCGTTAGAAAGATCATTCTTCCCACAGTATGAGAAAGAGATAGGATGGGGGCAAGACTAGAAGATTCTGCCACAACCTAAGAGAGAGATGAAGGTTGCCTGCATGCTGGTCATGGCAACAGGGATGGAGAAGAACAGATAGATAGAATCAAGAGTTTTAGAGGTTGTACCTGCTGGATAAAGTGTGTGTGTGTGTGTGTGTGTGTGTGTGTGTGTGTGTGCGCGTGCGCGCGCGCGCGCTTCGTGGTGGTAGAGGTGGTGTTAAGGAAAATGAAGTCAAGACTGACACTGAGGTTTCTGACAACCCAGAAGATGGCTGGAAGTAGGAGACAATGAAGGAAGAACACGTCATTGGATTGAAGGGTGATGAGTTCGGTTTTAGGTAGGTTACATGTGTGGGACGTCCAAGTGGCAATATCCAGGAAGCCTGAGGCCTGAAGCTCAGGACACAGATCTGGGCTGAAAAATAAATTTGGATGAGATCATCCAGCGACAAGTCAGAATACCTAGAACTGACAGGCCATTTACTCTGCCAGCACCCCCTTTACATACACCCACTCTTAATCATTACAACCACTCTCTTATGTATTATCCCCATTTTGTGGATGCAAAAACTGAGGCCTGGAGAGGCTGTCCAATAAGAGGCAGAGCCCAGATTTGAAACGGGTCCATCTGACACCAGAGCCTACACCTGGAATTGTTATATTGGGCTGCTTCTGTGTCAAAACATACAGACTACGAAGAGAAGGGGAGAAGGACAGATTCTGGGGAAATGAACATTTAAGTCACAGGAGGAGGAATTTACAAAGGTGACTGTTAGGCAGGATGTGGAGGTGGGGAACTTGAGGCCTATCACTGTCAAGGTCAACTTCTTAAAAACTTTCTCACCACAAACAAGGTGACTGACGTTGCCCCCTTAAAACTTATGGTCACACTGCATTTACTAACATTCTCTTCCGACCATAAAAGTAATGCTTCATCTTTGTAGAAGGCTTAGAAAATACAAAGAAAAGTAATAGCCCCTATTCGACTACCTAGATATAATGGCCGTAACTGTTTGGCACATACTCCTACAGACATTTTCTATACATATAAAAACAAATGGCTCTTTTTTTTTTTATATATATTATTTTGTGGTACACGGGCCTCTCACTGTTGTGGCCTCTCCCGTTGCAGAGCACAGGCTCCGGACGCGCAGGCTCGGCGGCCATGGCTCACGGGCCCAGCCGCTCCGCGGCATGTGGGATCTTCCCGGGCCAGGGCACGAACCCGCGTCCCCTGCATCGGCAGGCGGACTCTCAACCACTGCGCCACCAGGGAAGCCCACAGATGGCTATTTCTTGAAAACAGTTTTTAACATTTTATTTTGAAGGCATATTTTATTGTTTCTAATGTGCACATTTAAAAATTGTATATTTATTGCTTCTAAAGATGCACATCTTAAAATCAGAATTTATTTTATAATCAGTGGAGTTTTATAGGTAAATGGAAGCTTTTTGTTCTAGTTGTAAGTGAAAGAATGCTGCATCTTGTAATCCACAGCATCTTAGATTGGGAGTAGAGTAGATAATACATCCACATCTTTCAAAATTCAAAATATACCGTAAGGTGCCCAGAGAAAGATCTCTCTCACTTCTGCCTACTCCACTCCTCTTTCTTGGAGGGAGATGATATTTTCTAGCTGCTTGTCTACCCTCCCAGATGTATTTTATGCACATCCAAGAAAACATTACATATGTCCCCCTCTCTTGAAGTACATGGTAACATATTATCCACACCAGGGCATCCTGAATTGTTTTTAACTTAACAATATACGTTGGAAGTTTTTCTTTTCCCAATTGCAAATTTTCAATTGAAAGGACTCCCATAATTCATTAAGAAGTCCCCTACTAATGTGCAAAGTTATTTCTAATCTTTTGCTAAAATAAACAACGCCATGATGAATAATCTTGTGTATTTTGCACACATAAAAGTAAACCTATCTTGCACACACAAAAGTAAACCTATCAGATAGATGCCTAGAAATAAAACTGCTGAGTCAGAAGGTAAGTTCAGTTATTTTTACAGATATTGCCAAATTGACCTCCGTAAATGTTGCAAGAGATGCAGTAATGGTCAAGACAGACATAATATTTGCTCTTGTGTGGGTTTTATTACTTAGTGGGAAAGACCAACAAGTGAATAGATAATAATAATGCAAAGTGATAAGGGCTGTGCTGATGGAAGTGATGATGCTTGGGAACGTATAAGAGGGACTTCCGTTTCAAGACTGGGAGGACCAGGGGAGACTTCCTAGAGGCAATATTATCTCAGTGATTTAAGTGACCACACTCTCTTATGTCTGACGTTTCCACAATCCTGTTCCCTTTGCACAGAATACACTATCCTCCGTCTTCTGCTGGCTGTCTCCTGCACACTTTTCACATGCCCACTTATATGTCACTTCTACAGGGAGGCTTTTCTGAATCTTCACACCGGGTTCTACTTCTCATCAATATGCTTCCACAGTAATCAGTATTTATATTAACACTAAATAAGAGGAGAGCATGCCTTTTTCATTATTGTATCCCTGGTACTTGGCCCAGTTTCCAACACACAGTAATGTCAATCATTACCTGTTGAATGAAGGACTGGATGATCGGTCCGTAGAAAACACCACACTCCCTACTGAGGCTGGGACCCCAAGGAAGCAGGCATTGTAACTGCGCGTATAACCAGTGATGGGCTCTGCATTCTGAGAAAAGAATTCTCTAAGGCTGAATGTGTACGTTTGAATTCAGAATGACTTGGGCACTTCCCAGTTCACTGAGGCAAATAGTGATACTCTACCAAGAAGTGGAAAGGAAATAAAGGTTGTCTTTGGTATCCACCTACCTGCCTTCCTACAAGTTCAACTCCACATTTCCTGAGTAGCTACTACATGTGAGGGATCATCTACTGGGGACTCAGAGGAAAATGCTAATGCAATCTCCATTCTAGTGAGTAAGATTGTGAGCTCCAAGAGACAGGAGAGAGAAAGCACACCCAAGATGACAGATCTAAGGCCAGACTAGGGGAGACGTCCAGATCACGAGCATAACACGGGATGGGCAGGGGATCAGGAGGGCAAGATTTCCTCCTCTGGACTTTTGAGATGCAGCAAGAATACTTTGTTACTGTCGGATGGATAGAACTGTCCTACACCCATAAAGTCAGCAATATCAATTGTGAAATATATGTCGTGTTTCAATTTGTTCTGACATATACACAATATTGATACTATGTATAAAATAGATAACTAATGTGAACCTACTGTATAACACAGGGAACTCTACTCAGTGCTCTGTGGTGACCTAAATGGGAAGGAAATCCAAAAGAGAGGGGATATATGTATATGTATAGCTGATTCACTTTGCTGTACCATAGAAACTAAAACACTATAAAGCAACTCTACTCCAATAAATTTTTTTTAAATCTCAACACTTTCATCACAATAAAAAATGAAAACTTTCTATGATGATTTTGGTAAGTGTTGGGCAGGAGTCATCGAAAGCCTGGGAGTCGATAAACAACCCCTCCTACCTTTAGCTCTTTTTCAGGACCAAGGATAGGAGGATGCGTGTGCCGGTGTGCTCCTAAGAAGTCCTCGCAATGAACAGAGTTAAGCTAGGTCCATGACAGATTCACAAACAAAAATGCTACCATAGGGGCTTCCCTGGTGGCGCAGTGGTTGAGAGTCCGCCTGCCGATGCAGAGGACGCCGGTTCGTGCCCCGGTCCGGGAAGATCCCACATGCCATGGAGCGGCTGGGCCCGTGAGCCATGGCCGCTGAGCCTGCGTGTCCGGAGCCTGTGCTCCGCAACAGGAGAGGCCACGGCGGTGAGAGGCCCGCGTACCGCAAATAAAAAAAAATAAAATAAAAATGCTACCAAATCATCGAAGAGGGAGAAATCAACTCTAACTGGTAGACTGGGGAAGCCTTTGCAAAGGAGAGTCTGAGCATGACCTTAAATGATGGGGAGAATTTGGGCTGTGGGAAGACATAGTTGCAGGGATTAGTTTAAGCACAGAGTATGGAAGTATAGGGTATGTTCAGGGAGCTCTAAGTCATGTGGTATGGCTAGGACAGAGTTTGCATGGAAGAGTACATAGGGATACCAAAGTGAAAATGCAGATTCAGGAAATGGACAACTTGAGTGTTATACTGAGAAGATGGGATTGATGCCTATTGGCTCTAGGCGGCTACTGAAGACCTCCCAAGTGGAAGCATTGTTCGCTCACAGAGAGCTCTGGTGGCTCTCTAAAAGGTTGATTTCATTGAGAGTGTAAAGATGAATTAGGAGGCTCTAGCAGCACAGAGGGCCTGGACTCCAGCAGTAGGGGAGGTTATGAAAAGCAAGAGACTGCTGGTAAGACATGAGGACATTGAAAGGCAAGTCCAAGTTGACCCTGACATTTCCAGTTTGAGGCCAAGTTGATGGTGTCATTAATAGAGAGGAAATTCAGGAGAGATCCACTCTCCATCCCACCTGTCTCCTCCCCCTCACTCTACTTCCCCACAAGCCCTCATTCTCTTAGACCCTCCTGGACTCCCCCACCCCCCGCAACCTGCTCCCCATCCAGGTCTGCCCTTTTCTGGCAGAAACAACTTTTCCCATTCTTTCAGCAGCCTGGCTTTATGACTTTAGGAAAAATAACCTCTTTGAACTTCCACGTTGCCTTTTAAAGTTGGAAGTCTGAAACCCAGCGTTGCATCCACCTCTAAAGTTTTTTTTGCCAATTTACGTCTTCCACCAGGACCAAACATTCTCGGTGGTTAAGATTTCAGGGCATCCTCATCTTCCCATTAGGTATTGGTATTTCAACAAGGCACAGGGCCTCAATAAGAAACTTAGGAGTAAGAGCCAGATTTCAAGCAGCAGCCGGAGGCAGGTCTGGAAAGGAAGGGGTAACTTGTTTTTAGGGGAGCTCTTCTGATTCACGGATCCTGTCATGTAGCTACTCCCTATTCTGGTTCCTGGGGAAGACACTTGTGTCGACCGGCTGTAGCCGCAGATGACTCCGCATAAACGAGGGTATCAAACACGACTTAAGGCAGCCGGTCCTCCAGATGAGCCCTGGGGCATAAGACTGAGCAAGCAGGGGCACTGGCACGCAGGTGGCCTTGCACCTCGGCCTTACATGTTCGGACAGCTCCATTTCCAGTACCCTTTTGAATTAAAATGAGGTTCTTGATGTGTAGACCCTGGACCAGCAGCATCACCTAGAAACTCATTAGAAATGCAAATTCTCAGACTCTTCCCAACCAACTAAATCAGAAACTCTGGGGTGGACCCAGCTATCCTTGATTTGACAAGCCTGCAGGAGATACTGGTGCCTGCTAACGTTGGAGAACCGATGAACTGAAAGACGGAGAGAAAAAAGAAAAAGGCATTACTACACCTCGTTTCATTATTTTGAGCTGAAGGCAGACCCGGTAATATAACGTGGTAAAAATTTTAGAATGGCTGGAATTTAATTTTTGTGAATTAAGTAGACGCTTTTGTGAAACCTAGCAACATCTCTATGGATAAAGAAAGAAATTACCCAGGAGCCTTAAGTTTAAAAAATTCAGGTAATTAAGGTAAGTGCTGAGTTTTTATTTGCATCGTCTAGATGTGTGGGTTCCAAGACCTACTCTTTTTCTTTCTTAAAGCTCTATAACCTTTGATCTAAATGCAATCTAAACGTAAACCCCAAATGCAAATCAGATAATTGGGTTGCACTCTAGGGAAACGGGGAGGGAGGCAGATTTTCTCCCTTCCTCCCCCCTCTCTCCCTTCTCTTCCCCCCTCCTCCTTCCCTGGCCCACAGGGCTCCAGGCAAGGCCCATTACTGCAGAAAATAGCTTTAATTCCCCTTTCACATTGCATACTCGATTCAAAGGCCTCGGGGAAATTCTATCATATTCCTGGGGCAGACATTTTAATTAACACAAAACGAAAATTTGTTTTTGTTGTATTGTGTTTTTCCCTAAAGGCAGGGAGAAGGGAGGGGATCTTTACCTGGGAGAGGCCCTTTCAGGATCTGGATGGAGGTGGGTGCAATGAAAATTCAAGTGTTCCAATCATCTTTGCACTTTGTATCTTTGACTCCGAGCCACCTGTCTAGGAACGTGCTCTCGGTAAACACCCTTCATTGAGCCCAACAATCTGGGCAGCCTGTTAAATTGCCAGCCCAGGAAGCGGGAGTGACTCAATCTTTATGCCTGTCACCGTGTTTTGCTTACGCAGATGCGCCAGACTATGCCGGCTGGCTTCATTTCCCCAAGGTTTTTTTTTTCCCTGAAAAGAAAAGCCCACCTGGATTTGCATGCCTATATGCAGCCTTCTAGAAAAAAACAGAAACCTGACTGTGGCAGCCATTCAGTCTCCTCGGAACTTTGTGTGAGTCAAGACTTCTTGTCACAGAAATGTCAGCCAGATGGGCTTGTAGGCAACTTTTAGCACAGTGGTTTCTGAACTATTTTTTCTTTTAGGCTTGAAACTCTTTCTTCAAAATAAATGTTACCCAGAAATAGATAGAAAGAGAGTTCATTCCACTCGCTCCTTCGGTCTTCCCCATTTCTTCCCCCATCACCCACTGACCCTGAGAGATACAGCAAAGCCTAGTTCGAAGGTTCCTGACACTGTGCTGAAAAAGAATGAAGCCAAGAAGTCAAAGGCCTTTTCACTGGTAATGGGGCTTGAAAGAATCAGAGCCTAGATTAAAAATTAATCTCTGGTTCTGAGCCCTTTCCTATGCAATCCATTGGGCCCATGAAATGACTCATTTGGGGTTGCCGTAGTTTCTAGGCATTCACCCATTCCTTCTTTGACCAAATGTTTACTGAATACCTGCTGTGTTCCCAGCAAGAGCTAGTGCTGTGGACTCAATGGTACACCGAAGAAGACATGGCCCGTGTCCTCACCAAGTCTACTGTAGGATAAATATGTGAATTAAATGGCCACACGAATAAATGTAAAATTACAGCTGTTATTTATGTCATGAAGGAGATGCAGAAGGAGCTACAAGAACTGATGACAGGGCTTGTCCCAGGTGAATTTCAATCCCCCTCTCCTTGTTCTTTAGGGAAAACCACAGTTAAAAAAATTATGACTGGAGGATTTTTCCTCCTCAGAGAGGCCAGGAAGGTTTCCCTGCGATGTAAAAACACAACTGAGATCTAAATGTTTAGTGGTTAGCAAGGGAAAGAAGAGAGGAAAGAGCATTCCTGGCAGAGGGAACAGCATGTAGCAAGAATGTGACCAATTTATAGACAAGAGGGTGGGGTGAGGTGGGCTGCCTAAGACCACTAGGACCGTGGCAGGTGTATTAAGAAGACTGTCTTATCCTGAGAACAATGGAAGGCGATGAAAATTTTAAAGTTGGGGAGGGAGCAACTTATGCTGTCAGGCCATTGTTTTAAAATGATTTCTCTGCTTCTAGGATGGGGCATAGACTGGAGAAGTGCCCGAGAGCAAATGGAAAGTACAGTTCTGATGGCAGAGACAATGGCGGGTCGATCCGGAATGATGGCGATCAGGATGGAGAAGCGGATGAATTGAGGAGCAAGGTGTGTGTTAATGTGGACAGGATTCCGGAGTGGAGGGATGTAGAGGATGAGAACAAGGGAGATGGTTAGGATGATGTCCAGTTTATGATCAGTGAACAGTGACAGTAAACATCGCCTGAGACCAGGCTTGGCTCCTCCCACGTTTTCCAACACAGTAGTTCTCAACCCTGGATGTACATTACAATCACCTAAAAGTTAAAAAAAATACTAGTACTAAAGCCCTATCACCAGAGACTCTGGTTCACTTGGTTGGGGTGAGGTCTGGGCATTGGTACTTTTCCCCAAGCTCCTAGGCTGATTCTAATATGCCACCATGGTTGACAACCACTGCTCTAAGTAATCTCCCAGGGGACCTATGTGGTTCCTTCTCTATCTGATCATATGTCATCATCAACAGAGAATGCCATGATCTTCAGTTGCAAACTGATTTGCCTCCTAGAAACATATAGAAATCCCGGCAAATAAGACAGAACAGATTAGGAAGTGGTCAACCATACCTGGTCAAGGGAAGGGGGAGCAACACAGTAGACTAGAAAGGACCCTAAACTCACAGAGAAGTCACAAGCTCTGCCACTAACAAGCAACTTTCTCATACCTGTCAAATGAAGGCATTGGACTAGACCAGTGGTTCTCAAACTTGAACTCACATCAGCAGCATCTGGGGGCCTGGTTCAAACACAGATTACTGGGCCCCACACTCAGAGCATGTGACTGAATAGGCCTGGGGTGGCACCTGGAAATCTGAATTACTAAAATCCTCCCAGGTGTTACAGATGCTGCTCGAGGTGCCAGGCTGAGGTGTGATTAACAGAGAGACAGAATCCCAGAGGGATCCATTATTTGTTTTGGACAGAGATCCTGTTTTTATTTAAACTTCGATATTTTATTCATCGTAAGTTTTTGCAATGATTTTGATTTAAAAAAATATTATGTTAAAATATTATTTATTTGATTACTGGGTTTTTTGATGTCCCTTGACATTTCATACCTAAGGTGAATTCACTTGATTCTAATCTCACCTGGCCAAGGGCCAAAGGCAGAGAACCACTGAGCTCTATGACTTCAAGGGCCCTTCAAGCTCCAACATTTCACTAAACAGAGAGGCGGGAGAGGTGGTGGCAAAGAGAAGGTGTTCTGGAGCCAAGCTGCAGGTGTTCATGCCTGTGTTCCTGTGCTCCGCCATTTATAAGCTGTGTAACCTTGGGGAAATTGCTAAACCTCTCTGGGCCTCTGTTTTCCTTAGCTGCAAAGTCAAAGATAATAATACTGATCACATAGATTTATAGTAACTGATTGAGATAACACACATAAAGCACAGAGTATGGGCTGAATACTGTAAGCGGTCAGTATCATCAGCAAATGCCTCTTGGTTTAATCATCTCTGAAGGTTCCCTTCTGATTAGGTTTACCCTGACTTCTTTGAGACCTGAGAAGAAAATCCCCCCCCCACAAGGCTTCATATAATTTATCAAGTCATATAACTTGTTCATGATTTTTTAATTTGTCCCTTGTGGATTTGCATTTCCTTTATTTCAAAGACATGGTCTGTAAGGTTAGCAAAATGAAATGCAGCATCTTAAATGAAAGTCTTTAGAAAAAGCGAGACAAACCTTTTGGATTGATATTCATTATTTAGTGAACATCAATGAAAAAATAAATGGTACTTCTGAGAGTCCAAGAATCCTCCCATTCATGCTGTGGGACACAAATATTTGTCTAAAGGGGAGACTGACAGTCACTGCCTCCCAATAAGGAAGTCACAGCTTCTGTAAATGCAGTAAATACTTGTGAAATTTTGTAATAAATTAGGGCTCCCAATTTACAGATTTGGGGGCAGAGATCTAGTTTCTTTAGAGAGCCCAGGGAAGTGAAGGGAGAGGTTTTCCAAGGAGGAAATACAGGCTCCCCCATGACTATCCAGATACCTTCATGCTGGGGTCTCTTTCCAGCCTCACACCTGCCATGGCTGACCATTTGTCCTCACCAAACAGGACTTTCTGCTGTTTGTCGACATACTGTGTAAACTCACTGCCTTCCTGCACTCATGAGCCTATTTATTCACCTGGAATGGGCTTCCCTGCTTCTCCATATCAAAATCATATCCATCCTTAAAGAAGTCGTGGTATATATACGCACTGGAATACTACGTAGCCATAAAAAAGAACTAAATTTTGCCATTCGCAGCAGTATGGGTGGATTTTGAGGGCATTATGCTAAGTGAAAACAGTCAGACAGAGAAAGACAAATACTGTATGATTTCACTTATATGTGGGATCTAAAAAATACAACAAACTAGTGAATACAACAAAAAAGAAGCAGACTCACAGATACAGAGAGCAAACTCGTGATTACCACTGGGGAGAGGAAAGGGGAGAGGGGCAACACAGGGGTAAGGGACTAAAAGGTACAAACTACTGGGTATAAGATAGGCTCAAGGATGTACTATACAACATGGGGAATACAACCAATATTTTGTAATAACAGTAAATGGAAAGTAACCTTTAAAAACTGTGTAAAAATAAAAAAATTTAAAGAAATCATATCCATCCTTTGAGATCTAGTTCAAGTGTCACCTAAGGCCCCACGTCACATCCCTGTGATTGTTACTGTCAGCCTGTTCGAGCACCTTTGAAGTCTCAGGGTTTTCCATTCTGTCATACCATCCTTGGTAAGTTGTTTATCCTCCATGGCGTGGTGGTGCGTGGTGGGGGTGGGGGTCAGGGAATCAACTCCAGTCTCTGTTCAGTTGGTTATCAAAGAAGCTTTGGTTGACTGTCAAACTTTAACCAACAACCAAAATAACAGAACTCTAGGTCCTACTCAAAGAATTGAACTTGATTTTTTTTTGCCACTCGATTCTCATTGAAAGCAAGGTAAGTGATATTCATGAGTCAGAACATAAGGGGAGAGAGACCTTCCAGATGGCATTAGAGTAAGACGTGGAGATCACCTTCCTCCTCACAAATACACCAGAAATACATCTACATATGGAACAGCTCCTACAGAACACCTAACTGAATGCTGGCAGAAGACCTCAGACCTCCCAAAAGGCAAGAAACTCCCCACGTACCTAGGTAGGGCAAAAGAAATAAGAAAAAACAGAGACAAAAGAATATGGATGGGACCTGCACCTCTGGGAGGTGAAGGAGGAAAAGTTTCCACACACTAGGAAGGCCCTTCACTGGCAGAGACAGAGGTGGGCAGCGGGGAAGCTTTGGAGCCATGGAGGAGAGCGCAGCAACAGGGGTGCAGAGGGCAAAGCAGAGAGATTCCCACACAGAGGATCGGTGCCGACCAGCACTCACCAGCCCGAGAGGCTTGTCTGCTCACCTGCCGGGACAGGTGGGGGCCAGGAGCTGAGGCTCAGGCTTCAGAGCTCAGATCCCAGGGAGAGGACCGGGGTTGGCTGCGCGAAAGGGGGCTGGTACACCACAGCTAACCGAGAGGGAGTCCAGGAAAAAGTCTGGACCTGCCTAAGAGGCAAGAGACCATTGTTTCGGGGTGCGCCAGGAGAGGGGATTCAGAGCACCGCCTAAACGAGCTCCAGAGATGGGTGTGAACCACGGCTACCAGTGCGGGCACCAGAGACGGACATGAAATGCTAAGGCTGCTGCTGCAGCCACGAAGAAGCCTGTGTACAAGCACAGGTCACTATCCACACCTCCCCTCCTGGGAGCCTGTGCAGCCCGCCACTGCCATGGTCCTGTGATCCAGGGATAACTTCCCTGGGAGAACAAAAGGTGCGCCTAAGGCTGTTGCAATGTTACACTGGCCTCTGCTGCTGCAGGCTCGCCCCACACTCCGTACCCCTCCTTCCCCCCGGCCTGAGTGAGCCAGAGCCCCCTAATCAGCTGCTACTTTAACCTCGTCCTGTCTGAGCAAAAAACAGACGCCCTTACACGACCTACGTGCAGAGGCAGGGCCAAATCCAAAGCTGAACCCCAGGAGCTGTGCGAACAAAGAAGAGAAAGGGAAATCTCTCCCAGCAGCCTCAGGAGCAGCGGATTAAAGCTCCACAATCAACTTGATGTACCCTGCATCTGTGGAATACCTGAATAGACAACAAATCATCCCAAAATTGAGGCAGTGGACTTTGGGAGCAATGATATGTATAGTTTTTTCTTTTTTCTCTTTTTGTGAGTGTGCATGTGTATGCTTCTTTGTGTGATTTTGTACGTATAGCTTGGCTTTTACCATTTGTCCTAAGGTTCTGCCTGTCCATTTTGTTTGTTTGTTTGTTTTTTAGTATAGTTTTTAGTGCTTGTTATCATCGGTGGATTTGTTTTTTTGTTTAGCTGCTCTCTTCTTTCTTTTTTTTAAAATTACTTTCCACTTTTTATTTTTAATAATTATTTATTTTAATAACTTTATTTTATTTTATTTATTTTTCCTTCTTTCTTTTTTTTCCTCCCTTTTCTTCTGAGCCATGTGGCTGACAGGGTCTTGGTGCTCTGGCTGGGTGTCAGGCCTGAGACTATGAGGTGGGAGAGCCGAGTTCAGGATATTAGTCCACCAGAGACCTCCCGGCTCCACGTAATATCAAAGAGTGAAAGCTTTCCCAGAGATCTCCATCTCAATGCTAAGACCCAGATGCACTCAACGACCAGCAAGATACACTGCTGGACACCCTATGCCAAACAAGTAGCAAGACAGGAACACAACCCAACCCTTTAGCAGAGAGGCTGCCTAAAATCATAATAAGGTCACAGACACCCCAAAACACACCAACAGATGCAGTCCTGCCCACCAGAAAGACAAGATTCAGCCTCATCCACCAGAACACAGACACCAGTCTCCTCCACCAGGAAGTCTACACAAACCACTGAACCAAACTTAGCCACTGGGGGCAGACACCGAAAACAATGGGAACTACAAACCTGCAGCCTGCAAAAAGGAGACCCCAAACACAGTAAGTTAAGCAAAATGAGAAGACAGAGAAACACACAGCAGACAAAGGAGCAAGGTAAAAACCCACCAGACCAAATGAATGACTAGGAAATAGGCAGTCTACCTGAAAAAGAATTCAGAGTAATGATAGTAAAGATGATCCGAAATCTTGGAAACAGAATGGAGAAAATACAAGAAACATTTAACAAGGACCTAGAAGAGCTAAAGAGCAAACAGACAATGATGAACAACACAATAAATGAAATTAAAAATTCTCTAGAAGGAATCAATAGCAGAATAACTGAGACAGAAGAACGGATAAGTGACCTGGAAGATAAAATAGTGGAAATAACTACTGCAGAGCAGAATAAAGAAAAAAGAATGAAAAGAATTGAGGACAGTCTCAGAGACTTCTGGGACAACATTAAACACACCAACATTAAAATTATAGGGGTCCCCGAAGAAGTAAAAAAGAAAGGCACTGAGAAAATATTTGAAGAGATTATAGTTGAAAACTTCCCTAATATGGGAAAGGAAATAGTCAATCAAGGCCAGGAAGCACAGAGTCCCATACAGGATAAATCCAAGGAAAAATGCTCAAAGACATATATTAATCAAACTACCAAAAATTAAACACAAAGAAAAAATGTTAAAAGCAGCAAGGGAAAAACAACAAATAACGTACAAGGGATCCCCATAAGGTTAACAGCTTATCTTTCAGCAGAAACTCTGCAAGCCAGAAAGGAGTGGCAGGACATATTTAAAGTGATGAAAGGGAAAAACCTACAAACGAGATTACTCTATCCAGCAAGTATCTCATTCAGATTCAACGGAGAAATTAAAACCTTTACAGACAAGCAAAAGTTAAGAGAATTCAACACCACCAAAACAGCATTAAAACAAATGTTAAAGGAACTTCTCTACACAGGAAACACAAGAGAAGGAAAAGACCTACAGTAACAAACCCAAAACAATTAAGAAAATGGCAATAGGAACATACATAGCGATAATTACATTAAATGTAAATGGATTAAATGCTTCCACCAAAAGACATAGACTGGCTGAATGGATCCAAAAACAAGACCCATATATATGCTGCCTACAAGAGTCTCCTTCAGACCTAGGGACAAATACAGACTGAAAGTGAGGGGGTGGAAAAAGATATTCCTTGTAAATGGAAAGCAAAAGAAAGCTGGAGTAGCAATTCTCATATCAGACAAAATAGACTTTAAAATAAAGACTATTACAAGAGACAAAGAATGACACTACATAATGATCAAGGGATCAATCCAAGAAGAAGATATAACGATTGTAAATATTTATGCACCTAACATAGGAGCACCTCAATACATAGGCAAATGCTAACAGCCATAAAAGGAGAAATCGACAGTAACACAATCATAGTAGGGGACTTTAACACCCCACTTTCAGCAATGGACAGATCATCCAAAATGAAAATAAATAAGGAAACACAAGCTTTAAATGATACATTAAACAAGATGAACTTAATTGTTATTTACAGGACATTCCATCCAAAAACAACAGAATACACTTTCTTCTCAAGTGCTCATGGAACATTCTCCAGGATAGATCATATCTTGGGTCACAAATGAAGCCTTGGAAAATTTAAGAAAATTGAAATTGCATCAAGTTTCTTTTCAAACCACAACGCTATGAGACTAGATATCAATTACAGGAAAAAAAATCTGTAAAACATACAAACACATGGAGGCTAAACAATACACTACTAAATAACCAAGAGATCACTGAAGAAATCAAAGAGGAAATGAAAAAATACCTTGAAAGAATAGACAATGAAAACACGATGACCCAAAACCTATGGGATGCAGCAAAAGCAGCTCTAAGAGGGAAGTTTAGAGCAATAAAATCCTACCTCAGGGAAACAAGAAACATCTCAAATAAACAATCTAACCTTACACCTAAAGCAATTAGAGAAAGAAGAACAGAAAACCCCCAAAGTTAACGGAAGGAAAGAAATCATAAAGAAGTAAATGAAAAACAAATGAAGGAAACAACAGCAAAGATCAATAAAACTAAAAGCTTGTTCTTTGAGATGATAAACAAAACTGATAAACCATTAGCCAGACTCATAAAGAAAAAATGGGAGAAGACTCAAATCAATAGAATTAGAAATGAAAAAGGAGAAGTAACAACTGACACTCCAGAAATATAAAGAATCATGAGAGATTACTACAAGCATATATGTCAATGAAATAGACAACCTGGAAGAAATGAACAAATTCTTAGAAAAGCACAACCTTCCAAGATAGAACCAGGAAGAAATAGAAAATATAAACAGACCAAACACAATCACTGAAATTGAAACTGTGATTTAAAATATTCCAATAAACAAAAGCCCAGGACCAGATATGGCTCCAATGGCAAATTTTACCAAACATTTAGATAAGAGCTAACACCTATCCTTCTCAAACTCTTCCAAAATATAGCAGAGGGAGGAACACTCCCAAACTCAATCTAGGAGGCCACCATCACCCTGACATCAAAACCAGAAAAAGATGTCACAAAGAAAACTACAGGCCAATATCACTAACGAACATAGATGCAAAAATCCTCAACAAAATACTAGCAAACAGAATCCAACGACACATTAAAAGGATCATACACCATGATCAAGTGGGGTTTATCCCAGGAATGCAAGGATTCTTCAATATACGCTAATCAATCAATTTGATAAACCATATTAAAAAATTGAAGGTGAAAAACCATGTGATCACCTCAATACATGCAGAAAAAGCTTTCAACAAAATTCAACACCCATTTATGATAAAACCCCCCAGAAAGTAGGCATAGAGGGAACATACCACAACATAATAAAGGCTGTATATGACAAGCCCACAGCAAACATTGTTCTCAATGATGAAAAACTGAAACCATTTCCACTAAGATCAGGAACAAGACAAGGTTGCCCGCTTTCACCACAATTATTCAACATAGTTTTGGAAGTTTTAGCCACAGCAATCAGAGAAGAAAAAGAAAGAAAAGGAATCCAAATCAGAAAAGAAGAAGTAAGGCTGTCACTGTTTGCAGATGACAGGATAGTATACATAGAGAATCTGAAAGACCCTACCAGAAAACTTCCAGAGCTAATCAATGAATTTGGTAAAGTAGCAGGATACAAAATTAATGCACAGAAATCTCTTGCATTCCTATACACTAAAGATGAAAAATCTGAAAGAGAAATTAAGGAAACACTCCCATTTACCACTGCAACAAAATGAATAAAATACCTAGAAATAAACTTACCTAAGGAGACAAAAGACCTGTAAGCAGAAAACTATAAGACACTAATGAAAGAAATGAAAGATGATACAAACAGATGGAGAGATATATCATGTTCTTGGATTGGAAGAATCAACATTGTGAAAATGACTATATTACCCAAAGCAATCTACAGATTCAATGCAATCCCTATGAAACTACCACTGGCATTTTTCACAGAACTAAAAGAAAACATTTCACAATTTGTATGGAAATGCAAAAGACCCCAAATAGCCAAAGCAATCTTGAGAAAGAAAAACAGAGCTGGAAGAATCAGGTTCCCTGACTTCAGACTATACTACAAAGCTACAGTAATCGAGACAGTATGGTACTGGCACAAAAACAGAAATATAGATCAATGGAACAGGACAGAAAGCCCAGAGATAAACCCACGCACATATGGTCACCTTATCTTTGATAAAGGAGGCAAGAATATACAGTGGAGAACAGACAGCCTCTTCAATAAGTGGTGCTGGGAAAACTGGACAGCTACATGTAAAAGAATGAAATTAGAACACTTCCTAGCACCATACACAAAAATAAACTCAAAATGGATTAAAGACCTAAATGTAAGGCCAGACACTATAAAACTCTTAGAGGAAAACATAGGCAGAACACTCTGACATAAATCACAGCAAGATCCTTTTAGACCCACCTCCTAGAGAAATGGAAATAAAAACAAAAATAAACAAATGGGACCTAATGAAACTTAAAAGCTTTTGCACAGCAAAGGAAACCATAAACAAGACCAAAAGACAACCCTCAGAATGGGAGAAATATTTGCAAATGAAGCAACCAACAAAGGATTAATCTCCAAAATTTACAAGCAGCTCATGCAGCTCAATAACAAAAAAACAAACAACCCAATCCAAAAATGGGCAGAAGACCTAAATAGACATTTCTCCAAAGAAGATATACAGACTGCCAACAAACACATGAAAAGAGGCTCAACATCACTAATCATTACAGAAATGTAAATCTAAACAACAATGAGGGGCTTCCCTGGTGGCACAGTGGTTGAGAGTCCGCCTGCTGATGCAGGGGACACGGGTTCCTGCCCCGGTCCGGGAAGATCCCACATGCCGCGGAGCGGCTGGGCCCGTGAGCCATGGCCGCTGGGCCTGCGCGTCCGGAGCCTGTGCTCCGCAACGCGAGAGGCCACTACAGTGAGAGGCCTGCGTACCGCAAAAAAAAAAACAAAAAACCAAAAAACCAAAAAAAAAAAACTACAATGAGGTATCACCTCACACCAGTTAGAATGGCCATCATGAAAAAATCTACAAACAATAAATGCTGGAGAGGGTGTGGAGAAAAGGGAACCCTCTTGCACTGTTAGTGGGGATGTAAATGGATACAGCCACTATGGAGAACAGTATGGAGGTTCCTCAAAAAACTAAAAATAGAACTACCATACAACCCAGCAATCCCACTACTGGGCATATACCCTGAGAAAACCATAATTCAAAAAGAGTCATGTACCACAATGTCCATTGCAGCTATATTTACAATAGCCAGGACATGGAAGCAACCTAAGTGTCCATCAACAGATGAATGGATCAAGAAGATGTGGTACAAATAGACAATGTAATATTACTCAGCCATAAAACGAAATGAAATTGAGTTATTTGTAGTGAGGTGGATGGACCTAGAGTCTGTCAAACAGAGTGAAGTAAGTCAGAAAGAGAAGAACAAATACTGTATGATAACACATATATATGGAATCTAGGGGGGAAAAAAAGGTTCTGAAGAACCTAGGGGCAAGACGGGAATAAAGACACAGGCGTAGAAAATGGTCTTGAGGACACAGGGAGGGAAAAGTGTAAGCTGGGACGAAGTGAGAGAATGGCATGGACATATATACACTACCAAATGTAAAATAGCTAGCTAGTGGAAAGCAGCCACATAGCACAGGGAGATCAGCTCGGTGCTTTGTGACCACCTAGAGGGGTGGGATACGGA
The DNA here is from genome assembly GCF_039906515.1 of Pseudorca crassidens. NCBI lineage: Eukaryota > Metazoa > Chordata > Mammalia > Artiodactyla > Delphinidae > Pseudorca > Pseudorca crassidens. The sequence continues at coordinate 123,435,930 of NC_090298.1, forward strand.
GGGTGGGAGGGAGACGCAAGAGGGAGGAGATACGGGGATATACATATATGTGTAGCTGATTCACTTTGTTATAAAGTAGAAAGTAACACACCATTGTAAAGCAATTATACTCCAATAAAGATGTTAAAAATATAAAATAAAGGGGCAATACCAAGAAAAAAAAAAGAACATAAGGGGATGCATCCTTAGATCATGTTGTTTTTGCCTCATTATTGTTCTATGCTTCTATATGCAATCTCCCTGAACTAAGAAATATTATAAGAATGATCCTATAAAACCCAATGCTATATTACTGTCAGAAAGCTTTTATAGAAACTTGCAGTGTGCTTTTATTACCCACTGGAGAAATTGTCCCCATGCCTGAAGACCAGGAAAAAATGTACTTCTAAGCAACTGGTGAGTTTTAATCTTGTTGAATGAAGATTAAACAAGAATGAATGAATCCTGACCTGTTTTCTGTTTTGCCCTGGTTAGGAGAAAACTCCAAGTAAACACTTTATAGAATGTTTTGATGTTCATTTTTTATATTGATACTATTCCTGACTTCACATTATTTTCCTAACTTTAGTTTTGAGTTTTACCTGTTTATTTCATTTTAAACTCTTTTGCTTCTCTATTCCTTTAAGACACTTCAAATCCTTTTATAAAAGAGGTAAGAGATACTTAGAAAATTAATATTTCCTTGAGATAGATAATATATCTTATATGTTTTGAATTTCCAATACTTAACTTAGAACTTGACATGTTTATATATGTTTTTAAAGGGAAAGAGGAAGGATGACAAGGGGGAAGGAAAAATTAAAGTTAGTGGTAGAAGTTTCTATATCCTACTCAGACATCTAGATGAACAGTGGAAAAAAAACTAAAGAAATATTTTAGGACATGTAAGGTGCACCAAATATTTTAGAATGCCTGAAAACCTGAAGGTACCACTCTACATGGTTCCAACAGATTTTAATATTGTACAGATAATTTTTTTTAGGTTATATTCAGATATTTGGCATATGTAGACACAACCACCGATTTAACCACTATCCCAAGTATGAAATTATTTTTTAAGCAATTATTCCCTAAATTTCTGAAGCTTGTTTATGTACTTTTTTGGTTCAAGTTATTGTACCTGAAGATAATTTAATGCATTTTAAAATATGCATTATAACCATCCTAATACAGAAATGTTGTGAGTAGAAAATGAGTTGAGAAAGCATTTTATAAAGTAAAAAGTCTTAATCAAAAGTAATGTGATATGTATTTCTTCATAAGCACATACTTTGCAGGGGTATCCTTTATCTGTCAGATGGAAATTTCAGTTTCGTGGCCTGAAATGAAAAGGCTATAAATGCAGTGTACGTACAAAAGCGTACATATACCAACACAAACCCAGTGAGACCTTAACACAAACAGCAGTCATTACTGAGAACAGGGACTATTTGGAGTCATCCTAGGTGTCTCTCTTTCTCTCCAACTCACGCCACAACCAGTTGGTCAGAACATCTGATGACCACCAACCAACTCCACAGCTCGTACCATCCTCCATATTGCAATAGCCTCCCAGCCAAACTCCTGCCTATCTCCCTCGTCCCATTAAGATATTCTCCACACAGGACCAGAGTTTCCCTTTACAAACACAAGTCAGACCATGCCACGCCTCTGCTCAGCACCCTTCAGTGGCTCCCATCTCACTCGGAGAAAAAGCCAAAGTCCTTACAACGCTCCTTCTCTGTGTAACCTCTCAGGATGCTTTTCCTACTACTGCCCCTTCCCCAGTCCATTCCAGCTACTTGGTCTCTTTATTATGCTTTAAATAAGATAGCCATGCTCACGGCTTTTGGTTATCTTCGTCCTTGTGCCTCAAATGCTCTTACCTGAATTTCTGCATGGCTCATTTTCTCTCCTGCTTTATGTTTTTGTCCATATGTCAGTAAGGTCTTTAACCACCACCCTATGTGAAATTGTAAATGCCCTCCTGTTCCTACCAAGGAACTTTCTGTCTTCTTCTCTTGCTCAGCTTTTGTCCATAACATTTATCACCTTCTAACAGACACATGCAATATATATATATATATATATATATATATATATATATGTGTGTGTGTGTGTGTGTTAAATATATATATATATACTCTATATAGTATATAAAGTAAAATTTATTATCTTGTAACAGACAAATGCACACAGTATGTATATATATAATATATAATACTATAGAGTTAACAAATTGTTCATGTATGTATATGAGTTCATATGAATATATACATGTGCATGTATGTGTATATATATATATATATATATATATATATGTTGTTTATTTGTTAATTATCTGTCTCCTGCAATGAGAAGACTTCCATGAGAGCAGGGATTTGGCTCACTGATGTTGCCCCTGCACAGGACAGTCTCCTTCCTCCCATCAATTGTATAGGCTTTGATGGTATTAATCCTCTTATATCATTGCCCTGTTCTAAAATTGTCATTGGCTTTCTGTGACTCTAGAAGGAAACTCACATTGCTCAGTAAGATGGCATGACCTCCTACGAACATTTCAATTTGCATTCTTACTACTCTTTTTTTTTGTTTTGCTTCATCCAAACTGATCTCACTTGCTTTACATTATACATGCTACACAATTTCTCACCTCTATGTTTATAGTTAAGCTGTATTCCCTGCCTGGAATGTCCTTTCCTTACTTCTCTGAAGGTCTAAATTTTACTTACATTTCAACATGAGTGGCCTAGATCAAATGCCACCTCCTCCATGGGGTCTTCTCTGATTCCTTCAGCAGGATCCGGCTCGCTTTTTTCTAAGTCTTACTGTTGGCTGACTCTCCTACATAACACATCACAGTATCACAGAGAATACAGCATAGGGTTAAGGGTTTTGAATCTAAGAGTGTGGCCTTGAGCATGTTCCGTAATTCTCTAAGTCTTGGTTCTCTGATCAAAAAAGGAGGTTACTTACAATATGACTATGAGGTTAAACAAGATAATAGAAATAAGTCTGATCTCAATAATTGAGACTATTACCACTATCATCACCAACATCATCATTTCTCCCTTGAAATGTTATTTTCCTGCTAAACTGTAAGCTTTTTGAAATTAGAATAAATGTCTAATTCATCTCTACACGCCTAGGTACTCAGTACATATTTATTGAGTAAACTTGAGAGTCAAGACCATGAGTTCGTCCTGTAAGTTAAAGATACTTGCTAAAAAGATGAGAGCATTTTGGGGGGCAATCACCTTCTAGCAAGGAAATCCATTCCTATCTGACTTTGTTTTAGTTCTCAGATATTGTTAGCATAGAATTTGCAAAGTGCTAGCTTTAGGTTTTCTTACTATGTTTCCCAGTGTACAAGAAGAATTCATTAGTTAAGAAAATATCAACCTAACTCATTCTAAGCCCAAGGAAACGTAAGGTCAAGGAAGAAAGTTAAAGAACAAATATAAAGTTCAATAAGATGTGTTACCTGTCACAGATAACCTCATATACAGATACCCTGGCGAGTCAATATACATAATAAGTGACAAAACAGAAGCAAGCCCAGTGTGTTAACGGGAACGTCAGAGCATATTCAGTCCTTACATGTTGTTTGGGGGAATATTTCCCAGAGGAGATGATATATGAGCTAAATTATTAGAGATGAGTGAAAATTAGTCAAAAGAAGAAAAGTAGAATAAGCATTCTAACTAGGCAAAAAGCATGGCATAAACAAGGGTAAGAAAACCTGAAATAGCATGACATATGTTGGATTTTATAAGAATTTTGGTGTGATTACAGCTTCTATTCCAGAGCAAAGAATAGGAAAATACAAAGTTGGAGAGAGTGAGTTGTAGGCTAAGTCATGGAATACCCTAAGCGTCATGCTCCCGGTCTTTATTTTGCAGGGCAAGAGGAGACCTGAAGGATTTTAAATGGGGTAGGGATATGATCAGATTTATGTTTTAGATAGATTTTTCTGGCTATAGGTAGAGGCTAAACCTGAGGAACACCAGAACCGAAGCAAAATACAAACAAATAACAATATAAAAATAGGTCTGGAGGCTATTGGAAAGCTCCAAGCTATAAAAAATGGAATGCTAATCAGGGAAGTAGGGCAATAGATGGAGGGATGAAATCAAGAACTGTAGGCAAGAAAATCGATAAGAATTGGTAATTGGCACATGAACTGGATGGGAAGAAGGAGGAACTTAGGTTTCTATTTGGATGACTGTGCAGAAGGTGATGCCAATCACCGAGAAAGGATATTGATGAGAAGGAGCAGAGGAGGGGCTGGGCCCATGGGGACAAGATGATGAGTTGGGTTTTAGTCACCCTGGAAAAGAGTCATCAACAGGGAAGGAATATGAGCTGGAGATAACGTTTCAGTATCATCAGGATACAGGGTGGTTAAACCATGGGGGTGCAGAAGCTCACTCAAGGATAGAGTTTATGTAGAGACCAGAATCCTGGTGAACACAGCATGTAAAGCAAAGGAGGAGGAGCCCACAGGGGAAGCATATTAGGAACACACAGAGAAAGAGAAGAGGAGAATCAAATGAAAATAATTTGTTGAAGCTAAAGGAATAGAGAATTTCAGGAAGGAGGGATTGATCAAGTGTCCAACACAGCTGCAACGCAAAATAAGATATGGACTGAAGGGTTTCTTAGATTTGGCAAAGACATTTTAAATTAGATTTGGAGCATGGAGAAGAACAAGAAAAGGTTAAGCCTGATGCTTGGAAAAGATGCTGCAATGTTAACAGGTGACAGTGAGCGAGGAGAAGCATCTAGCATTTCCATTTATTATCTATCCTATCAAGGGGAACAATCTTCAAACTGGAAAGGTAGCACCAATGTCTTTAAGAGGGAATTAAAGCCCAAAATAGTTAGAATATAGTCAAGACAGGATAGTGTTGCTTTTCATCTGAGGAAGTCTTCCAGGTCTGAAAGAATTATAATCTAGGACACACACATACACATACACATACACATACACACACACACACACACACACACACACACACACACAAACATGCTGTGCAGTTGTTATTTCAGAACTTCTGTTGGAAAACTTTCAGCATCATAAATAAGAAGGTCAAAGATGCTGAGAACTGCAGGCTAACAAAAAGAAAAAGGAGCTCAGAAAAATTGTGTTCAAATATATAAAGTACTATCATATAGAATAAGAAAGAGTACATTGATTTTGTGTGACTCCAAAAAGCAGAACTCCAAGTGTAGAAGTTGTAGACGTGAAAATTTCAGCTAATTAAATAGGACTTTCCATCATTCAGTCATGACATGAGCCACTTTGAAAAGCAGTGTTTTCCTGCCTTAGAAGTGTTTGAGCTGAGGTTGATGGCCATCTGTCAGGACGGATAGTTGGACTCAATTTGGAAGTCCCAATACCTGCTGTTCATGCACTCTACCACCTTTAAGAGACATCATTTATTGAAAAGAGCACTTTTCCTATTGAGCTTAGAAAAGAAAATAAATTATTTTTTTATCCATGAATTACATTATCCCTAAGGTCCTTTCCAAATAGAAAATCCCACGTAGCTAGATTCTAGTAACTACAGTAAACGTGGTTCCTATGGTAAATGTTGAAATGATGATAAAAAAGAAATAGTTTAGTTAACTAAATTATTTGGGGCCAGCAGTATGGGAACTGTTGCTGTTTAGGTTACTTTTCTCATGTGATCCCTTGCAAGGGAACCAAAGTCCTAGGTTGAATTAGGCAGCATTCAGTGCTGACTTTAGACTATCAGATTAATAAATATTTAGTGACGTCCTTCCAGTGCCAGACACAAAGCTAGGTACAGCTACTGTGGAGAAAATGTGTCTACTAGGCACACTTAGAACAGAAGGTGATGATGTTATAAAAAGACTTCTTGCCATCTCCCTCTTGGCCAGTTAAAATGAATTAGAATGATCAAAGCCATTAGCATTGAGTTCTTGCTTTGTATAGTTCAACCTACAAATCAAATCCTGCTCTCTATTTATTACTGCAAGACCATAATTCACAAAGAAAGTTCAGAGAGGTCCGTATTTATGACTACCTGAAGTGTTTCATTTGCAAGAATTATAAATGGAAAATCTGGCACATAGTTAGAAATGTAGATCTTCTGATACAAAAATTTGCCCCACTGACTTTTATGTATTTCTTAAACCGTGCACTGCTGCTTTAATATTGTTTTGGAACAGATTGACCATAAATATTTAAATAACTGCTGTTCAACAATCAAAGCTATTCACAACAGTAGCTGTTTGAAAATACAAATGACATCTGCTGAGGTCAAGAAAACGAAGTTAAATAGAAAAGATTCAATGTAAACTATCTCTTGGTACTGTTTGGCAGCCAAAATAAGAGAAAGTTCATGAGGTAATGCTTGTAATAGATTAGGTGCTCAATAAATATTTTTGGAATGAGATGTATGCATAAAAGTATCTACCACTAATAAGGGGATGGGAGAGATGGAAGATTTTTAGCTTTCACAATGACTGAAATGATACAACTATAAGAACATGGAGAAGTGAGAACAAATGCTGGCTAAATATTTTTACTTTACTTTTTAATCTGTCCATTAGTTTGAAAGGATACATGCTAAAATCACAGAGTGCTTTGAATCCAGGGTCTACCACCAAAATACAGCAAAGTGGCCCTTGCTTTAACAACTAGTCAAAGAAATATTCTCATTATGTGACCTGAATACCTAGTCTTTCCATTGTCGCATGTAAAAGATGCTAATCACTTAATCATTGTTTTAAATATGTCCTAGAGAATCCTTCCTCAATCTCCTAAGTTAAGTTCAATTATCCTGTATGACAGCTATGGGAGTGCTCTGCTCAGATCTTCCTTCAGGGAATATGTGCTGTGAGGAGTGTAGTCAGATGACTCTTCCAGCTGCCACCCTTTCCGTATTCACCACAGCATCAACACCAAGGTTATGTTCTCCCTGGGATGCACCAAACCAATGACTGAGCAATGCATGCGTACTAGATCTGTCCATTCCTGACAGTCTTTGCTCTGGGGCTCCCATTAGTCTGCCCGAGGCTTTCTCAGAGCTGCATAACTATAAAAGAATTCTTTTCTCATTATATATATATATTTTTAAATCGACTTACTAGACCAAATATTTGACCTATTAAAAAAAGAGTAACAATGAATTGTGTTTTATCATATGTACATATATATATGTACACATATGTCCTATGTAGAAATAGTAGCATAAAGATCAGAAAGGGAAAGGAATACTGCTGTATGTATTATACATAAGTGGCATAATACTCAGACTATGATAAATTAGATTCATATTAAAAATTCTAAAGCAACCACAAAGAATAAAACAAAAAGGTATAGCTAATAAATCAATAGAGGAGATAATATATTAAAAATAATCAATTAATACAAATGAAGACATAAAAAGAGGAAACCCACAGGCTATGAGTAAATGTTTGCAAATCTCGTGTCTGATAAGTGACTTGTAACTAGAATAAAGAACTCAAAACTCAGTTGTGAGAAAGCAAACAACCCAATGAAAAATAGGCAAAAAATTTTAACAGACACTTCACCAAAGAAGAAATACAGATGAAAAATAAGAACATGAAAAGATGCCCAGCTTCATTAGTTATTAGGGAAATGCAAATTAAATGAACAATAGATACCACTACAAAACTATTAGAATGGCTAAAATTAAAAAGACTGACTTTACCAAATGTTGGAGAGAATGTGGAGGAAATGGAACTCTCATGAATTGCTGGTGGGAATGTAAAATGTGCAACCACTTCAGAGAACAATTTGGCAGTTTCTTAAAATATCTTCCTGTTATTTTATCCAGCCATCCCATTCCTAGGTATTTACCCCAGAGAAAAGAAGAAATATCTCCATATAAAGAATTGCCCATAAATATTCACAGTTGCTTTATTTGTCATAGTCCCAAACTTGAAATAATCCAAATTCCATCAGCAGGTGGATAGATAAATAAAATATGGTATATTCATCCAATGGAACACTTCTCAGCAGTAAAAAGATGGAACTGTCGGGCTTTCCTGGTGGCGCAGCGGTTAAGAGTCCACCTGCTGATGCAGGAGACATGGGTTCGTGCCCTGGTCCAGGAAGATCCCACATGCCATGGAGTGGCTAGGCCCGTGAGCCATGGCCGCTGACCCTGTGCGTCTGGAGCCTGTGCTCCGCAACAGGAGAGACCACAACAGTGAGATGCCCACGTACCACAAAAAAACAAAAAAAAACCAAAACAAAAACAAAAAAGATGGAACTGTTGATACACACAGCAACACTGATGATTCTTAAAATAATGATGCTGAGTGAAAGAAGCCAGGAAAAAAATACATACTGTATGATTCTATATACATAAAATTCTAAAAAATGAAAACTAATCTATGGTGGCAGAAAGCAAGTCAGGGAAAGGGAAGGATTATAAAGCGGCACAAAAAACTTTGGGGGTGATAGATATTTTCATTCTTCTAATTGATGATAGATTCATGGGTATGTATATAGGTCAAAACTTATCTGATTGTACATTTACAATTTACTGTATGTCAATTATACCTCAATAAGGCTGTTGACATAGGCAAATATTTGAATAAATATTTCTGAAAAAATGAACAAATGGCCAATAAGCACACTTTCACCATTTCACCAGTAAGTATGACATTTGGTATAAGATTTTTGTGATACCCTTCATCAGGTTAAAATGTTCCCTTCTACAGTAGTCGCTAAGAGATTTTATTATATTTACAATACAGATTTTTAAAATTCAGTCTGAGAACCTTTGCTTTTAGGAAATTTTAGTCCATTTACAATTACTGTAACTAATTGACCACATGATTATTTGTATTTTACTTATCCCACTTGTTCTATATTTTTCATTCTCTCCTTTTTTTGCCTTCTTTTGGATTGTGTATTTTTTAAATTTAAAACTTTCTCCTCTCTCAGCTGGTTACTTATACATTATTCTATACTTTCAAAATAGTGGTTACACTACAGATTATGGTATACACCTATTAAGTATTAGAATATAATTTATGTTAATAGTTTTACTACTTTCCCCTCAAAGCTAAGGCCTTAAACATTTTGATTACCTTGCTCTATTCATCTCTCCCTTCTGCCTTTTGTTATTTTTACCTGTATTTTATTTAATTTTTATTTTATTTTATTGGAGTAAAATCTCTTTACAATGTTGTGCTAGTTTCTGCTGTACAGTGAAGATGAATCACCTATATCTATACCTATATCCCCTCCCTCTTGGACCTCCCTCCCTCCGCCCCCCACATCCTACCCATCTAGGTCATCACAGAGTACCGAGCTGAGCTCCCTATACTATACAGCAGGTTCCCACTAGCTACCTATTTTACACATGGTAGTGTATTTATATCAAATCTAATCTCCCAGTTCGTCGCACCCTCGCCTCCCCTCCATGTCCACATGTCTGTTCTATACGTCTATGTCTCTATTCCTGTCCTATAAATAGGTTCTTGTCTACCATTTTTCTAGATTCCACATATATATGTTAATATATGATATTTGTTTTTCTCTTTCTGTCTTCATTCTGTATGACAGACTCTACATAATATTACAATATTATTTAAAATTTTTTCATCAATAGTCAATACTTCTTATGGTTCTTCATTCATTTCTGAATTTTAAAATGTATATCTGCTTGGTTCTCATCTGGCTACATCCTGCACTGCCCATCATGTCCCTGAGGAGCAACCTCTCACGTCTCCCCCAGACACAAGTACACTCCACCCTGAAGAAGACTGTCCACTCCATGGCTGTTCTTGGAGCCTCATGCTCATGGGGACAGAAAAGAAAAGGCGTGGAATATGAGCCCACTGCCATAAGAGAAGGTGACTTGATGAAAAGGCTCTCCAGTTTGGGCTGCCACCTTAAAGCCTTTGGAGATTTGAGTTTTACTTCAGTTCCCAAGATGGTCTCTATAACAACCGATAGTGACTCCTGGTTGGGGCTTGCCAACCAGGAAATAGCAGAGGTGGTTAGTAGAGCAGTGTCAGGTGGCTACATTTGTGTCACAGTGGGAGGAGACCATAGCCTGGTAATTGGTACCATTAGTGGTCTTGCCCAGCACTGCACAGACTTTTGTGTGACCTGGGTTGATACCCATGTATTTTTTATTTTAAAAAAATGCATGTCTGCTTGTAATAAATCATCCCAGATTTTATTTACTTGAAAGTATCTTTATTTTGCCTTTATATTTGGAGGATATTTTTAGAGGATATAGAATTCTAGAGTGACAGTATTTTCTTTCAGTATTTTTGAAACTGTCACGCCACTGTCTTCTGGATTCCATAATTTCTGTAGAAAACTCAGCTGTACAATTTCTTTTCCCTTAATGGTCATATGACTTTTGTCTGTTTTCAAGATTTTCTTTGTTTTTAACTTTTTGCAGTAATATTATGGTAGATCTAACTATGATTTTATTTATATTGAGTGGCATTAATACCACTTCTTTAATTGTAGCCCAATGACTTTCATCAATTTTAGAAAAAGTTCAACCAGAGTCTTCTCAAATATCGATTTTGCCCATTATCTGTCTTCCATCTACTTCTTGAACTTTTGTTACAAATGTTAGACTTATTATGTCCTGTGTAACTTTTAGGCTTTTTCTTATTTCTCATACTTTTTTACTTTATTGTTTCAGTCTGGATATATTTTATTGGCCTGCTTTCTTGGTCAGTAATCTTCTCTACTGCTCCAGTATAGCAGCTCTTAAATCCATTGATTGAGTTCTTAATTTCAGTTATTGATTTCTTAACTTTCTTAGCTCAAGATTTTCATCTATTGCTATGACATGGCCCCAGAATTTACCTACCTTCTCCCTGCTACCCCTCAATCTCCATCAAACTATCTTCCTGGTTATCCTTGTAACATCTGCTTGCTCTTTCAAGAAGTGTGACATTGGCTAGATTCTATACAGCTGTACTGCCCCTAGAAGCTTTCTCTTGTTGTTTGTGTTCCCCTAGAAAAAAAGCCCATTATGTTGCCTGGTTGGAGTAATTAACTATTGTTTGTATATCATATACCTCCCTGCCAGCCTTGGAGAGCATAACTGTTCAGATGCCTGCTGGCTTAAAAGAAGGAAGATCAGACTGATGTCAGAGTTTCCACAATGCAAGGCCTTGTCTTTCCACCAACAGCAAAGAAATTACTCATCTACACTTGGGCCAGATGAATTCTGATTGAGAGGGTACCACCGTACATTAATGAGAAGCAGGATCTCAGTGGTGGGTCCTACCCAAATCCCATATATGTTAAAGAAGTCATCATTATCTGAAATTCCCTGAGGATGACAGGCTAGTGGAGGAAGATGGGGTAGAGGGTTCAACATACATGCTTCTAATGCCACAGTCCCCTGATTTTACCTTTAAGTCTGGATGCTCCAATCTCTTTTGCTGGTTCATGTGTACAACCTATAAATATTGGAGAATTCCCAGAGCTTGGTCTTGGGCCTCCTCCTATTCTCAGTGTTTACTTTTTCTCTTAATGATAACCCAGGCCCATGGCTTTAAACACCACCTCTACTTCTAACTCTGTTCTCTTCCTAATATTCCAGACACAGACAGCTAATGACCTATTTGATGTCCCCTGATAGATGTTTAATACATAACTCAAAGTTAACTTGCTTCAAAGGGAACTGCTTACACAGGCCCTCCTTAACAACTATTCTAATATAGCAACCCAGCAATTACTAACACATCATTCTGCTCTTATTTTTATCAACAGTGACTGTAGGTGTCTGATACTTCATTCTATTTACTTATAATTTATACTCTATTTCCTCCCATTAGAATATAAGTTCCATTAGAACAGAGGTGTGTGTGTTTTGCTTGCTACTGTTTGACCAGTAGCCATAACTTGTTCCAGACCATAGTAAAAGAAACCGAGTGACTATTTGTGGAATGAATGTGAGAAGACCATGCCTCTTTTTCCTGAGATGACATTTGGCCGGAGTGGAGTTGGGAGGGATGTGGGTGGTTTGAAATCTCATTCTCATTCTTTGTTATATGTAAGCCTACATAGCAAGTCAGCTTTCATTATGGGGATGTCACTCATATCCCTCTATTGATCCCACACTTCCTTGTCCAAAATAATTTACCCCAAATCCATTCTTTGCTCTCCATTACCTCTGCTTCCTCCTAATCCAAGCCTCCTTCCTCTCTTTCCCATCAGTTCTGATAGCCTCCCTGTATTCTCCACACAGCAGCCAACATGATACTTAGAAAAACATAGGATATTATGTCCCTGCCCTGTTTTAAACAACCCAAGGTTTCCTATTATACTTAAAATAAAATCAAGCTCCTCATCATAGCCTTTGAGGCCATATGTGATCTGGCCCCTGCCTTTTTCTTTATGACTGTGGGCCCCCAACTCTCTCCCTTGCTAACTAAGCTCGGCCATATTGCCCTGCTCCCTTTTATGTTAACATAGCAAGCTCATTGCTGCCTGAGGTCCCTTTTACTTACTATTTCCTCTGTCTGGAGGATCCTCTTCCCTGGTTTTTGCATGGCTGATGATCTCACAGCCTCTGAGTCTGGAGCTTCCCTGACCATCCCATTTATGGCCACTTAATCTTTCATTATCATATCGTCCTATATTATTCTCTTCATTGTTCTTATAGCCAACTGAAGTTATCTTATTTACTGACATTTTTTTTTGACTGTCTTATTCCCTACCATCTCTCCAGCATCTAAAACAATATGTGACACACAATAGATGCTCATTAGTCATTTGTGGAATACATAAGTGAACGAATGAAATGGAGAAATTCTCAATCTCTCATACCTTAGCTGCTCTAAATGTCATTTATTTGGGATGAGTCCTTGTTTATTCTTTCTTTACTTAAAAAAGAAATAGAGTAAGCTTAAAATCCATAATTTTTCCCCTTGCCTATACTCTCTCCTTATAGAACTATTACCAGCTTCTTTTAATTAAAATGATTTAACATATATTAGTCTCTTATGGGTGCCAGACAATATGCTCGATTCTCTCATTTATTACACCAACCCTCTGCTTTAGATCCTATTATATAATCCATACTTTATACATCTGAAGTTTGGGATATTTCAATCAGTTTTTCAAGGCCACAAAACCAACCAAGATTCCATTTTAATTTCTCAAGTGAACCTCAGGAACCAAAGAACCAGGTGGGATAAGGAAGAATTTGGGATCACTGTTACTCCCCCCAGCCCACACCAAACAATCCTTCTGGCTATCAGTGATGGTAGAATGGGGGGGAGGGGGAGGGGAGGAAGGAGGGAGGGAGAGAGAGAAAGAAATTCATATCTTGATGACCAGAGAAAACTTTGATAGCAAACTCTGAACTCAGCTAATTTAGCATCATCCCCAGAAGGAAGGACAAACCAAAGTCAGATCATTGACTGTGAATATCTTCTTCTCCTATTAGAACAACTCTCTAATTAGTGGATTCTCAAGGCTTTGAGTTCAAGAAAATCAGAAAGGCTGACTTTACTCGGTCAATTAATCTCGGGGCTTAGCTTGACCAATTCATCCTGTTATCCAAAAAACAAAACTACATGTGAAGTAGAAACTCATTTACATACCACCAAGAAGTGGTGTACAGTTTGAAGTAGAAGAGACTAGGAGGAGAGAAAAATAGCTAAGGAAAATCTTAGGAAGACAGAAGACCACATGAACCCAGAGCCTGTCTTTATGCAACCTCAAACATCTTGGTGAAAACTGATGGAAAAGGAGTTTAGATGTCAAGAAAATTAGCTAAAATTTTAATTTTCTATCTGGTTATTTGGCATCATGAAGACAGAATCGTGCTGAAGCACTCTGTAAAGGGTCTTCAAAAACTGTTGCTTCTGTTCCACAAACTTGCTTAGAATTTTATTTTTCTATATTAATATCTTGGGGTATAAAATATGGTTTTTTTAGTATATGGATAATCAACCTTGATGTAAAATCCATTAAATACAGTCACACAATCATATCATTAGGAAGGCTGTTTTTTGAATCAGTACTGATTTAGTGATGGCTTACTTTGTGTCTAGATCAGCCAGTGGTGGGTGCAAAATATTAAAGAGATCATTAACAAATATTATTAGGCAATTTAAATGTGTCAGGAGTTTTACTAAACACTTTCTGTGAATTAGCTCACTTAATTTCATATCAACCCTTTGAGGAAGGTATTATTATAAGTCCAGCTTTATAGATGAGCAAACTGTATGTCAGAGAGGTTAGTATGCAGTAGCATCAGATGAACCCAGGCAGTCTAACTCGAGTCGAAACCTGCCAACATCCAACTCCCCAAGAAGCCTAGTTTTTTGGGGAAAAAATACACATGTATGCGTGAAACAGTTAAATCACAACAAAAGGAGCTGTGGGATCAATGGTCTATGAATGAGGTTAAAGAGGCTTACTTACGTGACACCATGGCGTTAAAAGCAGTTGAGAGGAAGGGTGGGCTTAACATACACATGCTACTGTATATAAAACAGATAACCAACAAGGATCTATTGTATAGCACAGGGAACTCTACTCAATATTTTGTAATAACCTATAAGGGAAAAGAATCTGAAAAAGAAAAAATATATATACATACAGATATATATGAACTAAATCACTGTGCTGTACACCCGAAACTAACATGACCTTGTGAGTCAAACTATACTTCAATTAAAAGAAAAAAAAAGCAGCCAAGACTCAAGACAGAATGACTCCTGACATCACAATCTAAGGGAAACTGAGCTCCAAGTGACTAACTTGTGGACAAAAAAGTAAGTAGGATGGGAACATACCCTTGACTCTGGGAGATTATATATATGGACTCAGATTCTCTGCCAACAAACACTCTGAAATTTCCTTGTGCAGTAGTTGTCTTTGCCTCGTTTCTAAAAGAAAGTTCTCCTCAACACAATCTAGTTTGTCTTACAAACAAGCAGCTGGCAAATTGAGGGTGTGATATTACGTGCTGTAAAGAGGTATTGAGACTGGCAAATTCTTATGCTCCTGTGCCACTTAGGATTTCATTCCTAGTTCCTCAGGCTGGGTTTTTGGTGCGGATAAGAGTTTTATATTGGGTGGTGTGTGTGTGCGTGTGTGTGTAGGGTGAGAGAGGAAGAGTTGTGTGCCATGGGGAAGTGTACACGTGTGCTATCTGGAGAACAGCCCAGCAAACCACCAGTCCCCTAGGAGCAGTATGAGGAGAGATGCGTCAGGCCAGGAATAGCATTTCCTGACTGCCCACTCGCTGGCACATTGCCAGAAGGTTTTATTTTCTTCTTTAGGTTCTAATCTTCAGATTCATATGAAAAGATGATATTGCCGAAGCTGGTGATGAGACGCTTTTTATAATAATTAGTATGATTGATTACAAGACTCTAACCTCCTGAGGGCAGGGACCAGGTCTGTTTTATTCACCATTGTACACCAATATCCTGGCATGAAGTCAGGACCTAATGAGTATTTGCTGAAAGAATAAATGAATAATAAAGGAATGTAATATTTTGTATTTATTGGGTCAGATCCTCTCAGTGAATCATTGCTCTCCTGGGTCACCGAGAAGCTGTCAACTCTGATTGCATTAAATATATGGGATGTTTTTAGAAGCAAGGCCCTCTGACCCATTAGCAACCCACTCCCTAGTATTTTTTTGGGGGGGGTGGTATGTAGATATCAATTCAATCAACAAGCTGTTACTGAGCTCTCCTGTTGGAATACTGTTAGGGGAACTGGGGATGGTACACTGAACAACGCAAACAAGTCTTTGGTCTCTTAGAGGTTCCCTTCTTGTAGGTTAAGCATGATAATAAATACAGGGATAATATGACTGGTGGTAATCAATGCCATGAAAAAGCAAGGAAAGGAGAAAAGGAATGATGGATGAACGCGGTTGATATAGTGTAGCCCCAACCATCTCCCCTGAGGAAAGCATCACCCAGGGTCTGGAATCAACTTAATGGGGATTTCACGAGTTTCACCGCTATTAAGTTACACTGGAAACTATTCAAGGATTTCAATGGTGCCCAAGTCTTTCAGATGTTGGGAAATTATTTTCCACTTGATTGTTCAGAAATCTATTCAATGAGTGACTGGTGGGGTGAAAAGAATGGCAAAAGTGATCAAGAAAGCGCACTTCCAGAGGATATGATGGAGGGATTACCATAGCCAACATGCTTTGAGCACTTGCCCTGTGTTGGTAAGCACTGTATGTCCATTACCTTAATTTATTACCAAAAGATTCCCATGCAACAGGCACTATTCTTATTCCCCTTTGATGGCAAACAAGGCACAGAAATATTAAGTAAGCTGCCGGCAGTCACTCAGCTAGTGGATGGAAAAGTCCAGTTGGAACCAGGCAGTCTGACTCCAAGGCTATATCATTAAGTCATTCCCTTGTAGGGTTAAGCACACTGTCTCTAGAATCCAAAGCTTTTAAACTACTAGTATACACTGTTTCTTTGAAAAGTATAGTGAATTATAGGACTTAAATATTTGAGAGGATTATTTTTAAACAAAGCTCCCAAGTCTACCACAAAAGGATACAACATTCCACCAAGACCCACAATTTATTTCAGCCTCCAGGTCTTTGCACTTGTAGGTCCCTCTGCCTGGAATGTTCTTCCCTGGGCCCTTTGCATGGCCGGCTCTTTCATCTCAGTCAAGCTTCAGCTCAAACGTTATTTCTCTCTGCCCACACTATTCCTATCAGGACACCATTCCTTAGTCAATCACTACGCCACTGATCCTATTTTTATTTTCTTCCCAGCCCTGATCACTATTTGAATGTTCCTGGTTATTGATGTGTACGTGTGGTTACCTGTTTCCCCAACCAGAATGCAAGCACCACGAGGTCAGGGGCAGAAGCTGCTTTGTTTCCTTCCTGAAATTTCTCTGGAGCCTGAACCCTGCCTGGTCCCTCACAGAGGCTTTAAAAACATGTGAATGAATTCATGCTCTCCCTGGGTTCTGCAGCCTCACCTCCCAGAGGGCTTTCCTTCTACAGAAGATCATGCTACTGGCAGCGTCTGCCCACCGTTCTGTGCAGAATTAGAGCACCAGATGGAAAAGGAGAGATCTGCACCAGAGGCCTGAGAAATACTGGCCAATAGGCACCCAAACGAGCTGTGAATGTTCTGAGGGCTGCCAAGGAGACGAGATAGGAAGCTTATTTGCCAGCAGACCAATTTGGAGGGTATTTCTATAGTTAGGTAATATGCAAGGTCATCATTTAAATGTTATCTCAATCTCCTTATTTTGATCTTGTTTTGTTTTGGCTCCCATCTTATTTGGGATCTGATGCCTTTAATGGTTTATCACCTATCTCCCCCGCCAGAACTGAAGGCCACGAGAGCAGGGATCCATCTCTCTGTATACCCCTAGATACTCAGTGTCTAGAACCATGATAAACACATAATAAACACATTGTAGGTGCACAAGAAATATTGAATAAATGGACCAATAAATGAGCCAACACTCAGTTGTGTCTGTGGAGAAAGGCAGGTGGAAGACCACGATAGAGCGAATGTATATTGAGTCCCTGCTAAGTCCAAGACACTGTTCCAGCTGCCTGGAACCTACCTTATTTCAGTTATTTACCCTGTTAAGTTAGAAGCTTTGGGAGCCCAGGTTTTTTTATTTTTATTTTTTAATCTTAATTTCAATTTTAATTTTTTAAACATCTTTATTGGAGTATAATTGCTTTACAATGTTGTGTTAGTTTCTGCAGTATAACAAAGTGAATCAGCTATACGTATAGATATATACCCATATCCCCTCCCTCTTGTATCTCCCTCCCACACTCGCTATCCCACCCCTCTAGGTGGTCACAAAGCGCCGAGCTGATCTCCCTGTGCTATGTGGCTGCTTCCCACTAGCTATCTATTTTACATTTGGTAGTGTATATATGTCCATGCCACTCTCTCACTTTGTCACAGCTTACCCTTCCCCCTCCCCCAAGTCCTCAAGTCCATTCTCCATGTCTGCGTCTTTATTCCTGTCCTGTGCCTAGGTTCATCAGAACTTTTTTTTTTTTTTGTAGATTCCATATAAATGTGTTAGCATACAGTGTTTGTTTTTCTCTTTCTGACTTACTTCACTCTGTTTGACAGACTCTAGGTCCATCCACCTCACTACAAATAACTCGGTTTCCTTTCTTTTTATGGCTGAGTAATATTCCATTGTATATATGTGCCACATCTTCTTTATCCATTCATCTGTTGATGGACACTTATGTTGCTTCCGTGTCCTGGCTATTGTAAATAGAGCTGCAATGAACATTGTGGTACATGACTTTTTTTGAATTATGGTTTTCTAAGGGTATATGCCCAGTAGTGGGATTGCTGAGTCATATGGTAGTTCAATTTATTTTTTTAAGGAACCTCCAGACTGTTCTCCATAGTGTCTGTATAAATTTACACTCCCAACAGGCAAGAGGGTTCCCTTTTCTCCACACCCTCTCCAGCATTTATTGTTTGTAGATTTTTTCATGATGGTCATTCTGACTGGTGTGATGTGACACCTTATTGTAGTTTTGATTTGCATTTCTCTAATGATTAGTGATGTTGAGCATCTTTTCATGTGTTTGTTGGCAATCTGTATATCTTCATTGGAGAAATGTCTATTTAGGTCTTCTGCCCATTTTTGGATTGGGTTGTTTGTTTTTTTGATATTGAGCTGCATGAGCTGCTCGTATATTTTGGAGATTAATCCTCTGTTTATTTTTGTTTTTATTTCCATTTCTCTAGGAGGTGGGTCAAAAAGGATCTTGCTGTGATTTATGTCAAAGGGTGTTCTGCCTATGTTTTCCTCTAAGAGTTTTATAGTGTCTGGCCTTACATTTAGGTCTTTAATCCGTTTTGAGTTTATTTTTGTATACAGTGTTGGGGGTGTTCAAATTTCATTCTTTTACATGTAGCTGTCCAGTTTTCCCAGCACCACTTATTGAAGAGGCTGTCTGTTCTCCATTGTATATTCTTGCCTCCTTTACCAAAGATAAGGTGACCATATGTGCGTGGGTTTATCTCTGGGCTTTCTATCCTGTTCTATTGATCTATATTTCTATTAAGGAGCTAAAATATATAGAGTGGAAGATGCCTTTATTCTTTCACATTGTAAAACTGGGTCTTGCTGGGGAAGTGGTTCTATAAAATGAAGGTTGGGTATCCCTGGGAGCCTCAAACTTTAATCAGTTCACTGAGGTCTGTGCTGTATCAAAAAAATAATTTTGTACGATGCCCAGAACATGTCTGAGGATCAATAGAAAATTGTAACTAAAGCCTTGGCCACTGCTTCACACAGAGGATCGTTTCCATTTATCATCTCAGTTTGACTTTATCTGAATGGGAGCCAAAAATACAATTTCCAAACAGAAGATTGGAAATGAGTACAAATGAAGTGAATTTGGAGGAGGCTGTTCCCAGCATGTACAACCAACTTCGCTTGGGTGAGTGAGATGGGGAAGAGGAAAATGCAAGTTGGCACAGCGGTATGTCTGAGATGGGAGTAGGAGACATTGGAAGAGAATTGGTTCAGGCAATATTTGACTGCCCCATAGTCCCAGCCCTGAGCTCTACACAGTCAAGTTCAGCCCATCACTTAGTGGCACTGAAGAGGCACAGTATGGAGAAACACATCTTCCATACCCTGGTCCTGAGCAACCTTATTAGGTACCCAATGGGGGGAAGATAGCACTTATGAGAGTATTCTTGAAAGCTTAATACCAGATAATAGTCTTTTCAGCTGATTCTGTGTGTAAATAGGGCCAATTTCAAAGAAAAATTAGCTTCCTTTTAAAAACTATCAAGTAATAGCCCCATTCATTATACATACCTCGCTCAGCCACTGAAAAGTACCTCAAAGCTGGTTCTCTCCTGAGGGCTTATCAAGACACAAGTCTGCTGTGTGAAAGGAAGGAAACTCTTTACAGGGTATCCTGGAGGGCTTTCTCCGTGGACTTCCATATAGAGTCTCTACTCAGATCAGCCTGTCATTCTAACATATCCACAGGATTGTTAGGAACTGTCAAACCACTTTCAAAGGGGGCACTGAGGGCAAAACAGTGCAGTGAAGCCACAGGCTGGGTGTCAGTCCCAGCTCTGACACTAACTAGCTGTGTGCTTTTAGATGGTTCAATTCATCTCTCTGCCATGTGGGGGGTAGGGCTCTGAACACAGCTGCCCTGTCTCCTCCAGCTCTAGCTATCCATCTGGTTTGACACAGATTGCCAGGACCAAGGTGGTATCCTGCCTCACTCACAGGCGGCAGCAGCCATTCGGAAAACGGCTCTGTGTGCTCAGGCAGTGGAGGAAATGAATGTTGACCCTTTTCTTCCGAGCTCCCCTCTAAGACCCATCGTTGGCATATCTGCAGTCATGCAATCTCCGACTGAGATTTAGAATCAGGGTGCTTACAAGCAGGGCACCTAACCCCCTTCTCTTGAGCAGCATCCCTCCCTGAGGCTAAATCTAGAGTTCCTGCATCTTGGGCTAGATATGGAGGGAGGAAGGAAACCATGTGACATTCAGTGGTGTTGCCTATATCGTCTATACTCTGTTATCCTAGGACAGTGTTTCTTGAATTATTGCACTTGAGGTTTCTTCCTCAACAGGTTTTGGAGTGCGGATTAGAAATGGGGGTTCTTGGGCTCCACTCTGGCTCTACTGATTCAGAATTTCAGCAGAGAGTGTGTGAGCCCCAGATCTGCATTTTAAACTAAGCACTCTAGTTAATCTTACGTATGCTAGCATTTGGGAACCACTGTGTTAGAAGGGAGGCCAAAATCTCGCGGATCACTCCACTTCCCTGTACTTGTTGCCAGCCGAGATGATTTGTCATTTGTTTCCCACCACCATTTATCATCACCTATGTGCGAGGTCCAGTGGGGAGCAAAGGCTCAAAGTGCCTGCTCTCATAGAGCTTATGGTCTAGTGAGAGGAAATGACGATAAACCAACGCAAACATCTAACACCTGAAGCAGTGAGCAAATCTACGAAGTAAAACCAAGGTTGAGTGCGGGGAGGCGCGTCCTTTCAGAGATGGTAGGCAGGAAGGCCTATCTGAAGGATGACATTTGTGCAAAGCCTTAAAAGAAGTGAGGGAGAGAATAGTGGGGTTGGGCGAAGAACATCACAGTAAGAGGGAACGGCAAACTTAAGCCTGTACACGGCATGTGAACCATCCTCGTGCACATAGAGAATTGTCTTGATGGTTCTGAGAAACAGATTTCAGCTCAACTTAAAGATGGAGGCATGGTCAGCACTCTTCTGAAGTTAAATGGGCAGCTTGGGCAGGAAGCAAGATTTTCATAGCTATGTTGTCAGGAACATAGCTGTGAGGGGGTTCATGGACCCTGAGAATGTCCCTGAATCAGAGGTCTTCTCCCAAACGGAAATTCTGTGATTCTTTCCAATGGGATGAAAACAAGTGGTCTGTAACTAAACTGTGTTGCCTTTAGGCAGGGCTGGAACACACAGTGATACACTCCATGATAGCCAATATCATGCCTTTGTGGTTAATGGTACCTACTTGGCTCCTGCAGGATGCTACATTTGGGGTTCCCACTGCAAGCTTAGACATTCTATCATCTGCGTTAGAGGACCATGAAAGAATGAATTTATAATTAACTTAGGATGTGGCTTCCTAACCTTTGCTCCTAAGACTTTTGGCCAACAGTCCCCTGAGAGGGCCACCTTGCTGTTTATATATAAATATACGCAGCTGAGCATATGTACTGTTCCTTCCAGAGGCTTGGATATAGCAACTATTTTGTTGAATAACATGATATAAAAACATTCTTAGTGGTTCTGTCCTAAGACAGCCTTTCTCTTCCTTCTAAATATCGTGCTTTGCAAGTGCTGTGTCTGGAAGAGGAAACACACTCTATTTTTCAATGCCTGGAATGTTTACTTCCTCTTCAAAACACAGCCTGCTGTGTTCCTGACATTGCTCATTTAGAATACAATTTCTTTGTCTGGATGTCAAGCCAATGGCCAGGTTTCCGTGTTCATAAGACTGTTTTAATAAGACACACATGCAACTTGAGGAATTGGGGGCGTACACAGAACCACCTACAAGTCTACTGCACTACAACAATAAGGGCTGCTTCAAGCAAAGCAACCGTGTATCTCTGTTTTGAGTGGCCAACTCCTTAAAATATGTCCACCCCCTCTTAGCCTCTCTAATCTATTCTCACAGCAGTCAGAACAGTCTTCTCATGCTACAAATATGGCCAGGCTTCTTTCCCCAAGTTCATACCCTTCCATAATTTCCAGTTGGTCTTTGGATCAAGACCAAACTCCATCATTCACAACACAGAACATGCAGGGTCACAGCACTCGTAGCCTCAGTCTCCTCCAAACTCCTTGGTCTCTGTGCTCCAGCCACACTGGCCTTCCTTCAGGACCTCACATTCACCATGTCCCTCTGGTGACAAGACCTTGAAAACATGCTCTCCCCTTTGCAGGGAAGATTCTCTCTCTTATTCTGCCTAGTTAAGTTTTACTCATCCTTCAGATCTCAGCTCAAGTGACACTTCTTCAGGGAAAGTGTCCTGGTCTTCCTATGCATTACAAACCGCTGTTAGACCTTGCCCTAGTTCCATGTCCTCTCCATTGCAGCATTTGCCACAGTTTATATTCATTTGATTAGTTTACTTGTCTTCCATCAGGGCATGAACCACATTTATTTTTACCACCAGTGAACACATTTCCCAGCCAATATTTGACATATAACAGATATATTCTTTAAGTGTATTTTTAAATAAATGAAAAAATAAATTAATGATGTCTCTTGAAAGGAGGTTCACTGACTAATGAATTTGCTCCTAACATTTTCAGGTAAGTGACATTCCCACGTATCAACAATAGGATTCCGATAGGGCTTTCAGGCACACCTTTGAATTTATTTGTCTCCCATTTGCTTTCCCTACTAACTGTGCTATTGCAGACACTTGTGGAGACAAAGGCCCTGGTCATCTTGGCCCATCTTTTCTCCCAGCTTTCTGCCAGTGAAGAAACAATGACTCAGAAAACTAACAGGCCAGACTCTAACAACAGTGATGATTTCACCACCAGCGATTTCTCTATTAGATTTATAAAATTGAGTCAAAATGAAGGAATTGTCCTGGGGCACAAGTACCAAAGACAAATAATGAATTCAGAAACACAAATCAGAACAACACTGACAACTGTACATTACAGGCAAGCCCCAGAAAAGGTGATACAGGTTGAAAGAATCAACCAGCCTGGTGTTACCACTGGTGAGACCTGGACAAACATTCTGTCACAGCAAGTACAGGGAACGTCCATTAGGTGGCTACCAGGCACATGCTGCTCGATATCTTTAATCCTTACAAGAAACATGAAAAGGCAACATTATTTACTTCCATTTCACAGTTGAGAAAACAGACACTCAGAGGATAAATAACTTGAAGTCATGTTAGGAACTCTGGTTTATCAGATTACAAAGCCAAAGTCTTTTCCAACTAAATATCTCATCTCACCAGTCCTCCATCAGTATCTTCACCTGGCCAGGTTTCTTTCCCGGCAGAATTGTTGTAATAATTATCTCCATGTGATAATAATACATGCAGAGTGCCTGGAGCCCGGTTGGCTTTTATTTAAACATTATGTGCTGTCCTTCCTATTTCTTACCCACTGTCAAATTCCTTATGGATTTTTATCAGAAACTCCTGAAAACGGGGTTACCGTTCCCCGTGAGGTGATTTTATATGTGGAGACTCAAGAGGGGGACCTACTTCACAAAGCACCTCTCATTTAATTTCACACCAGCACCACCAGGTTTTATTATATTGCCG
This sequence comes from Pseudorca crassidens, assembly GCF_039906515.1. Taxonomy (NCBI): domain Eukaryota; kingdom Metazoa; phylum Chordata; class Mammalia; order Artiodactyla; family Delphinidae; genus Pseudorca; species Pseudorca crassidens. The sequence continues at coordinate 123,459,722 of NC_090298.1, forward strand.
TTTGAGGGCTTCCCTGGTGGCGCAGTGGTTGAGAGTCCGCCTGCCGACGCAGGGGACACGGGTTTGTGCCCCGGTCCGGGAGGCACAGCAGGATTAGCCATTTTCACAAGAGACACCAATGTCAGAAGAGAACTAGAGCCTAGTCCAGACGACTGACCCAGGATTTTTTCCGTCACCACATCATACGAAAGCGCACAAGGCAGGAGTCGATTTCAGGGGCTTCCACTAATACGAATCATATTAATAATAACAACAGCTAACTCTTAAATTGCACGGGTACCACACTACTCACTTTGTATGAATGATCACGTTTACTCACCAAAGCAACTCTTTGGTATGTGCATCATTTTCATCCTCCTTTTTATAGATGTCAAAACTAAAGCCCCCCCAGACTGAATAACTTTCTCTATATTAGGCAGATGGTTTAGCCAATACTTGAATAAAACATCTTGAAGCAAACTCATAGATACCATGGAGCCGACAAATGCACAGTAGAGGCCCACTGAATGTTTAAGAGGATGACACTGACCTTGAATCTTCCCAGGACAGCCACTTCTCTGCCAGACATCTTGACCAAAAGCAACCTCTTCTCTGCGGCAGGATCTTAGTCCGTCATTTTTCAAAGGGATCCACAAGTGATCAACCTCTTTCTCCCAGGGCTCCTCCCTTGACCTCTGAAGACGTTCCTCAGTCATGGCTGTTGTTTATCACAGGCTCTGACCTCTGACTGCTCCTAAGATTCATCTGGGGGAAATTTAAAAACCAGGATTCCTGGGGCCGACTTCCAGAGAGTCTGGGGCGGAGACAGCCCCATGCCTTTGCCACAGCTGATTCTCATGCACGGCCAGGGCTAAAACCTACTGTTAGGGTTGTGTGCCTATGCCTTTCTCTCTCCTTTAGTTTCTTAAAATAGGGATGAATCTTTTCAGTTTCCACGTGCTGAGAACAGTGCCTGAATATTGTGGGCAGTAGTATGGGGCAGCTAAGAGCCTGGTTGCTGGAGGTCAGGCAGTCTGGGTGCAAACCCTGATCTACCACATATTAGCTGTGTGGTTTTGAGTAAGTTACTATGTAATTCGATGCCTTGTTCCCTCATCTGTAAACTGAGAATACGCACCAATACTTGTGATGTTTTTGTGAGATTTATGTGAGGTAGGAACTATAAAGTATTTAAGGTAGAGTCTGGCATATAACAAAACCCACAAACAATGCTAGCTATGTAGATAGGCAAAAAATTCAATCCACATGGAACCTTAATGCCTGTATGTGACAGCTGCGGAAATGCAGTGTGGGATGCAAAAAATAATAACATTAAGTCCAGTTCACTGAATATCCACAGGCATCATGCAAGGTGTTTACCAACATTATTTTTTCACCTTCCTGATAATACTTGGACGTGTTATTATTAGAGAAGGAAATATACCAGTTAAGTAACTGAAGGTCACCCAGCTGGTAATTATCAGTTCTGAGATTGGAACTCAGGTTCATCTGATTTCAGAGCTCACTCTTTCCACCTTATCACTAAGACTTCATATAAATGCATTCATTCAATCAATAAGCATCTATGCCATGCTTACCATGTGCTAGAAACTCTTCTAAGTACTGGAGACACAGAAATGAACAAAACAGAGAACGCCTTTGCTTTCATGTAGCTTATATTCTATAGCATGACAAGACTGGTGACAAATAAGTAAATGGATATATAACATGTCAGGTAAAGGTAAGTGCTATGGAGTAAAAATAAAGCAGGGTAAAGGTAACTGGGGACTGTGTGTTTGTGTATACGTGTGTGTGAGAGAGAGGGATTTTTTTTTCCATCTGGCTACATCGTAACCTTTTTTTCTTTTTTATTGAAGTATAATTTATGTACAGTATGTTACAGGTGCACAATATATTGATTCACAATTTTTAAAGGTTATACTCCATTTATAGGTATTATAAAATACTGGCTATAGTCCTGTATTGTACAGTATATCCTTGTACATTATTTTATTTTTTATTTTTCTATTTATATCTTTTTGTAGCTTATTTATATATAGTAGTTTGTACCTACCCCTATATTGCCCCTCTCGCCTTCTCTCTCCCTACTGGTAACCACTAGTTTGTTCTCTCTATCTGTGAGTCTGTTTCTTTTTTGTTATGTTCATTAGTTTGTTGTATTTTTTTAGATTTCACATATACGTGATATCATACAGTATTTGTCTTTCTCTGTCTGACTTATTTCACTTAGTATAATACCCTCCGAGTCCATTCATGTTGTTGCAGATAGCAAGATTTCATTCCTTTTTATGGCTTAGTATTCAATTATGTGTATATGTACCACATCTTCTTTAGCCACTTATCTGTTGATGGACACTTAGATTGCTTCCGTAGCTTGGCCATTGTAGATAGTGCTGCTGTGAACACTGGGGTGAGGCATTTTATTTTAGATAGGAAGGCCAGGAAAGGCCTCTGATAAAGAAACATTTGAGTGATGGATGTGATAAGATGTGATTGGATTCTGGATAATTTTTAGGAGTTTAAGCCCAAGAGGATTTATTGTAGAATTAGAAGGATGTGAGAGATAGAAGGAAATCAAAGACAACTCCAAGGTTTTTGGCTTGAGCAATTAGGTTCTCATTTACTGAGCTGGAGAAAAACGCTGGACCAACAGGTTTTTCTTGAGAGGAAATCAGTAGCTCTGTTTTGAAATCTCTGTTGGACGTCCAAGTGGAAATATTGGGTAGGCAGTTAGATGTACAAGTCTGCATTTTAGGGAGAGGTTGAAGCTAGAGATATAAACTGAATAGATGATACTTAAGAGCATGAGATCACCTAGGAGCAAGCATAGATTAAGGAGAAGACTGAGCCCTGGGCTCCAATATTTACAGGTTGGGAAGATGATAAGGAACAAGCAGGGGAGTCTGAGAAGGACTAGCCGTGAGGGAGAGGGAAACAGAGAGAAAGTATGGGCCTTGAGGCCAAGACAAGAAATCCTCTCAAGAAGGAAGCACTGGGCTTCCCTGGTGGCGCAGTGGTTGAGAGTCCGCCTGCCGATGCAGGGGACACGGGTTCATGCCCCGGTCTGGGAAGATCCCACATGCCGCGGAGCAGCTGGGCCCGTGAGCCATGGCCGCTGAGCCTGCACGTCCGGAGCCTGTGCTCCGCAACGGGACAGGCCACAACAGTGAGAGGCCACAATAGTGAGAGGCCCGCATACCGCAAAAAAAAAAAAAAAAAAAAGAAGGAAGCACTGATCATCTGTGCCTACACTGCTAAGAGCTGTAGTAGCGGGGACCTGGCAAAGGATATTGGATTCATCAATGAGGTGGCCACCGGTGACTCTCACAAGAGCCATTTTGGTGGAGGGATGGAAAGAGCAGACTGGAGGAAAAGACAGGGTGACTGTGTATAGAGGACCCTTTCAAGGCATTTTTTTGAAAAGGGGAGCGGGGAATGAGGCAGCAACTGGAGGGGCATGCAGGATCAGGACATGACTACCTAAAGTGAGATGATTTACAGTATGTTTGTGGACCGCCACAAGAGATCCTGGGGAGAGGAAAGACTTGGTGATAGCAGAGGGGGAGGGGCCGAGTGCAGGAGTGAGGGGCTTGAGTAGGGGTCAGAGCTGGGATCCAGCTCACAGCGGGGAGGGCTGGCTGGCTCGCTGGCCTTAGATGAAAGCAGGGACAGTTCATCTATTGTATGTAAAAATGGAAAGCAAATTTTAAATGTAAAGCAGTGTCAAACAGTGTAAGATTCTGTCTCACTTAATCCTTACCATAACCCCTTCAGGTGATGTAATAAAATTTTGTTACAGAGAATCATAATGTGCATTTGGGAAAGACTTTCAACGTAGGTGTGTATTTGTAACAATGAGAAAATGAGTAGTCAGGGAACACTGCGCGTAGAAGTGCATTTGGACGCGGGCCCAAAGTGGGTTGGTTCTAAATACGTGAAAGAGACTGTGAAGAGAAAGCCAAAAACATGAAATATAAGAATTCCATAAATACATAAAAAGACACAAAATAGAGCAACACCCTTTCTTAGCCATGAACCTTGGAACCGAACTACAAGGATTCTAATCCTAGCCCTTGCACTTAATAGCTGTGTGACCTTGGACAAGTTACCTAACTTCTCTGTGTTCTGGTTTCCTCATGTTTAACACATGAGGACGGTAACAGTACCTACCTCATAGGATTGTTGTGAGGAATACGCAGACGCACCTGTACCTTTATCCATGTACACACACAGTGGAATTGTGCCTAGCAAATGGAAAACACTGCAAGGTTTACTTCTAAAAGTAAAGAGCTAGAAAAATGTGTATTTTTTTCCTCTGTGTGTATGTGGAGACTTCCAGCAGCTCTACTTTTGGGTGTCATTGGAAGATATTTTGCTTAAGAAAGTTTCCTCCTCTTAAAGGAACATTGTTGAAAGGAGACAGGTAAGTTATTCATTCACTCTGCCGTTCAGTCCTTCATTTAAGAAGAATTTCGTGAGCATCTACTCAGTCAAGCTCTGTACAAACCAGGTTTCAGAGACTTAAGATGAAGAGGGTAGGATCCCCGTGCCCAAGCTGCTCCGGGCCACCGGGAGACAGACATGGACATAGACTGTTTCAGTGTAAACCTGAAGGCTATTCTCACACTGATCCTCAGAAGGAAATGTGCGATGTGGGGGCAAGAGCACTGAGTTGTGCTTTAGACGGTTTGGACTTGAGTCTTGACTCTGCCACTTTCCTAACCATGGCTCTGGGCAAGCTGGTGTGTGTCAGTTTCCTCATCTATAACGTGCAGATAACGGTGTCGGACGCAAGAGGCTGTGTGAGGGGCCAGTGCCTTCAGCACATAGCCAGTGATCCACAGGCTTTGTGGTACTACGACTGCTCCTCTCTCACTTCTTCTTCTCACTGTTACTGTGGTTTACGTGACTCAAAATAACACCTCCATCTTTGGAGTTGTTGAGGAAGTCTTTCTGGAAAGACTTGACTGAAACTGAGTTTTAAAGTATGAACAGGGTTTGCAGCGTGGAACCATGACCAGACAACTCAGGGACGGGATATGGCATGTGGCAAAGCACATTACCCTTTAGGAAAAGAAAGTACCTCTGCTCATTTGTAAGATAACCCCAGTAAAGACCCTCCCATGTCAGGTGCCAAATTAGGTCCATCGGAGAACATTAGGCAAGGTTCCTCATACCTCACTGGTCTCTCATTCCTGTGGATCTCCCCATCCCCTCTGTCCTGTCTAGAATGGTTCCTTTTTGACTGTGATTGGGATTTTGTTCCTCTAGTCCTGAAGCCATTTTGCTGAATGAATCCTTTCCTGTCGGGGGATGGAGTTATGTACGCACTTAATGAGGTCCACAGAGAAGGGAATACAGTCGTTATCGTCTCAAAACCCTATTTCTGCTGTTTGTGCATCAGCGTTATTTAGCTGTCCTTTTTTTCTGGTTGTGTCTTCTTATTTCAGGTTAAAGTAGAGCATGGTAATAAAAGCAGATCCCTCCAGCATGGTCACCAAAAGCTCCCCAACCCACAATATTTAAAACAACTAGCATTCACATAAGAGTTACATATTGGTGATTTACCCTATGTACAATGTGTTTCTATATATAATGCACTTAGGTAATGCCTTAGTTGTCATAAATACAAGTGCAGTCTGGTTATCATCATCATCATCATCACCACCACCACCCTGCGTATGGCATTCTGAATGTATTTCTTTGCATGTTTTACAGATGAGGACACTTCGGCTCAGAGAGGTAAAGGAACTACCCAACATCACCCAGTTAGCCTATGGTAGAGATAGGATTCGAAGCCCAGGATCTTCCTGTGTTGAGAATACAAAGTGAAGGCAAAGCTGAGAGGACCATGTTAGTCTTCTCAGTAGGACGGTTCCATCCCCGTAGCAGCCCAGGAATTGCTAAAGCTCTTAGGATTGTTTTATAATGACTGTTCAGGGGAGGATGTGGGTCATTTGGATTTATTTGATTTTCACAGGGACAGACACAAGTTATCCATTCTTGACTTTTTCAATGCAATAAAATATGAAGTTCCCAGCCATAACTTTTCCAGAATAGACTACAGAGGGACATGATTGCTAACAATATAAAAACACAAACCCAGATTCATTCTGACATCTTTTTCTCCACAAACTCTAAATAAGCGTAACAAGTTTCTAGTGACACTGTGATGTGCTTGAGGAAACCACTTGGTTGCTTAAGACAATATAGTGAATAACACAGACTTGAATATCTAAGAAAGCGCATGGTGTGTGGGACTCACACATGATGGCATCTTTCATGTAGCAAGATTTATGAAGAACTTTAATTATCGCATTTAATTCTTAACGTCCTGGGAGTAGGTCTTTTCATTTCTATTTTAGAGATGAAGTTGGGCATAGAGCAATTAAGGGACTTGGCCCTGGCTGCTTGGTATTTAACTCCTGCCTTTACTACTGTGCCCCTGCACCTCATCCCTGATTTTAATGTTTGCCAGATGCTATCTTCCTGGAACATCGTCTTCCATAGGTTTACAACAAATTCAGAGACAAGCCTCCCCACTCCCACCCCTAAATCTGATGATAGTTGGTGATTCAGAGATTGTTTGCTTTGACATGAATAAAATGGGGTTTCCGTTTTGATGGAATAAATCAGGTAAATTTGATTAAAAACACAGTTCAAGAAAGTTCTTGTGTTGGTGGTGTTTGTATTAGGTAGGGTCTTTACTTTGATTCATATACAAAACAGCAACTGAATAGACCAAGTGTTTGGGTTCTCAAAGTTTTAGCTGGGAGGGGATGTCAGGGGACCAATCAGAAACGACTGAGGCAGCTTCCCATATGAGTTTAAGTCTTTGCATTTGGAAAGTTCCTCTGGAAATTTCTATCCATGTTACTCCTTATTTCTCCCCAACACATGTAGGGACTGGCTAAGTTTCTCTCTATGAAGGAAGAAAGATTTCTCAATGGGCCACCTCCTTTAGCCCCTAATAAAATTTTAAAGAAAATATCCAATTTTAAAAAAATCTATGAAATATCAACGTCTATAGAAAATACCATCCCCAGTTTCAATTCAAGGGTGATTCCAAACTTCTACTCCCTCTTCTTGGGGGGTACTGATTAAAAAGCACCTTGTGGTATAATACATGCTTCTCTCATTTTATATACACAGCCCCCAGTCCCAGGCTCCTCCTGTGAGGATGAGAAACGAGGGTGGGTTTTCAGAACAGGCTGTTCACCAGCTCAGTTCCGGCAGAGTGTGTCTGGACCTGAGGCGGAGTTGTCGTTCCTCACCATCCTTAGCCCTCTTCCATCGAGGACCGCTTGTAGGACAGCCCCTAAGGCTGAAAAACAGCCAGCTAGTGGCTTTTCCTGAAATTGCTCTTTTCCAAGGATGTGTCAGGTCAAAATAAACAGGCAAAGCACACATAGAAGATGCACGTCCAGCTAGTCACTCTAGGAACATTGAAACCTGCTGTGCCTAGTTGAAAGGGAATTGCCAGAATGTTTACAAGGCACACACACGTGCACACAGAAACTCCCCCCTCATGTGTGCATATCATGCTAGGTTAGAGGGCAGCAGAGGAGGTGCCTTAAAGGACCAGGAACCGGGGAACTGTTCATACAAGACTCAGCTCACCCTCGCCTTGAGGTATGAACTTAGCACCCCACAAACCACATTTCCAGCAAGCACTGAAATTCAGCTGCGATCTTCCTGTCCTGCACGCCAAGTACAGACCGAGCAAATCAATCCAACAACCAACGCTCCACAGTCATACAGTAATAAGCTCACTCTATTTTGCTAATTGCTTTCTTGGGCATACACCAAGTTATTAAAAGGACAGTGACAAAACAGAGAGCTTGGATAAATGTATGTGGCAGTATCTACGGCAATTTGTCCCCCCTTTAACGTTAGTTCCAGTTACTTGTTTGCATGTGAAGGAGAACAAGGGAAATTGGCAAAATATTTCTAAATTATTTTCTACTCAGTTGTATCAGTTCTGAGATCACCTTTGCAATATTATCCTGCGCTTCAGAAAATACTTTCCTTGGAGAAGACAGACTGATCTTAGAAGCAGATCTAAGTCTGTGAGATACAAGCTTTTGCCGGGCACGACAGTCATCTAGTAGCTACAGAAGGCAGTATCAGCAGAGCCTGTGGGAAGTCAGACACCAGCCCACTTTTTCCCACCCACCCAGATGCTCTCCCTCTCTGGTCTGTACCTTCTGTGTGGCAGCTGGAAGAGAGGATGGTATTCGGAGGTCTGAAGATGTAAGGCAGGTAACGAGAGAAGCATTTCATCTTCCAAAAAAAAAGGAAAAAGAAAAAAAATCTAAATAAAAAACCAGTCTCCTGAATCCATAAGGATTCTCTCGGCCCTTAAAGCTGACTACATCACCCACATGTTTATGGAGGCTCGCTCCCAGTGCTGCAAAGCTGGGGAGCCCAAGGAATAACTGGAGATGGGTCCCATTTTGCCATCAGCGCCAGGAAGCACTGCCTTACATTTCTGCATGCAGCTCAAACTCAGAAGCCCCCAAGCAAGCCGGGATATAGCCTCTTCATTGGCTGCAGCTCCTCCGAGCAGGATTTGCTGAGTAAGTCAGTCTTGCCTGTAAACACACGCTGAAATGCCCTGCCTGAAACCTCTCCCTTTTCCCGTGTGGTCAGTTTCTTTTAGCAATAGAAATCCAGCAGGATATGGGAGTCGCGAGGATAAGTGACCATCTCTTATTTAGCTGAAAGATCAGATGAAACAAAGACAGCATAGTGTTCCGCCCTGGAGAGAGATGGCTGTTAAAAGAGCCACCCGTAATGCCATGGGTCTCAGGAATATTAAAGTACAGTGCAATGAAATGGGTCTCTGTCCTTGCTTAATCTAGATTGAGTTCTATTTTTTTAATATGAAGCCCAAACAATAGGACCATTTATCACTTAGGTGAAGCCAAAAGCTGGGTTGAGTAGTCGGTGACAGAGGGCTAACACAGACAGATCCTGTGCTCCACTACGGCTGTTTTTTCCTGCCAGCACTCACACCGAGGCAATAACTTGGTTCTGAGTTATTTGCTGTACGAATTTAAAGCCACAGCACAAGAATAGAGACTAAACCCAAGTGAACTGGCCCTTCACCAAGCCGTGCACCCTGATGGCATATGACAATATGTAACGAGTAAGTTGATGCAAGGATTATACAACTTTACCAAAACTCTCACTGAGATTGCAAATGAGAGGGCAGGGGAGAGCGGAAGAGGGAGAGGGAGAGGGGGAGGGAGAGGGGGAGGGAGAGGGGGAGGGAGGGGGAGGGGGAGGGGGAGGAGGGAGAGAGGGAGGGAGGGAGGGAGGGAGGGAGGGAGAGAGAGAGACAGAGAGAGAATGAGAATATTAAAGGAAAGGACCAATTGCCAAATATAAACGATTTGGATTGGGGAATTGGTTTGGTTATGACCCAGGAAATAGTGATAACTTCGGAAACCTTACCACTGGAAGGTGAGCACAAGGCACCAGTTGGAGATTTATAAGTTCTGTCAAACACACTAGTGACTATGATAAAGAGAAATAGATGAACGCTTTTGTGCTGCATTCAGAGGCACGAGGAAATGATTTAAATGGTCCTCAAAGGAAAACCAGTATTCCCCTGAGTGAAATTTTTTAAAATAAGGTTTAATATAAAAGTGTGCCTTGAAATCTGATAGAATAATTTTTGAGCCTTTATGGGCTCTCCTCTTTACAAAACTACTTAACTTAGCATTGGAGAAATGTGTTGGTCCGCCCACAAGAGCAAAGACTTAGAGCCATAAGTAGTTATAGTGTCAGTGCAGGCCAGGATGCAAATCCACTCTTCCACCAACATGCTCTCTCCCTGATTTTTGGATCATTGCAACATGATGACAAACTACTGGTGGGGACAGGACATTTTAGCCCTTTGATAGTCATACAACCCTTCACTTCCTTAGACCCAGAGACCTGGCAAGGTTGGGCCATCCCAAGTAAGTTGCTGTTTAAACAATGCCTAAAAGGTCTGGATTGGTTGCGTGAATAATCTCAAAATCACAACAGAAGAGCAAATCCAGAGGCATCTTCCTGAGAGATACAGAACTTCTAATCCCTGATCAGTAATGAGTCAAGATGGAAGGAGTGTGGGCTTTGGGGTCAAGCTGACACAGTGTGAATCCCAGTGCGTTCACTCATTAGTTGGGTAGATATAAACACAACTTTAACACCCGTGAGACTTCGTTTCTGCATCTATAAAATGGGAACAAGGTTTTCCTCTTGTATTCTTGAATGAAAGGAGATAAGCATACGATGCGCCTGGTACGTTGTAGACACTTGGTAAACTGTCACTGCCAATGCTGTTCTTACTGTCGTTGTTAGCCTTCTCTGAGCTTCTATGGCCACATACCAACCTCAGAGTAGTGCGAGAGCGGGTGGGGTTAAGAGGGTGGTGCTGCCATTAGACAGCTAATGTTGAAGCCTACCTTTGATATTGACTTACTGTGTGATCTTGGGCAACTGACTCAACATCTCTAAGCCTCATTACAGATCTAATAAGGATAATAATAGAATCTTACATGATATCATGAGGGCAAGATAGGATGGCTTAGATGAAAGGTTAAACACAGTGCCATTAAAATGCCTGATTTAGTGCCAGGCCTATGGACCCTATCTACCCGTCTGCAGAATGGGCAAGGGACAGGAGGGACAAATTGGAAATCTCCTTGGACAGGTGATTGCCATGCCGATGGTTTGTTCTGCACTATTTGAACTGTTCAACGGGCTTTCACATCCTTTTTTTCCTCTTTGATTCTGAACAATCCCATTTTACAGAAGACAAAACTGGCTGAGAGGATGTAAAAATTTATCCAAAGTCAAACAGCTCCCTGAGGAAATATAGTGTTTTTACACCAGAATCACTTGTTGAGCTTGTGAAGAATGCAGATTTCACAGCCCTGAAGCCTATTGATTCAGACTCTCTGGGGACAGACAAGGAATCTGAGTATTTAACAATCCACATGATTCTTTAAAGTTTAAGAACCTCTGGAGTAAGGTATTTCATTTCATGCTTTGGCTTGAAGGGTCAGGGTAACAAACTTTTTTAAATACCCTTCTTGTAGATCATTTGTCTCACCGCGTGTGTCCAACAATTGGTTGCTACCTTAAGTTATATCAGGCATTAGACTGAGTGATGGGGATACAGGATATAAGATACCATCCCTGCTCTAATGCAGTACATTATTACAAGGACTAATAAACTATTATAATACAGCATTAAAGGGGTGACAGCAGGAAGAGGTTCTGAAAAGATTCTTTGGGATTATAGAGTCCCAAAAGCTCAATGTTAAAGACCCATGCTTTTACTCAAGGTCATTCAGGATCACCCAGGGTCACTCAGCATCACCTAGGGCTGCCTAAGGTCATTCCAGAATCACCCAGGGTCACCCAGAATCACTCAGGATCACCCAGTGCCACCCAGGGTAACCCAGAGTCACCCCAGATCACCTAGGGCCACCCAGGGTTACCCAAGGCCACCCAAGATCACCCGGTGTCGGGCAGTTTTGGTCAACCTGCTACACTCGCCTTTACATTCTAAGTGTCTGGTCCACTGGTAAAGGACAGATTGGCCTCCATCTCTGAGGTTTTGTCCAAGTGTGTGGTCTGCAATCCAGTAAGAGAAATAATAATAATATGGTATTTGCCCAGTTGAAAAGAAAAAAGTATCCATGCTTTTGCATTAGGTATTAATTATAAAAAGTTCCTATTAAAAGGCAATTATCTTACTGAAGCCTAGCAAATAAAGAGTTAGCAGTCATTTACTCCATAAGTGGAACTAGACTCTGATATGCCTAATGTCATCATAGATAAGAGCAGGGCTACCAGGAGAGGATGGAATCTTTCTCAGGGGAGGGGAGGCTCCAAGGCAGTGGCAGAGGTGCCTGGAGGGAGGGCCCAAGAGCAGAAAGAGAAAGAGAAATGAGAAGCCTAGGAGGAGGGAAAGATAAAGGTGACCCATTTTAGGTGCCATGCGAGAAGGGCCTGGAGTCTGGCCCAGAGACAAGAAACACCCCAGATGACTTCCACATGCCAGGTTCCGACATCAAATGGCAAAAAAAAAAAAAAAGTAATTAATTGGGAGATTGTTGAGTGCTGTACTGTGGACCAGGCTGTTCCAAGCTTTCTTTAGACTGACCTCTTGGGAGATCAGAAGCAATCACTTTTGTCCTGCAAAGTCCCAGCCGGACGGAGCCCTTGCCTTGGGGCCAATGAACTTGGGGCCTCCCAGCAGCCCATTCCCATTGGTCCCATTTACGTCGCCTTCTCTCACTGAAGCCCAACTCTTATGGGAAAGTTACCCTGATCATTCTGTTTTAACATGTTTTTACAACCTTCTTTGGGGAAATATCATCATCACAGTCTTTCATTTTGCTAAGAAGTAAACTAAATTCCAGGGGGGAAAAATTAGATTATTTAAGATCAGTCAGGCTGAGACTGCCCAGGTTTTCACTCTCAGGTCAAAACAGAGCAAATTCCTATTCATTCTTCAAATCTTAGATAGAATGTCACATCATCAGAGAGAGGTTTCTTAATGCCTCAGACAGGGTCAAATCCATCTGCTACAGACTCTCAAATACCATCCTCCCCTTTTAAAACACTCATTTATTATTGATCATATTCGTTGAGCATCTATGTATGCCAGGATGCTAAGGAGTCAATAGTAAACAAGACAGATAAAATACCTGCCCTCTCCTTCAGGTATAATTATCGCTCCTAACATACAGGGCTGTGATGAGGATTAAATAAGGTAACTTATGAAAGTGATTAGAATCCTACATGGCACAAAGTAAATGCTATTCAATTACTTTGATCACTGCTATAAAGTGTCTATCTCCCTTGCCAGGCTCTAAGTGGGAGGAGGGTAGGACTTTGACTTTTCTCTCCTGAATCCTAAGTGTGAGGCTCACTGCCTGACACGTAATAGGAATTCAATAAATATGTGCTGGACTGAATTGAGTTGAACTGAACAAGGGGAATTCTGACATAATTGTCATCAATTTCCCCACACTCTCCAGTCAGTGTGTGAAACTCACAATTTGGTACTTTCTGATCTGCAAGGAAAAGTAACCTCTTTTTTTTAGTTCATTCATCCATTGATACAAGATAATATTTTTAGCAGCTTTTAAATTCTAGGCACGCTTCTAGATGTTGGCGATACAGCAGTAAATAATATATTAAGGTTTAGCTCACTGAGTTTACATTTTAGAAGAAGGAGATAGACAATAAACAAGTAAATATTATATCAACAAGGTTATTTCAGATTGTGAAAAAACGAATAGTGATCCAGCAGTTCCACTTCTAGGTACTCATCCAAAGAAAATGAAACCACGAACTCAAAAAGACATATGCACCCCCATGTTCACTGCGGCATTATTTACCATAGCCAAGATGTGGAAACAACCTAAGTGTCCACCAATGGATGAATGGATAAAGAAGATATGTTTTGTGTGTGTGTGTGTGTGTATGTATACATACACACACACACACACACATATACAATGGAATATTATTCATCCATAAAAAGAAGGAAATCTTGTCATTTGTGACTACATGTGTGGAACTTGATGGCATTATGCTAAGTGAACTAAATCAGACAGAAAAAGATAAATACCATATGATCTCACTTATATGTGTAATCTAAAACAAACCAGCAAAAAAACCCCAGCCCAAGCTCACAGATACAGAGAACAGATTGGTGATATTCAGAGGCAGGGTGTAGGAGGCAGGCAAAATGGGTGAAAGTGGTCAAAAGCACAAACGTCCAGTTATAAAATAAACAAGCCATGAAGATGTAATGTAAAGTGTGGTGACTCTAGTTAATAATATTGTATTGCGTATTTGAAAGTCACTAAGAGAGTAGATCTTAAAAGTTCTCATCATAAGAAAAAAATATTGTAGTGATATATGGTGACAGATAACTAGACTTATTTAGGTGATCATTTCACAATATTTACAAATATAGTATCATCATAATGCACACCTGAACCTGTGTCAATTATACCTTAATTTTAAAAATAGTAGACTGAAGAAAATAAAATAGGGGATGTGGTAGAGTGGCTGCTTTGCTTGGATGGTCACGGAAGGCTTCTCTGAGGAGGTGACGTTTCAGCTGAGAGCTGAAAGACAAGGTGCTGGACAAGAAAGGGTTTTGATCCTCTCCTCCACTCTCTGCAGCCTACAATTTACCTTCAGAGATATTTTCTCTTCCAACTCAACTTAATGACTGAAATATTTGATTATTTTAAAGTAATAAAATCAACTAAAATCAATTAAAAATAAAAATACAATATGTGCACCAAAAAAAAAATAAACTAATAAATTGTTTAGCGTTTGATTCACTGCATTACTATAAGTTCGGTGGGGGCAAAGGGTGCACTGTCTTGATCACTGTGGCATCCCCCAGACCTAGCGGAGAAGTCAGTGGAGATTTGATCCACATTTCTGATTGGCAGACTGGACCAGTTGCTGAGTCAGCTGTCTTGGCATGTGACTAAAGCAAGCGAGAGGTAGGCAGCCACAGATAAGACTAAAGAGGATTCTGAAGATGGAGGAGAGGCTCAATTTAGAGCAGATGCTACCATGCAGCAAAGAAAGAAACAATAGTCATTTACAACAGAATATTTTGGTTCTCATTGAAAAGACTATAGAATGAAAAGCATAATAAAGCCAAGCACATTTCCCACCAAATTTTTTATACTAATTCTCATAGTACCTACAAAAAGTAGACAAATAACTTCTCCTAATTTATTGAGATGTTGGAGAAAGTAGCTGATAGATAGATAGATAGATAAATAAGATAGATAGATATACAGAAAGATAAATAGATAAATAGATAGACAGAGAGACAGAGACAGATAGATAGATAGATGATAGATTCTAAACCATAGAAATATGATTTGATTTTAATAGATGATGATAAGAATCATAATTACAACCACCACCAAATCTGAGTTCTTACTAGGTCCAGCCACTCTACTAACCACTATACCTAGAACTCATTTAATCCTCTTAAAAATTATAATAAAGTAAATGTTATTATTTTATCTGTTTATACATGAGGAAATTTGTGTAGAGATATTAAGTAACTTGCCAAGTGTAAGCAGGTAGAGGAACTAAGATTCTAGTGCACTTTTTGCTCCTACTCCCATGCTGTGTAGATGCTGTGCTGCTTCCTGGGCTCCGTGATCTTGACATTCTCTCCTGTGTAGTCTAGTGTAAGACAGAATACCTAGAATGAGACTAAACTTCTGTGTCTACTTATTTGGAACTTGTGAACATTTGATCAGGGCTGATCAAGTTTACTTCTGACCTATTTGAAAGAAAGGGTTTGCTAATGACTAGCATAATCATGTGGGAGAAATCTAACCAAATCCATGCACCTACCCATCAATGACCCCAGAGAGTCAATATGCATTGAAAGTTTACTATTTCTAAGACACAAAGCCAAGGACTGTGGGAGTGGGGGGATGGATAAGACACAACGTGTAAAAATGAGTAGGGAGGTAAGAAATAAAGAAATAAATGAAAAATATAAATATGAATATATTAAAAATTACAGAAGGTCCATAAGAGAGTAAGAGATAAGTAAGTGCACAGTAGGAAACTCTCACACCTAACTGGGACATGGGATCAGATTCCAAGAAGACTTCCTGGAGGTGGTGGCATTTGAGATAGGATTTGAAGGACAGGGAGAATTTGAATCTGTAGAGATGTGAGTGGTAAGAACATTCTGATAGGAAGTAATAATTAGAGCAATAGTTTGAAGGTAGGGAACCTCAAGAATTATATGGGGGAATAGTGAGTACTTCTGTTTATTAGTCAGTCTATGGTAAGATGTTTCTTAATGCTACTTTATGAATATGAAAATAATAATATTACGTTAAAAATTTTTTTATAGTTATTCACTCTTTCCCCTATTTACTCCAAATTCATGGAATTATAAAACATGTTTTAAATATATATAAAGCAGATTCCAACTTCTATGTTTGGGCTATGCACTAATTGGCTTTCATTTGGAAAGAGTGGACTTCAACCTCCCTTTATCCAAGCTGGATAGAGAACAACCCAATTAATCAGTCCGTATTATGTCTCAAAGCCTTTGTAAGAAGAAAGTATTACAATGTAAATCCAGAATGTGTTTCCAGTTCCTCAAAAGGAATTGCCTTGTCTGCTTCTCTCCTGCACAGCTCTGGGTTGTAATTACACCATGAACAGTATGAAAAGGAATCAATATGCTAAGGTAATAACAATATATTTCTTCTGGATTTCTCTGACTACGATATCCATTCCAGCCTTATTCCCCAATACTAGGCAGCACTATTTCCTTTCGGACAGATGAGAATATTGGAGGATTTTAAGGCAACCCAGCACATGAATCCAGGTGGGGAGATCTTAGTTTTCTGACCCTTAGGCCACACTTCAGAGTTACAAGAAAAGGTATTTGAGTGATCAGGTTTAATGCCTTCTCTGGAAAACACTTTTAACCCAAGTTTTTCCTTGATTCTGAGAGGTCATAATAGTAAATCTTTCAGGAGGCAGCCGGGGAGAGAACGTTCTACCTGTTGCTCTTGAGGTACAGAGCAAGGCTTGCTCATTCAGCCGAGACTTCCCCGGAGAATCCGCACTGCACACACAGCCTGTGAGGAGTTCTGTTTGGTCTGCAGAGTATTTTATGTTTTAATTCAAACTTCATGCCTTTAAATGGTCTGTGCACTCACCAGTCTCTCGGCATCTGGAAAGATTTACACACTTACGTTCCCCTCTGTTTCTGTCTATGGACTTTGCTTTCCAGCAGGGTTCCTCGGCTTCAGCACTATTGACATTCGGGGCTGGATAATTTGTCGGTGGTGGCAGAGAGGCTGGGGTGGGGGCACTGAAGGATGGGGGAGGAGGTCTATGCTGTGCATCGTAGGAGGTTTAGCAGCATCCCTGGCCTCTACCTACTACATGCCAGTATCAAGCCCTCCCTGCCTCAGTCATGACAATTAAAAAAAAAAAAATGTTTATAGACATTGCTGAATATCCCCTGGAGGGCAAAATCCTATCCCACTCCCTATCCGCACAGTGAGAATCACCGCTTTATAGCAATATGTCTTCTGACACCAGGGCTGGGGTAATGGCCACATTAATTATACATCAGGCAGCATCATGTAGGCAAGTAACACGCTGAGAGGAGAACTGAGTTCTAACTGGACTTCTTCATATCTTGGAGTCCTCACCTTACTCTCCCACAGATCTGGTGTATAAATCCTATGAAACAATATTCGTAAAAGTGTTTTGACAATTTGAAAATATAATGTTGTCGCCATTTGGTCTAACTTGGGTCTTTAGGCAGCCACTGGTACTGGCACATTGAAAAATGGCAGCTCTATTCTGTGATAAATTATTTAAGTTTGAAGGAATCCCATCCACCAATTTTACTGACAGGGCATTGAACTAGTAATAAGAAACATCACTCTTGCCACTAGGATGAATTTTCTTAGAGTCTTCTGTCTTGTTGGGCTTTGCCGATTGGAAAGCTGGTGGTCATGCATTCATGCATGCGTTTATTCAATAATATTTGTTCAGTAGCATGATGTGCCAGGCCCTGTGCTGGGTGTTAGGGCTGCTTATACAACTTGTAGTTGTAGTGGACACATTATATATGGCCCTGCCTTCATGGAGATTATGATCTAGCAGAGGAAACACGCAAGGAGTAAGGAAATCATAATGCATTTGGCAAGTGCTATGATAGATAACATCCAGGACCTCCTGGAAAGGCCATCAAGCTGAGAGTTCAGGGTTAGGGAAGGCTTACTAGGAAAAGTGAAATCAAGGCTGAGATGTGAATGATGAGTACGAGGGTGCCGGGGAAAGAGAGGGTGAACAATATTTGTGGCAAAGAGGACAGCACATGTGTAGTGCTGGAGGTGAGGGACTATGGCATGAGGGGAAAATGGAGCACAGGGGACATGAAGGAAAACAGAGAGTGAGGCTGGAAGTATCCTAAGAACAATGGGGCCCACTGAAGGATTTAGGGAGGCAAGTGACATGTGTGCACATGAGAAATACAACTGCAGGTACAGGGTGAAGAACAGGCTGGAGGTGGTCAAGACAAGAAGGAGGATGGAGAAAACCAAGGAGGCTGCTTCAATATCCAGAGAAGGGAAGGTGGTGCCCAAACTAGGAGAGTGGCAATGGTGTTGGAGAGGTCAAGGGATTCTAGAGGTTATATCTGAGATATTCAGGAGCAAGAATGACATAGGACTTAGACTACATGAGCAGGTGTGTTGAGGGACATTAGGAATGCAGAGTCAAGGATGACGCTAAGGTGTGTGGGTGGGCTTTTGGAGGAAGTAAGTGGAGTTGACTAAGGCCATTGCTGTTCCTTACAAAAAAATGAAAGAATGTTTATGGGGCTCCTGCTGAGTGCAGTTCCCTGAGCTAAATACTAACAAGCATTATCTCATTGAAGTCTTGCAACATCCTTATGATATAGGATCTATTATTTTTAGTACTTGCTTGAGGACACACAACTGGTAATGACAAAGC
This sequence comes from Pseudorca crassidens, assembly GCF_039906515.1. Taxonomy (NCBI): domain Eukaryota; kingdom Metazoa; phylum Chordata; class Mammalia; order Artiodactyla; family Delphinidae; genus Pseudorca; species Pseudorca crassidens. Next base: position 123,478,283 of record NC_090298.1, read on the forward strand.
CAAGATTCTGACTCAGCGTCCTGATTCAAGCACCTGGTCTCTGAAGCACCACATGTCAACATTGTTAATTCACTTGAGTGTTCACGTCTAGGTTTAAATCATAGGTCTTCTGGTTACTAACAAGTTTAGAGGGATCTCTGCGTCATTTAAACTCTTTGAATCTCAGTTTCTTCAGCCAAAATCTGGGTATTAGAATACCTCCTTCACAGAGTTGGTATAATGGTTAAATTAGTCCTAATATTGAGAGAGCAAACATTTATTGATGCTGACTATATTCCATGCTGTGTTATAAATACTTTATATATATTACCTAATTTCATCCTCACAAGGGCCCTTGAAGTGGCTTCAATTATTTTCTCTATGTTACAGATGAGGAAACAGAGGCACAGAGAGATGAAATGCATACTCAGAGTTACATAACTGGGATGCAAACGTGGGTGTGCATTTCTGGAGCTTGGGCTGCCAAAATCAATGGAACGTTTCCGCAATACTGTGGTGGCCAGTAGAGTCTGAACAGCGAAAGATGTGGGTTGTCATGTTACCTAAAGTTTTTTTGCATTTATGAATGTATTTGCATATTTTTCAGTAATGTATGGAAGAGCCTGGGATTCTCCAATATCTGTGGATAGGTGGACTTCTTGTTACAAGAAGCTTTTTAATTGTAACTTATTGGGTGATATAGCAATTAAGGGGTTATAACACTGTTCCTCTGAACTGTCTTGTGTTTGCAGCACTTGGATGGTGTGTTGAACAGGTGGGATAGAATGTAACTGACAGGACTTTGTGTTTTGAACTGCAGGTCATTTGCATGTCCTGCCTTTTTTTTTTTTTTTTGCTTTTTTTAATCTCCCAATTAAAAAGTTCTTTAAGTTGTTCATTTTATTGCTTGGAAAGGTGTAATATACTTACTGAATCAAAGGATCATGAGAGATTACTACAGGCAACTCTATGCCAATAAAATGGACAACCTGGAAGAAATGGACAAATTCTTAGAAATGCACAACCTTCGAAGACTGAATCAGGAAGAAACAGAAAATATGAACAGACCAATCACAAGCACTGAAATTGAAACTGTGATTAAAAATATCCCAACAAGGCTTCCCTGGTGGCGCAGTGGTTGAGAGTCCGCCTGCCGATGCAGGGGACACGGGTTCGTGCCCCGGTCTAGGAAGATCCCACATGCCGCAGAGTGGCTGGTCCCGTGAGCCATGGCTGCTGGGCCTGCGCGTCCAGAGGCTGTGCTCTGCAATGGGAGAGGCCACAACAGTGAGAGGCCTGCATACTGCAAAAAAAAAAAAAAAAAAAAAAAATCTTCCAACAAACAAAAGCCCAGGACCAGATGGCTTCACAGGAGAACTCTATCAAACATTTAGAGAAGAGCTAACACCTATCCTTCCCAAACTCTTCCAAACTATAGCAGAGGGAGTAACACTCCCAAACTCATTCTACAAGGCCACCATCACCCTGATACCAAAACCAGACAAGGATGTCACAAAGAAAGAAAACGACAGGTCAATATCACTGATGAACGTAGATGCAAAAATCCTCAACAAAATACTAGCAAACAGAATCCAACAGCACATTAAAAGGATCATACACCATGATCAAGTGTGGTTTATTCCAGGAATGCAAGAATTCTTCAATATATGCAAATCAATCAATGTGATACACCATATTAACAAATTGAAGGAGAAAAACCATATGGTCATCTCAATTGATGCAGAGAAAGCTTTCGACAAAATTCAACATCCATTTATGATAAAAACCCTCCAGAAAGTAGGCATAGAGGGAACTTTCCTCAACATAATAAAGGCCATATATGACAAACCCACAGCCAACATCGTACTCAATGGTGAAAAACTGAAACCATTTCCACTAAGATCAGGAAAAAGGCAAGGTTACCCACTCTCACCACTATTATTCAAAATAGTTTTGGAAGTTTTAGTCACAGCAATCAGAGAAGAAAAAGAAAGAAAAGGAATCCAAATCGGAAAAGAAGAAGTAAAGATGTCACTGTTTGCAGATAACTTGATACTATAGATAGAGAATCCTAAAGATGCTACCAGAAAACTACTAGAGTTAATCAATGAATTTGGCAAAGTAGCAGGATACAAAATTAATGCACAGAAATCTCTAGCATTCCTATACACTAATGAAGAAAAATCTGAAAGTGAAATTAAGAAAACTCTCCCATTTACCATTGCAACAAAAATAATAAAATATCTAGGAATAAACCTACCTAATGATACAAAAGACCTGTATGCAGAAAACTATAAGACACTGATCAAAGAAATTAAAGATGATACAAATAGATGGAGAGATATACCATGTTCTTGGATTGGAAGAATCAATATTGTGAAAATGACTCTACTACCCAAAGCAATCTACAGATTCAATGCAATCCCTATCAAACTACCACTGGCATTTTTCACAGAGCTAGAACAAAAAAATTCACAATTTGTATGGAAACGAAAAAGACCCCAAATAGCCAAAGCAATCTTGAGAAAGAAAACACGGAGCTGGAGGAATCAGGCTCCCTGACTGCAGAGTATACTACAAAGCTACAGTAATCAAGACAGTATGGTACTGGCACAAAAACAGAAATATAGATCAATGGAACAGGCTGGAAAGCCCAGAGATAAACCCATGCACATATGGTTACCTTTTCTTTGATAAAGGAGGCAAGAATATACAGTGGAGAAAAGACAGCCTCTTCAGTAAGTGGTACTGGGAAAACTGGACAGCTACATGTAAAAGTAGGAAATTAGGATACTCCCTAACACCATACACAAACATAAACTCAAAATAGATTAAAGACCTAAATGTAAGGCCAGACACTATAAAACTCTTAGAGGAAAACATAGGCAGAACACTCTATGACATACATCACAGCAAGATCCTTTTTGACCTACCTCCTAGAGGAATGGAAATAAAAACAAAGATAAACAAATTGGATCTAATGAAACTTAAAAGCTTTTGCACAGCAAAGGAAACCATAAACAAGACCAAAAGACAACCCTCAGAATGGGAGAAAATATTTGCAAATGAAGCAACCGACAAAGGATTAATCTCCAGAATTTACAAGCAGCTCATGCAGCTCAATATCAAAAAACAAACGACCCAATCCAAAAATGGGCAGAAGACCTAAATACACATTTCTCCAAAGAAGATATACAGATTTCCAACAAACACGTGAAAGAATGCTCAACATCATTAATTATTAGAGAAATGCAAATCAAAACTACAATGAGATATCATCTCACACCAGTCAGAATGGCCATCATCAAAAAATCTACAAACAATAAATGCTGGAGAGAGTGTGGAGAAATGGGAACCCTTTTGCACTGTTGGTGGGAGTGTAAATTGATACAGCCACTATGGAGAACAGGACGGAGGTTCCTTAAAAAACTAAAAATAGAACTACCATACGACCCAGCAACCCCACTACTGGGCATATACCCTGAGAAAACCATAATTCAAAAAGAGTCATGTACCACAATGTTCATTGCAGCTCTATTTACAATAGCCAGGACATGGAAGCAACCTAAGTGTCCATTGACAGATGAATGGATAAAGAAGATGTGGCACATATATACAATGGAATATTACTCAGCCATAAAAAGAAACGAAATTGAGTTATTTGTAGTGAGGTGGATGGACCTAGAGACTGTCATACAGAGTGAAGTAAGTCAGAAAGAGAAAAACAAATACCATATGCTAACACATATATATGGAATCTAAGAAAAAAAAAAAAGGTCATGAAGAACCTAGGGGCAAGATGAGAATAAAGACAGACCTACTAGAGAATGGACTTGAGGATATGGGGAGGGGGAAGGGTAAGCTGTGACCAAACGAGAGAGTGGCATGGACATATATACACTACCAAATGTAAAATAGATAGCTAGTGGGAAGCAGCCGCATAGCACAGGGAGATCAGCTCAGTGCTTTGTGACCACATAGAGGGGTGGGATAGGGAGGGTGGGAGGGAGGGAGACGCAAGAGGGAAGAGATATGGGAACATATGTATATGTATAACTGATTCACTTTGTTATAAAGCAGAAACTAACACACCATTGTAAAGCAATTATACTCCAGTAAAGATGTTAAAAAATAATAAAATAAAATTAAAAAATAAATAAACACTGAAGAAAAAAGGCATAATGCTTCCTTGCAACCTTGGGCCCAAAACCAGGTGTCACTCCACAGGGTCCATGTGCTTAATTATTTATTCTTGGCTTTTAAATTACATTAACGAATAACATAGGCAATAAGTGGGATGATGCTCAGCCTGCTTAATCAGTAACATAAGAAGAAAACAAAAGGCTAGTTATCTTCTCATACATCTAGACAGCATCTTCAAGGAAGTCAGCCAAGGGAAGCTTGGCATTTGGATTTACTGGAGCCAAATGTTCTACAAAGAACTAGCCAGTGAACCTCCACCCTTTGTCCAGTGGTAGCATTAGGATTGGTCTGCCTATGCTTCCTGTAGTTGACACTGTTGTTGGACTACCTGGAATGGCAGCCCATTCCTTGCTGGAAAGCCCAGATTTTATTGTGGCATCCTCTACTCGGAGATGACCATCCTGTACCAAGCTTAGATGCAAGCCTGATCTATGTAAAGCAGCTAGGCTAACCCCACTTTCCTTGTCCATGTCGGTTTAAAAGTGGGTGTATGACTCAGACTGAGGCCACAGGGACAACATAAGAAATCGTTAGGGACATCTGGAAGAAAAAAAATTGTCAAAAAAACCCCCACAACCATGTCTTTTCACTGGATATTGTTGTGTCTCTCTGAGTGTGACACCCTGAATGGCTGCAGTTGTCTTGGGACAAAGCTGACATTCCACGGATAGCAAGGCAGGGAGATGAAGAGAATCTGAGTCCTCCATGCTGTACTTCAGCCAGGGAATTAGTCAGCTCTGGGGGGCTCCCTGCCTCAGGACTTATGTGAAACTAGGTAATGGCGGTAACTGCTTAACTGGGTTCTTTGCTTCTGACCCTGGCCCCTTACTGTTTATTATTGACCTGATGTTAAAAAGAGCATTTTATGAGCAGTGGCTCTCTACCGCATTCAGGCAGAAGTTCAGGTCTTTGTAATGGTCTCTAAGGCCCCTGCTTGCATCTGCCTGTCATCATCTCTCTTGTCTCCACCTCTCACAACTTCTCTCTTTGCTCACTCAACTTCAGCCCCACTAGCCTCATGTCTAGTCCTTGAACATACCAGATAAGCTCTTGCCTCAGGGCATTTGCACTGACCATTACCTGTATCTGGAACTCTCATTCCGAGATATCCATATGACTTGATCTCTCACCTTCTTCATATCATTGCTAAAATGTTATCTTTTGCATGACATCTTGACCATCCTATTTAAAAGAGAACACCCACACCCCTACACCTTCTGTTGCTTTACTTTCCTCAATGGCACTTATAACCTTATATGTTATATTCCACTTATTTATTTATTATTATTTTTTTTGGCGGTACATGGGCCTCTCAGTGTTGTGGCCTCCCGTTGCGGAGCACAGGCTCCGGACACGCAGGCTCAGCGGCCATGGCTCACGGGCCCAGCCACTCCGCAGCATGTGGGATCCTCCCGGACCAGGGCACGAACCTGTGTCCCCTGCATCAGCAGGCGGACTCTCAACCACTGCGCCACCAGGGAAGCCCCACTTATTTATTTTATCTATTGTCTATCCCCTCCGCTACTGAATCTCCAATGCCTAGAATGCCTAGCACACAGTAGGTACTTAGCAGATATTTGCGGAACTAAGGAAGAGGTAATAACTTTTTTGCTGTTCCATATGTTAGATGAATTTTCCTGTTGCAACTAGAAGCATCTTGAGTAAAGGATTTCGCTTGGGCTGCCATGTGACCAATGCCCTGCGTTTTCAAGCCACTCAACCATGTTTCAAATTCACAGTCAGTGCTTCTAGAACAGAGTGCTACCCACCCCAAAGCCATCTTCAATCTATATTGAGTCGTGGAAGATGAGCAGAAGAAAAATCGCTGGTGTAGGATTCAAAAGTTTGCTTTCTGGTCTCTATAAGACCATGAGCAATTTAAAATTTATCTCTATTTGCCTTAATCTTTTCACCTCTGTGAGGAATAATCTATCTACTACCAGTAATATCTATACTATCTCTTTTATACCTGTAACATGAGATTATAAAACCTACTCTAGTTATCTCCCATGGGGGTTATAAAAAAATAAGTGACCCATATATGTTAAAAGCAGAAAAGTGCTATGTTATATTTATGATGGGTTGTTTTAAAATGAGTTAGTTTATTCTCCTGTAAACATTCATTATTTTTGTATTAATGGTAATCATAATTTTTTTTGCTTTGTTGATATTTAGTATCTGCTGAAGGCTCTATTCATTCAGTAAGTCTTCACTGAGCCCGTTCTTGGTGTCAGGCTATTTTCCAGGGGTGTGCTATCACACAAACTCTGATTTCAGACAGGTGTGTTACTGGGGTAGGTTGTTGAACTTTCTGAGCCTCAATTTCCTCCTCTGTAAAATGAGGTTGCCTCGTATCTTGTGGCAAAAATTAAATGAGATAATATATTGAAAGTTATTATTACAGAATCTGGCCCAGTGAAGTCTGATTAAATAGAATTATCATTATTATTACTCTACCATGGCCAAGTACTATGTAGTACTTTTCAAGATCTTATTAAGAAAGCTTCAGGGGGAGGGGAGGAAGGGATAGACTGGGGGTTCGGGATTAACAGGTGCAAACTATTATATATAGAATGGATAAACAACAAGGTTTTATCATATAGCACAGGGAACTCTATTCAATATCCTGTGATAAACCAAAATGGAAAAGAATATGGAAAAGAATATATATGTGTGTATATATATATATATATATATATATATATGAATCACTTTGCTGTACAGCAGAAATTAATACAACATTGTAAATCAACTATACTTCAATAAAATAAATTAAGAAAAAAAAAACCTCTCAAGATGGCCCAGGGAAGATGAGTAATTTGCCTAAAGGAATAGTTAAACCCTAAATAAAACTTGGGTCTATGTGTCTAAAGAGCCTGGCTAATTCCTTTTCCTTCGTTTGGCCTCAGATTGGCTGCCACTTACTGTAGAGACCCTTCCCTGCGCCCTCTGCCACCCCACTGTGGGTTGAGTTAGGTGGCTTACTGTTTTCCTAGCATTTTCCACACTCACCCTGGACTACAATTGACAACCACTTGTTGATATCCCTCAGGAGAGTGTAAACTGCTCACGGGAGGGGAGCAATGGTGCCTTGTTCCCCCAGCCGGTACCTGGCACAGAGTAGATGCTTCATAATATTTGCTGAGGAAACACATTTAAAGTGACTGGTATTAGGGCAGGGGTGAAATGGACAGCCGTGGAGCTTTTTCTCTTTCTTGGCTTGGAAATGTTTAATTACCTAATGCTTACAGAGGAACAGGATGTTTGAACTCAGTGCTGTGCAGAGTATCTGCTTCCCTTCCCCCACAGAGCCGTGCAAGCTTCCTGCAAGTCCACTTCTCACCAAGGCGCCTTCAGAGCATGGCAAGCCTGCAGCTCTCTAGCATCAAGGCATCCTCAATCACGGTTGAGAAAAATGCTTTCATCTCGTGGCGACTTGTTCATAATCAGACCAATTTTGCTTCTAGCGGATTGGAGCCCGGTACAAAGTACAGTTGCGTAGGAAATCCCTTTGTAGCTGGCTGGATGCAGAGAGGAGATTCCGGGCTTCCTTTTGATGCAGAGAGGAGAGACTTTCACTCCCTTCAGTGCCTGGGGCAGAGAACTGGGCTGCACAGTAACTTCGTATTTATTGGCATTCTGATTTCCTTTAAAAAGCACTCAAAACGCTCAGATGTTCTATCTGCTATGCTCTCACAATAGCTCCCTGATGTCAGGAAAGAACAAATAGAATTTCTCAGTGTGTCTCTTGATCAACCTATGTTAGAATTATTTGGGATTGCTGGGAAATTTGCAAGCTCTTTGACGTCATCCCAGACCTTCTGAATCAGAATCACTAAGGGTAGGACCTGGGAATATGCATTTTAAACCCTCCTCAGGTGATTCATATGCACAATAAGGTTCGAAAAATCATTTGGTGACCTAAGGTCACTAACTGGGTAACCCAGCCTAAAGTTAGAGATAACCTGACTTCAGGTTAGAGCTTGATTAATAACCCTATGTTGGTGGCTTGAGATTGTTGATCCAGAAAGCTTCCGTCCAAAAACAACAGTTCTTCTTCCCAAAAGGGGAGGTTTTATCATTGCCACCACTGCAACTTATATCTAGGAGTGGGAGGAATGAGGCAAGCAAGGCTCTATTTTATATATTTTAGGCTAAGATCTGTGAGGTGACAATCACCCTGCGCCATTTATGTTGCATAAACATCTAAGAAAGGTTATTTGTCCATCACTGGCTTCTTTCTAATATAAAATGAGAAGGTCACAGTCTTTATGCTGCTTTGAGATAATCCAATCGGTATTTTTCTTTTTGGGTGACAGCAAAGAGTCATAATGACTGAAGGGAAGCTGAAAAATCATTCCTATGATCCCCACATTTCTCAAACATCAGTGCAAAGATCTGACATTCTTGCAAATGTTCTAGGTCGAGGATTCCTGTTTGCTTGGAAGGTCCTTGAAATCATCAGTGTTTAGTTTAGGGTGTATCAGATGCATCTCACATCGGCAGCCAAACTGATATTTTTCTCTCATTAGGCAACTGAATCAATAAGTCATCCTTCTCACTATGTGAATTGTCTTTTCAGAAGGAGGGGCAGGAAAGAAGGTTATGCCCATGTAGCAAAACAGAATAAATATCATGTTTATTTCCCATGAAAAAGATGAAATGACCTCTACCGACTGATATTAAAGAACTGCAGAATGGGGAACAAATAAAATACCCCAGAATTGTAGTGTCAGAAAGAAAATGGTTATATGCAATAGCTAAGGAAAAAAATCAGAGATCCCACCAGATAATTCTGACTTCTTCTCACGCACAGACTCTTACACAAAATCTCAAGAAATTGTCTCATGTCCAGCATAGGTAATTTCCAGCATGTGAAGTGTTCCTAGGATGATGTAGTGTAAAATTGCATAAGATGAAATGATGTACCATATGAAATGTGCATGCTAGGCAAATCAAACACATGAATTGCACATGGGGAATCAGAAACTTTGAATGTGCATCTTCCAAGAACTAAAAAGTAAGTGAACAATGCTTAGATGGCATCCTAACCAGCAGCAAGAGTGAAAGTTTCAGGACATGGACGGGTTGTTTGTTGACTGCATGTCGAATGGTCTGCATGACATATGTGATCCCATCCAGTTCAGTGGTTCCGAATACAATCTAGGGGTTGATGCCACCCTACTTTCTATCTCCATCTCGCATTCTCTCTCTGAAGAGCCACATTCATACATACAACTTCTTTCTTAGTATCTACCCCTGAGTATCTTACAACATTTTCACACTTATGCTCAAAATGAAGCTCATGATATTTCTCCCTAATGGAGCTCAGGACATGCAACCTCAAAACATGCTGCTTGGGTATATTGATTATCTTGAGCTGAAGGCACTTGAGAAACAGCAAACGTAGGAAGAGACTTTCTCTGAATTCCCCTTATCTGCCTAAAGACAGATTCTCCAATAGGAACTCATGTTCATAAATCCCTTCCCTGGGAATCTTATCAACCAGGGAAGATTGATTTGTCACAGGTGGACTTATTATCACAGGAGAGAAGACTAGGGGACACCACATCCAGACAAACTTTGTCACAGTCCCTCATCTCTTCCATCTCTTCTTCTAAGGGACCATTCATCTTTCCTAAAAATAATTAATTCTCCTCTAAGAGGCCTACATCCTTTCCACTTCCCTTGTTAAGGTGGTATAGAAACTCTCAAATCTCACTACCTTTTTGCGTATTCACTTTTTTTCCTGCGTTGCCTCCATGCACAAAGTAAAAGTTTATGCATCTGTATACATTTTCTCCTGTCAATCTTTCTGTTGCCAGTTTATTACATAGACGCGGCTACTGAATGTAGGAGGGGAGAGGAAATCCCCCAATATGCTTCTTTTAAGGTTTCCCAGTCTCAGTAACTCGCACCCACAAACCGCCCAATTGCTCAAGGCCGAAACCCGGGAGCTGTCTTAATTCCCTACTTTACCTCTCCACTAAAATCCAGTTCCTTACCTCCAGAATACATCCTGAGTCTCGTACTTTCTCATCATCTGCAACTTCTCCCCTCTAATAAACCCATGTTGCCTCTCGTCAGAATTCTGATAAGAACTATTTCAACAGTTCCCTCAAATATATGAGATTTTGGTCTCTTTTGTATTCAAAGCACTTTAGTCTTTAGTCAAAGCACTTTGTCTTTAGCTCACCTTGCCCTGTATTATATTTATGATGCAATGCCTTATTCTTCTGTACCAATTCCTGTCTCCCCTTAAATGGTGCATTCCTTGAAAGCTTTGACTATATTTATCTTTATAATCCTTTCACTTTCTGGGGCAGTGCCTTGGATCTAATAAGTGCTCACTAAATTTACTGTTGGACCTATAGTATCAACCATCTAATATCCTACTGAATGATCTGGAATGTGAAAAAAATCTAGCCTACTAGTTGATACCCAAGATATACATTTAGGTAAATTAGTAGTAACAGTGCCATGCTGAGCCATATTGGAACCTGAAGCAGAAGGAAAAGTAGATCAGTAATACTGATCCTTTCTTTATTAAACATTTTGGTTTTTTGTTCATCATGGATTCTTCTCATTAATTTTGTGTTTTTTTAAATATTGAATTAAAATATTTATCTTTATTTTTGTCACTTCACCTAGTCTCAGCCCTGCCTTTATAAAACAATAGTGTGATTTGAGCATCTAATAACAACCTAGATTTCATATTGACCTAGCCCTCACACCATCCTAATAGATACCTGTATTATTATCTCTATTTTGCAGACAAGCGAACGTAAGCACAGAGACATTAAGTGATTTGGCCAAGGTCACCAACTAGAAAGTGGTAGAAATGGAACAGAAAAGTCATTAGTAGAAATAAGTAAAGTGGAAGGGAAATATTATATGATATCACTTATATGTGGAATCTAAAGATAATACAAAGGAATCTATACACGAAAAAGGAACAGACTCACAGACACAGAAAACAAACTATGATTACCAAAGGGGAAAGAAAGGGAAGAGGGAGTTTGGGATTAACAGATATAAATTATTATACATAAAATAGATAAGCAACAAGGATTTACTGTATAGCACAGGGAATTATATTCACTATTTTGTAATAACCTATAATGGAAAAATAATCAGAAAAAAGTATATATAACTGAATCACTTTCTGTACCCCTGAAACTAACACAATATTCTAAGTCAATTATACTTCAATTTTTAAAAAGACACTTCATTAAGCAAAAAAAAAGACAAAGTTGAAAGTTGAATAATTTTTACTGACTTAACCCAACTTGGGTAGGGCAGGCCAATTTTTAAAAACCTGATTTTTAAGAACCTTGATTTTTATTAATTCAAAGCCATTCATTAATTCACTCAACAAATATTCAACTGCCATTGAGGTAGTATTAGTTGGACATGTTAGTGTCCAATCTGATTCTCCTCTTAAAAAATGATTCTCCCTTTTTTCACCACTTTAGAGTGATTTTTTCAGACAAAAGTTGGGAGTGATTGTCATTCTAACTATGTCTCAATTAACGGTTAGTTCAAGCAGGCTGCAGTACTTATTTATCATGAGCAGCAAACATTTAAACCCATCCTCTGTTCACCTGCCATGATGATCATAGCATGTGTGGAAAACACAGATTCCTGTGCCTTATTTCAACCTACTAAGTGAGAATCTCTGTCTTCCCAACAATGTTTAAAGAGCTGAGCTTGGGGTCTATAGGACCCCACAGGTTGAAACCCAGCTCACCCATTGATTAGCTATGGAGCTCTTGGCAAAGAACTTAGTCTTTATTTATTTGTTTAGCTTCAATATCTTCATAAGTTAAGTGGGAATAAAAACACCTACCACTCAAGATTTTGGTGAGGGTTAAATTAGAATGAAGATCTAATTATAATGGCATTTATAATAACAGCTTACAAATACTGAGTACTCACAAAGTGTAGAGTACCGTGCAACTGCTGTACCTACATTATCTTATTAATTTATTTTAAGCACTTATTAGAGTAATCACTACATAGTAAGTCCTCAACTGATAAGAGCTATGGCTTGAAGTAGACACTCAGAACCCTTAACAGTAGGTGGGGAGCCAGTCACAAAGACAAGATTTAAGTCCAGAGTCTGAGAATAATGGATAACTTGGAAGAAGTCATCTAGCCTGGTGGTCCCCAAAGCCAGTCCACAACATCAGAATCATCTGCGTGAGCTCATTAAAATACACTGCATCACCCTGGTCCTCAAACCTCTAACTCAGTACCTCTTGGAGGATCTGGAAGTTACTACTATTTAAAAAGTGCAAGTGATTTTGAATCAAAGCCAAGATTTAAAACAACTGATTAATTTGAGCTTCAGTTTTCTTAAGATTCATGAGGTTAGGGAGTAAGTCATTTTGTTTCCCTTCCCTTTTTTTCTAATGCCTAGGTCAGTGCTGCCATATAGAAGACACTCACAAATATTTTTGATTAGATGAACATAAATGGGTCTAGCAAATCCTGCTCTGTCTACTTCATAGTACTTTATGAGAATTGTTTGTAAAGCCTCATTTGATCATGCATCTGAAAAACAGAAGATGTTATACAAAACTATAACTCTATAGATGTAGTCATTAATTTATGTTAGTGTGCTTTTTCTCACTCTTTAATCATAAATCACTTGGTTTTGAGATATCCACCATTAATTATATCGAGCTTCTAAAATTGAATTACAGCAAGATTGCAGATCAAATAATTTTTACTTAAATAATTTTTTATTCAGAATTAAAATGCTATAGAATGGCCCAAAAGTTCACATGCATTTATGCATGTTAGTTTTCATATACAAGTTCAACTCTTCAACTCTATACAAGTTCAACAAGTTCACATCCTCATTCATCAATATTAGTTTTAGACCTGTCTTATACCACATCTGGTATCTATACCTACCACCAATTTAGTACAGTCTGTTTCAGGCAACCCTTACCACATTCTGCCACAACAGCTGAACCTTGATTTAAAACACCCAGAAGTGCTATTCTAGCTCCTTCCAGTTGCCTATCACTAAGCTATTTTGAAATGCAGACATCCTTTGGGAGAGTCTTGAAGGTCTCCAAGCTCAGGCTTATGGAAAATGAAGAGAATTAAACACAATTTCTTCAGCAGGAGGAAGAGGAATGCATTTCCCAGGTAAAGGACCCAGAAGAGGAAACTCTCTTGAGAGTCAGAAAGGAAATTATACGCTGATAATTGGGACTCAATGTACCCACAGTTTATATTCAAGTCAGACTTGAATTCTTCATTTTCCCCATGTGTTTCACGTATAGTGGCAAGTCGTCTTCAACACAGAATGGAAGGACGAGGTGAACGTCTGACCATCTTGAAATGTTTGCTTTCAGAATTCTACAGAGCTAACAGACCATCCTGAAACAAGACTTGCATAGTTTAGCCCCCCTCACTGCCAACCTATTTCACTGAAAGTTCATTTCAGTGCTGCCTCACTGGTGGGAATAAAATAAGCTTCAACAGAAAAAAAAAGGTAGAAAAAGATGGTTAAATCCATTACTAGCCCAGAACGCTATTCTGGGATGTGTGGGGACTTACATTCATGGACACAAAAATGAACATTTCAAATCTGGAACCAGCACAAACCCCAAGGAGGAAAGAAAAAGGGGAGCAGGAGTTTTCTCCTACCTTCGGTAGTTCCAGTCTCCATAGTGCCTTTCACTTGGCTGAAGCACCATAGTGTGTCCCGGGTGAACGCCCCAATTCCTGCAAGGTACACAGGGAGACACTTTGGGTTAGGTAAGGGCTCCCTGTTGTCCTTAAAAGGCCAATAAGGAAAGAAACACAGAGTGTAATCTATGCACTTCTAAAAGGAGACTTGCACACCAGGTATCATCTTGGGGAGAGGAGACCCTAGTGGGTCCTGGGAGGATGCCCGGTCTGCAAGTATGGCGTCCTGCTGCAAATCCCTGCTCTGGCTCCTCCATACGACCTTGCCAGGACCAGTCTGAGCTGGAGCAATCGGAGTTGTCCCTTCTTGGCCCCTGGCAGCATCCTGGAGCAGTGACAGCAGGCCTGCAGGGTGTGACTGCCCCTTTTCATGGGAACACTAAGGCTTGCCATTGTTTTCCTTCTGTGATGGTGGAGGGAGAAAGAGGCAGTTTGTCAGAGGGGAGAGAGGAAAAGAAAGGCAACTTAGTTATTTTTTTTTTTTAACTGGTTTCACAGCTTGCATGGCTGAACGGCCAGTAAGGGGTCAGATACTCAGAGAACTTCCATCTCTCTTGTTCCCTTCTTGACTGCTTGCCAGAGTCAGAGCTGACTGGAGAGTAGAGGAAAGCAAAAAAACACTGGCGATGCGGAGTGCGCGTTCTGGCCAACACAGGGCTGGGGAGTCAGTTCTGACAAACGTGGCCTGTTTTGTTCCATGGACATTTCTGTTTCAAATTTGAATTGGACCTTTGGTAGGGTTACATTTTCTGGCTTACTATGACTTCCAGTTTCCAAACATATACGTATCCAATACTAATGCATATACTAATATATATATATATATATATAATTTACACATTTATTAATATACATATATTCAAGTCAAAAAGGCACTTTTCAGAACATTTTTGGAGGGCAGTAGTGACAGTTTACTTCTCAACAGCATGGATGTTCCCTTCAATTCTACTAGATTTTACAATTAAGGGGAACACTGCATCGTCAAATTTTGGAAAAGACTATCCATTTAAGAATGATTATATTAGCAGAAAAAAAAGTCAAATATCAAAACCAAATTGACCTTTTGAAAACACACACAGAACTAAGCAGCCACCCTCACTGTCCACGACAGATTTTTCCCGAACTCCTGCATGGAAACACTCATTCACTCAAGCCGCTTGAGGGTAGAATTGTTCCCCATCTGCTTTTCTCACTGTTGCTGATGGCGCGTTGGATGGAAGCAGCACAGGGTCATCATTCAGAGCCTACACTTTGCAGTCAGAGGAGGTTTGTATTTAGTTTTGCTCTGACCTGACACAAGTTCCCAAACATGATGAGTCTGTGTTTTCCCTTTTTAAAAGTGGCAATAATAATGATAGTACCCATCTCTCAGAGTTGTAGACTTTGAAGGCACTGAGCATAAACAACTTAATAAAGAATATTATTATTGGCAAAGGGTCTAAAATGTTCAATAGTTTAAAAAATCAAAAGAAGAAGAACATTAGCTGAGCAAATTTCAGCTAGTTGCTATGAAGTAGGCACTGCGCTAAATACTTTAAACGAATTATCCCATTATCACACAAATCTGTGAGGAGGATACCATTAGAACCCCATTTTACAGGTGAAGAAACTGAGAGCTAGGAAGTTTTCATAACTCATCTGAGGTGATATCTAGGACGTGGAAGAGCTGGGATTTCCACCCAGCCTGTCTGAATTCCATATTCCCACTCTGCCAAAGTCAGCCTGCCCATGAAATCCCAATATTCCCAGTGTGCCAAGGTCAGCCTGTCCATCTAACAGTTAAAGCCCGTAGGCCCAGAGAGGTTGCACAGCTTGAACTAGAGTCTTGTTTGGAAGGCTGAGCTGGAATACAGTTTCAGATGTCAATTATTAAAGTACTTGTGTCTCCTCTAAGACTATACAGGGCTACAAGTTCCCAATAAAATTAGCATCTGGGAGGGAAGAAGAAAGGCATTTGCAGCATTTATTAGTGCATAGAAAGGCCACACGCATAGTCCTATTGCTGAATCTTTCTTGTACTTCTAGCTCTGGCCTTGGATTTCAGCATTAGGCATTCTTTGATAAGTTCTTACTCTTCCTTGTGAGTCATCACTGGCCCTCTCTAAACTGCCAATTCTTCTGTTGAATCTGGGACTGCATCTGTCTCTTAGGGAATACCAGCTACAGAGGAAGTACTTCCTGATTTTTGTCCTAGTGCATTTCCTATGTCAGTAGTTTTGATTCTAGGTGTAGACTCTGTACCTATTGTCACAAAACATGTGCCTAAAAATAAGCAGACATATACAACTCTGAAACACACACACACACACACACACACACACAGAGGCAGATTTAAATATGCGCCTTTTCATTTGCAGCAACATGGATGGACCTAGAGATTATCATACTAGGCAAAATAAGTTAGAAATAGAAAGACAAATACGATATGATATCATTTATATATGGAATCTAAAATATGACACAAATGAACCTATCTACAAAACAGAAACAGACTCACAGATATAGAGAACAGACTTGTGGTTGCCAGGGGGATTGGGGGAGGGAAGGATTGGGAGTTTGGGATTAGCAGATACAAGCTATTATATATAGGATAGATAAACAACAAGGTCCTACTGTGGAGCACAGGGAACTGTATTCAATATCCTGTGATAAACCATAATGGAAAAGAATAGGAAAAAGAATATATATATATATATATATATATATATAACTGAATCTGCTGTACAGCAGAAATTAACACATTATAAATCAACTATACTTCAATAAAATTTTTTAAAAATATGGGCCTTTGTATAGGTATTCATATTGCTTCAGGAAATTTTAGCTTTAGAGGGAAGCTTGCTTATTGTAAATCAACTTGTTTCACACTTGAAAAGACCAAGTCATAGAGAATTACTGATTTGCTGAGAGTCACAGAGCAAGGGATCATGCGACAAACTCAATGTCAGTGACATTTCCAACCATTACCCATAGATATGGTTGCCTAGGCCCGTGTGCTCAGTTGATTAGTATGACAGGTCAAGGTAGCCAATGTTATTGACAGTTTTCTCATCCAGGGCAGTCTTTGGACCCAGTTTCCATCTTCCACCAAGATCATTGCCAAATGATGGCATTAGCGATGTAAAGAGAGTTTGGATCATGCCATCTCTATCCTAGAAGAGCTAGACAGTGGCTGAAAACACAAATGCCTTGATCAGTTAGGATGAGAAAGGTTGGCTAGCTGTAAGATACTCAGTAGAGTTGATACATGACCTGAGTTGATACATGACCTCAGAAATGGTGGGATGGTGGGGCCTGGAGGACCCAGGCCATGTATAAAGGGGGCAACAGCTACTCAGCTCCAGCTGAAAGCTGCCATGGAGGATTTCAGTCCAGTGTTATTAGATTGGCTGGGTTTTTGTTTATTTTTCAGAAGAAGCCAGAAATCTGGATCATTACATGAAAACATAAAATTTTTAAATGTCAATCAATTCAAATTTGAATACCGTGTATGTGGCTGACCCAACATAGGGCAGACACACCACATCGGCACACTGAATGTGATATCTGTATCACCAATTTGCAAACCTCTGGCAAGAATATTTGAGCTGAATGACACCTTCGATAATATCTAGTCCAGTTCTTTCCATTTGATAGATTAGGAAGCAAGGCCCCAAGAGGGGAGACAACTCACAACACAGTAAAGTTACTTTTGTTGCAGACCTATGACTCTACGATGACAATTTTATTTCTGATACCAGATTTTCTTTTACCATCAGGCTACCTCTCATGGTCATGGGTTGGTAATATACCTGTCTGGATTTAATGAAGGTTCTTTAGGGAAGTGTATTTAATTGCTAAAGAGGATGACTGGGAGAATGAAGTTGACAAAGGTGAGAAAGGAAAATGCATTTCTCTTAAATTGCATACCTTGACCATTACCCTAAACCTTGGTACCAAATGACACGCCAGTTGCTATGG
Source organism: Pseudorca crassidens (assembly GCF_039906515.1). Taxonomy (NCBI): domain Eukaryota; kingdom Metazoa; phylum Chordata; class Mammalia; order Artiodactyla; family Delphinidae; genus Pseudorca; species Pseudorca crassidens. Next base: position 123,496,133 of record NC_090298.1, read on the forward strand.
TAACATTGTCAATAAGCAACATTCTCTACTAGATCCAACAGCTAAACATCCCAGAAGATGCTCATTCCCCTCTCCTTACAGCTACAGCTCAGGAGGGTACTGAGTCCCAGTTACTGGAAGGCCAGGCAGTCAGCCCACTGATGGCACACACCTGTCTTCTTTCTAGGATCACGTAATAGCCGATTTCTGAATTTGATGAGCGCTTGGAGCCATTTGGTCTAATCGCCTCATTTAAAATCAGAGGACTGGGGTCCAGAGGGGGCAAAGCCACGCAGTGAGTTAACCGCAGAGTTGGAGCCAGATCCCACAGCTCCGACGCCCAGCACTGGCTCTTCTTCTTGCACTGCCCCAGCAGGGCCCTTCAGAGTCGAAGCCAGCATTTGTCCTGCCTTTCTGTGCCAACTCGGCTGGGGAATACAATGAACAGAGGGTGTGACATGCAGCAAATAAAGCTCCTTATTGATTGGGAGGCCACTGTAAAGAGTTGTTTTCATGGGCTTGGCATGAGCAGCCTGCTTCTTTCTGCAGAGAGAGAGACAGAGACAGAGACAAGAGAGGGAGATGATCCTTGCCCAGAGAAATTTTCCCTGAGAAGAATCTAATTTGAAATTGGCTCTGAGACAGGCTGCAGACGCGTAGTCAACTACATAGAAAGAGCCTACAATTGTGCAATTCTCTCTGAGTGTGTTGTCATGAGGAGACCGTGATGACTTAAGAAAAGCTCACAGTATGAATGGATATCTCGCTAACACACCAGCCACAACTTGGTGTAAAAATCTTTCTAACTAGGATGCCTGATCTCAAGAGGAGAGACTCTGCTGCTTCAGAGACAGTTAAAAATAAAGAAAGAGGGGCTTCCCTGGTGATGCAGTGGTTAAGAATCTGCCTGCCAATGCAGGGGACACGGGTTCAAGACCTGGTCTGGGAGGATCCCACATGCCGTGGAACAACTAAGCCCGTGCGCCACAACTGCTGAGCCCACGTGCCACAGCTACTGAAGCCCGTGCGCCTAGAGCCCATGCTCTCAACAAGAGACGCCACCACAATTGGAAGCCCACGCCCACGCAACTCTCAAAGAAGTAATAATGCTGCAATGTGCCTGACTGGAAATCTCACTCCATTTTACTAATCAAAGGAAATGGAGGTGCCTAACATCCTTGAGAAGATGGATGTAAATATCTGTGTGTTAGATATTGAGAAAATGAGAAGACAGTTACTCTTCCCCAGTGTATCCTAGCATGTCATTTGGGAATAGGATTAAAAAGTAGCATAGATCAAAGCATTTTTTGCTCAACTTCTCCCTATACACGACTATTATTTTGTAATAGTTTTTCTAATATTTATCATAAGGCCTTAATAGATGGTTACTGTAGTCCTTTCTACACTCTCTTTGAAAAAATCTTTTGGAGGTATACTTGACTTTTAATCAATTGGACATATTTAGAATACACAATTTGATAAGTTTTGACATGTTATATACCACACTTTCAAACATCACTCCAATCAATACAATAAACACAGCCAACACCCCCAGAATATTTCTTCTGCATCTTTGTAATCATTCTTTCCAGCTCTTGCTTCCTACATCTCCCTCAACCCCCCATCTCAGGTACCTCTGATTGGCTCACTGTTACTATTCATGCCTTTGTATTTTCTATAATTTTATATAAATGCTACCCTATGATGTATACTATTTTTTTCTGACTTCCTTCACTCAGCATAATTATTTTGAGATTAATCTACATCTTTGTGTGTGTTAATAGTTCATTCCTTTTTATTGCTGACTAGCATTCCCTTGTATGGATATGCTATAATTTGTTGATCCATTACCTGAGTTTGGGTTGTTTCCAATTTTTTGTCATTATAAATAAAGCTGCTAGAAACATTCATGTACAAGTATTTGCATATGCTTTTATTTCTCTTGGGTAAATACCTAGGAATGGAATAGTTGAGTATTATCGTTAAGTGTATTTTTAAAATTGTAAGAAATGTCAATCTAAAGTGACCTTTTTCTAAAATGATTGTTATCACCGACACGTCTGAGAGGTCCAGTTCTTCCACAGCCTCACCAGCCCACTGTATAGGCAGATGTTTTATTGTTAGCCATTCTACTGGGAATATAGCAGTATACTGTGTTTTAAATGTGCACTTTCCTAAGTAAGTATCATTTCTGGTGCTTTGTTGCTATCTATATGTCTTACTTTTCTTGCCTTGTTCCATTGGCTAAAACCTCCTGTAAAAATTTTAACAAAAGCAGTGCAATTAGATATGCTTGTCTTGTTCCTAAACTTAAAGGGGAAGTCTTTCAGCTTTTCACCGTTAAGTATATTAATTGGTGATTTTTCATAGATGGGTTTACCAGGTTAAGGAAGTTCCATTCTATTTCTAGTTTGCTGAGAGTTTTTATCAGGAATACTTGTTAAATTTTGTGAAATATTTTTTTCTGCATCTATTGAGGTGATCACATTTTTTCTTTTAATATTTTATTTGTCCAGTCAATTATGCTAATTAAATTTTTAATGTTAAAGTAATCTTGCATTTGGTCATGGTGTATTATCTTTCTGTATACTGTTAGATTTTAATTGCTAAAATTTTGTTTATAAATTTTGCATTTATATTCATGAGAGAAATTAGTATCAGGGACTGCTGACCTCACAGAATTCACCCCTCTTCAATTTTCTGGAAGAGTTTGTGTGTAATTGGTACTATTTCTTCCTTAAATTTGTGGAAGAATTCATCAGTAAGCCATCTGGCCTGGAAGGAGGGAGAGAGGGAGGGAGGGAGGGAGGGAGGGAGGGAGGGAGGGAGGGAGGAAGGAAGGAAGAAGAAAGAAGGAAAAGGAATCCACTAGGCTATGTGTACATTCCACATGTCTTTGCCCTCAGGCACTATCAGAAATTTTTGCCTGCTTATGTTTCCATCCAATGAAGTTCCTGGATTCCCACCATGGCATCCCATCATCCCTGTGGCCTGAAATGTGTTTATCCTCCATACCACTCCCTCAGACTATGTTTTCTGCAAAAGGCAGTGTTAACCAGAGAAACCCATTGTTCTAAGCCATGAGTTACTATTTTATCATTTATAACTAATAACATCATAAGAGATTCTTTAACAAGTTCTTACAGGATTCCTGAGAGTAGAAATTTAAGTCACCATAGAAGACCATTTCTAGACACAATGAATATTTTTTTCTCATCATATCACATCATTCAGGTGCCCGGGATCTTTACTCACATAAAACTAACTTTGAAATGACATACAAAATCAAAACAATTTTATGGTATAGTTCTGGCTTCTAACAAGATTATCGTTTCCATATCAAACCCCAGCTTCTGCAGCAGACTCTATCTCCTCAGATAGTTATTCTCTCTTTCATATTATCTCTTTACTTCATACTTATGGTAAATGATGTGTCAGAAACTCCTGGTTGCCTATGCAATATCCATCCCTTCCTTATATCTTAATAACAGATTCTTGATTTTGTTCATTGCTACACATTGTCCTGTTTGAAAAACAAACAAACAAGCACGCTTGGAATCATAGACTCCCTTGCATCTAGGGACAGCCATGTGACTCATATCTGCCTCTCCTAGGTGTATCTGGAAGCATTTTTTGTCTCATGATACAGATGCCACCTTTCCCGCATTTACCATTGCTCCCCTTTGTCCTTTCTGCAATAGTATGTGATGACAGGAGCTATTGTAGCCTTCTGGTATTCCAAAGAAAAAGGACCACAGAGACCTTGACCCTGATATATTTAAGCCACTGAACCAACACAACAATGGCCTGCCTCTGGCTTTTCAGGGCAGAAAAAAAAACCCAGCTTAATTTGTCGAAGCCACTCTTTATTCAGTTACAGCTGAATCCAATGGCCCATACACAAATGGAGAAAGAGGATGTTACTATCTCTGCATAATTACATAGTCATTTGTATTTCTTCCACAAAAAAAACAGTCATTTTTAGATATTAAGAGGTACGTCAGTTTAGAACAATACATTTTACTCATCTTCCGGCTGACGACGTTCAAACTTTAGCCAAAATGTATCAAAGCACAGATAGCACTACATTATAATTCTTTATTTACATATCTGTTTATAGACTCTGAATTCTTTAAGGGCAAGACCTATGTCTTATTTATCCTTTCACCTTTAAAACCTAAAATATCTCTTGGCACCTGTTAAGAGGTCAGGGAGTGTTTCATTGAATTAGACTAGAAGGAGAAGAAGCTCTTTAATCCCACGGTGGAAGCTGTTGCCACAGGATTAAAAACTAGTGTTCGGATACATGATAGGACGGGCAAGAAGAAGGGAGCCAGGATATAGGGCCAGCTCTTCGTCATTAAACCAGTGTCTCACTCCCTATAATACAGAGAACACTGTGTGGTTTCACAAGGACAAAAGTGCCTTCTAGCATCCTGAAAAAAAAAAAAAACTGGCAAAAAAGAAGCCCTGATAGATGCTTTAACAAATACTCCTCTATTTTCAGCCTTTTCTGCCTGTAATTACTTTTCACCAAAGACAGCAATCATATTAAAAAATAGCTCTCCTACTTGCTGCACTTAAAATGGATGGTGAATTATGAAGCACAAGTGGCAAAACGCCAAACAATGACCTGCTTATTTAATGTTATTTTCTCCTATATGGATTATTCACTCATCAATCGCCTTGGAACTGAGAGGTATGGTTTTCTCTGGCCCATGGGGTCTGAGACCACCAGGAACCAGCACCAACTCAAATTCAGTTTCTTCTCAGGCCTGTCCATGAAGGTTAGACAAGTTACTAAGGCATGAAACATCCAACTCCTGAGTCATTCACAACCGAAGTTGCCTAAGTGTGAGGTTACACTTCGGCCTGAAGGCTTGCGAGATCATCTTTGAGATGGGTATTGTTGTGATGGAAAGGACAGATAAGATGCAACTCCGTGGGAATGGGCAATTTTGACATTGTAAATTATTTGTAATTTTATATTATTGGAAGCCATCCTCTTCAAAGCCACAGGCCTATAATCCTGAGAAAGGTCACTCAGTGTGGAAACTGGAGTATTTTGAATAAAACAGGAAAGGCAGGGTTGAAAAGACCATTTGTCCTGCAAGTTGGGGGAATGGCTTTACAATGAGGAATTTTAAATGAACTTTGAATTTGCAACCATTCATTTGAACAGGCATGCCTAGACCACCTGATAAATAATACATTTGTATTGTGCTTATGAAATATGCAAATGGAGTCCAATTTGCAAATAAACGCTTTGAAGAATATTTTAAAACTTCGAGGTTACCTAATCCTAGGAGTCTCTGTATTCATATTGGTGAGGTTTTTGTCTTACTTTGTGACAGTTGCTATAAATTCAATTAAACTGTATGGCAAATTAAGTTTTGGTGGTGGTTGTTTTCTTTCTTGCTGAAGGAAGAAAATGATCAAGAGGTTAGCAAGATGGGAAGCAACCAGCACGTTTGCAAATAGGGAAATCAAACAATGTCACATCAAAATAAGAAGGAAGGAAATCCAGCCAGCTGAGCAGGTACAGCCGGATTTGTTATCCTTGTCCTTCGCCCCCTTTGTCCACATGCTTTCCTTGCTATGGAAAAAAGTAGAAGCAATTAGAATCCACAAAGTTAGAAGGTAAAAAATTCTCTGACAGCAAATGGAAACAGAACGCAGAAACTCAGAATCTGCAGGCACGAAAAATACTGCAAGGGATGGTCATTTAAAATGTGTTCCAGGATCGTAGAGCAGCCCCTGACAGCCACCCAGAGCATAGTAAGTAATCACGCCCAACATTGGCCTCTTGTAAACTGAAGGTTCAAAATTGTGGCCGATGTATATATCCACAGACATAACACCTAGTAGGAACATGCATACGGAAACGCATGAACAAGATGCTGAATTCCCCTTACAAATTAGATGTGTTCTCCAGCCCTCGAGCTTACTGTCTGCTGAGGTTTTGTTGTACGCTGGGCACCGAGAGAAGCAGGACTCAAAGAGTCCTCCCAACAGCCCCATAGGTTAAGTGATTATAAGCAAAGAAATTAAAGCACAGAGAGGTTAAGGGGCTTATCCAAGATCATATGGCTAAGAGCGGCAAAGCTGAATTGAAAGTCGGGCCTCGCTGCTCATCATATCTCCATCAGGTGCCTCTGTTGTAAAAGGCAGATGGAACTTCTGCGACCTAAATTCTTTCCGACGCGTATGAGGGAAGCTTCCTGGTTAACAGGAACCTCAAGGTACCTTTGGTAAATGGAGCATCCATTAGTAATGGTCAGTTAGTAAATTCAGATGTTTCTTAAAATTCTACACACATGCCAAGTACAATAGGTGACAGTCAAGAGTCGCATGAAAGAGGAAATGCTGTGGTTTGCTTTTGATGATCTGAATTTTCTCCCTCTCATGCTTCTTTTAGGTCACACAATTCTCCCACACGGGAAGACCTCTTTGGCTGGAGCCCAAGATGTTGGACTGAGTTTCTCCCGAAACAATCAGGTGCGGGGAGAGCCCCCAAAATGACTAGACACGTGTGGCTCACCTGCTGACCTAACCCCATTGAACTAGACTCTGGACCATCATCATTAGGGAGAGGAGTTGCCGAGGGAACTGCAGCTCTGTGGGGCATAAGCTACTCAGCCTCTTGTAGTTGTGTGCAAAAAAAGATGTGTGATTAATAAGCAATAGGAAGGACAATTACAATGGCGGGAGAGATGAAGTGAGCTGAATGTCATTGGAATTGGGCCACTTCCCCATGCTTTAGGGCTGGTGGGATGCTGTTTCTTATTACACCTAATAAATTGCTCAACAAATATTTATTGAAGGCCAACTATGTCCAAGTTTGTGGGGATATGGAAAATAAGGCTGCTGTTCTCATGAAACATACTCTAGGAGATGGGAAGATAGACAAACAATGATATAAATAGACACATGATTTATTAAGTAGTGATACGTTCTATGAAGCACAAAGAAGCTGGTTAAGGGGCTTATAAAGCTTAGTTTATATAAGAAGGTCAGATAAATCCCCTCTGACAAAGTGACATTTGAACATAGACCAAAATACATAAGTGAGCCAGGCAGCTAGGAGAGGTCATTCCAGGGAGAGGGAACAGCCTTTGCAAAATCCCTAGAGTTAGTAAGTGCTCTGTGTTCAGGGAACCCTAAGGAAACTAGTGCGGCCACAGAAGGGGTGGGAGAGGAGCAGAAGGTAACAGGGACAGAGAGGATACGTTGGCAGGCAGGTTGTGTAGGGCTTAACACTGAGGACACTGCAAGGAATTTTACCTTATACTCTAAATGAAATGAGAAGTCACTGGAGAACCTGACTGCTATACAGAAAGAAACAAGAGTAAAAACAAATAAAAAAAGAAGAATCAGGTTAGGAGGCTGATGCAATAACCAAGTAAGAAATAGACCAGAGTGGGAGCAGTATAGGTAGGTAGTCAGGAGTGTTGGATGCTGGCTATGCAAGAAAGACAGTTATGAAGGGTGATGCCAAGATGCACGTGGCCTAAGTGACTGGGAAAATCGAATCACCATGAACGGAAATGGGGAGGAGTAGGCTGGGAGGTGTTGCCTATGTTATGCTCAGATGCCCATTAGATATTAAGTAGACATTATGTACCATCATCACCTTCCTTCACTATGACTCCTTACTCTGTGCCAAGCTATCTTATTTAATAGGATGTGTAAATTGGATTGACATCCATCTTCTCCCCTGGAGTGTAGTCCCCTGAGAGCAGTGACTATGTCTAACTCTCTCCACTGTATACCTAGCACCCAGCACAGCACCTGACTTGTAGTTAGCGCTTGGTAACTAGTGAACAGGTGAATGAATAAAAATGTGAAGGGGTGATTCCTCCCAATGATTCCCTGTGGTAGGAAGTGGGGCAACTGCATCTCTGCTTCCTCAGCCTGCCTGGACCAGGTCAGAGAACAAAACTGCACCAGTGGAATGACCTGCATAGAGGCCACTGGAGCCAGCATCGTCTCTTTCCTTTTGGTTCAGGTCATACCTTTGCTTTAATTCAAGGGTATCAAATGCTGATGTTATTTTATTATTACAAAATTTAGGAGAATTCAAAGAAAATATATTTATGCCTTATATGTGGAATCTTTAAAAAAAATGATACAAATGAACTTATTTACAAAACAGAAATAGACTCACAGACATAGAAAATAAACTTATGGTGACCAAAGGGGGAAGGGGGGGGGGCGGAGGGATAAATTATGAGTTTAGGATTAACTGATACACACTACTATATATAAAATAGACAACCAACAAGGACCTACTGTATAGCACAAGGAACTATATTAAATATCTTGTAATAACCTATAACAGAAAAGAATCTAAAAAAGAATATATAACTGAATCACTTTGCTAAAACTAACATAACATTGTAAATCAACTGTATTTCAATAAAAACTTTTAAAAATATATGTATTTACACAATAAATATTGTAGATTTATTTTCTTGATCTTAAATGGCTCTATGGCTGCCTAATTTTAAGTTTCCCATCCACGTTAATTGGAAAATTTATTCTAGGATTCCTCTGTGGTCTCACCCAACCCACCAGAACATCCTACTCACACAGTTTGTACCTCCAACATCACACTCTGAAACTCTCATCCTCATATTAGTTTTACCTTCAGTCAGAGCATGTTGTAGCCTACACTTGAGCACCAGAGAGACCCTATGACACACTCCTCAAGGCACAAGCTGATCTTCGTGCTTAAAATTCCACCACTAAGAGGCATTTCTCTGCATTGACTTATCCTTTCATTAACCCTTCAATAAGATGGGTCAAGAAATGAAGTTGTTATTTTCTATTAATATTTTAACAGAGTAGAATGATCTCTATGTGACTTGCTGCACCTGGCCGGGGATGGGTCCCATAAGAGCATTTAAGACAGAAATTTGGAGAGATCTTACTATTTCTGCAATTGGCAGCTCGGTCAACATAAGATTCAGGTATTAGGCAGCAAAGAGTGTGAGTGCTGGTGTTTTAAAAAGCCTCCATCCTGCTATAGAGAGGCAAAGGCATAGGAGTAAAGCCATATCTGTGGTAGACACATTGGCCAACCATTGTCAAACTTTATCTGAGAAAAAAATGTTTCTATAGTCAAATAAGTTAGGGACATTCTGCTTATCATTTTCCTGTCCTGGATATTTACAATGCGCATTAGCAGGTTAGATGATGGGAGAAGTCTTAGGTTTTAGAAATCTGTTTAACCGTCTTTCATATAGCATTTCTACAAACATATTTAAATTTATTGCTCAACGTTTTTAGAAATAGCATTTTCAGTTTATAAAAGAGCTCATTTGCTTTACCTGGAAGTTGATTGTAAGAATGGAAGCTGCCTAACATACTGAAGAGCAGTGTCTTTTTTTTTTTTTTTTTTTTTTTTTTTTTTTGCGGTGCGCGGGCCTCTCACTGTTGCGGCCTCTCCCGTTGCAGAACACAGGCTCTGGGCGCGCAGGCTCAGCGGCCATGGCTCACAGGCCTAGCCGCTCCGCGGCATGTGGGTTCTTTCCGGACCGGGGCACGAACCCGTGTCCCCTGCATCGGCAGGCGGACTCTCAATCACTGCGCCACCAGGGAAGCCCCTGAAGAGCAGTCTTTGACTGCATTGAGGGACCCTGGTTCGAATCTTCCACTAACCTATTTACTGGCTTTGTGGCCTCAGTGAGTTACTTAACCTCTCTGTGCCTTTGTAAATTGAAAATCTAATATCTTTTTACTTCTAAGCATTTTCTTTTTTATTTATTTTTTAAAATTTTATTATAGTTGATTTACAATGTTGTATTAGTTTCAGGTGTACAGCACAGTGATTCAGTTATACATATACATGTATTCATTCTTTTTCAGATTCTTTTCCCATATGGGTTATTACAGAATATCTAAGCATATTATTTCTAGTGCATGTAAAATATCTTGATGCAGAATAAAGAGTAGCCATGCTTTTATAATCTGGGCTTATTTTTGCCCTCTCCAGAACTCTAGTTCCACCTCTGTTTAGCACCCCTGGTTTAGAGTAGCCAGGACCAGTGGCTAAGAGCAAGGGTTTTGGATTAAAATTCAGTTCAAATCCTGACTCTGCTATTTACTAGCTGTGTGGTGTTGGGTAGGTTACTCGACCTCTCTGGGCCTCAGTTTCTTTATTTGTGAAATAGAGCTGCTAGAAGGATCAAAATAATAAAGTATATTTTACACTATTTATAGAGTGCCCAGCCAAGGGCCTAGCTCAGAGTAAATGGCACAGTAAATAGCTGTTACAAGGGTTCTGGTTGTTGTTTCCTGTCTCCACACTTTTCACTTCTGGCTTGACTATGATCTCTCCTTAACCCCATCACTAAGAGCGTTCAATCCTGGTAGCTGACACTCCTGACAATGGGGTCTTCCAAATCGTACCCCATCCCCCTTCCCAAACTGTTGCTTCCTCCCTGGGGGCAACTGGTGCTTATAATTTACTTCTGGATCCCTGGCCCAGCTGCAGGGAAGGAGAACAGACAATGATTTCTCTTCCCACAGCCTCCCACGTATTAGTTTTCTCTGCATGTCTGACGTTTGACTTCTAAGTCCCCTCGGGCTGTGATTACTCAGACAAAGTGAAGTGGACAGATGGAACAATTATTTGGAAAGCTCAGCCAATGGAAAACAAAACAAAAAGACAAGCAAAGAAAACCCTACGCTCAGCCTTGCAGTTGAGGGGAAAGAGTTTATTGGTTTAAATTATTCTTATTGTCTGCTGGCATTGATTGCATTTTCCAGGTAATTGCTCAGCGCTCCCATTAGTCTGCCCACGCAGAGAAACAATACCTTCTTAGATATTGGCACTACAGGTAGCCTTCTGCAGCAGGAAGAGATGTGTTTGGGCAAATCTGGTCTATAGAGAAAATTTTTGTTAGCTGACTCCAATTAGTTCATTGACTTTCATGATAAACACGAGAGGTGTGGTAGGAGTGGGGGGAAAAGGGTCTCTGGATAGGATAAGAAAAACCACTTTAAAATAAAGTATACTTGTCATGTATTTGAAAATTTTCTGAGAAAACCCTAATTAATGTTTTATAGGTATTGAGCCCAACAGACTAGGTTCAATTCCTGGCTCTGCCGTACTCTTGTGGTGCATGTGACTTGTATATGTATATGTGTATACATATACAAGTATACTTGTATACTTGTATATGTATATGTATATGTATATGTGACATGTATAAATTCCTTAGTTTCTGAGTCTCAGTTTTCTGGTCTCCCCCGTGGAGATAATGAGAGTGCTCACTCATATAGTGATGAGGACACCAAAGAGTAATGTATATAGAGGTTATCATACTATGGGAAGTAAGACATAGAAAGACAAATATGATATGAGATCACATATGTGGAATCTAAAAAAATGATACCAATGAACTTATTTACAAGCAGAAATAGACTTACAGACATAGAAAACAAATTTATGGTGACCAAAGGCAAAAGGGCAGTGGGGGGAGGGATTAATGGGGAATTTGGGATTAACATATACACACTACTATATATAAAATAAACAAGGACCTACTGTACAGCACAGGGAACTGTACTCAATATCTTGTAATGACCTATAATTCAAAAGAATCTGAAAAAGAATATATATATATAAAATATATAATACATGTTATATATATAAAATATATATATTATATATATATATATAAAAAACAACAGAATCACTTTGCTGTATACCTGAAAGATTGTAAACCAACTACACTTCAATTTAAAAAAAAAAAAGAGCCTTGTGCCTGCCACGTAGAAAATTCCCAATAAATGGTGATTTGTTATGTTATAATACATGAATTTTTTAATGATTATTAACATATAGACATGTTTCTGGTTATAAAAGCTGGAACGCCTCGAACTCCAGATGATGGCAGCTCAGGGCCTCATGTTCTGGGGGTTTCGAGCTCTCATTTTTCTGGTTCAATCCACAGACTTCTTCAATTTCAAAATTTCTGCTGCATATTTCTGTTCACTGAGAGGTATCTCTATACCTCTAAATACCAATACAGCTACATACAGGAGACTATCACATAGCGTTTGGAGTCCATTACACACAAATACGGTGAGAATCTGGTTCAATCCCAACACAACAGGGAGTGTAGGGTGCTGGGGAGGCTACAAGCCCCAGTTAGATTTTTAAGGTGGAAATAGCTGTCTGGGCAGGAGAGCAGGGAGCCTGCATTGCCCTCTCCTGGATGCCAACCTGCCTGAGTTCGGGGGGACATAATGCATAACCCAAGGTCATGCAAACTATGCTTCAGATTTTCTGCTCTTCTAGAACAGAAATCAAAGGCAAACTTGGACGGCGCTGAGTCTAAAATGTTCTCGTCTGTGTCATGGGGTCAGCCAAAGAGGTCAATGACCTTTCCTGAACAGTAATAAAAAATATTAATAATAGCTACCACATACTGAGTACTTAATATATCAGGCACCATTCTGGATGTCTTACAGGAATTGCCTCATTTAATTGTCTTATTTAATTCCTACACCCATCCTCCAAAAGGGGAATCATTATCAAGCTGTCAGCGTTCTCCAGAGAAATAGAATCGATAGGATATATAGAGATATAGATAAGAGGAGATATATTATAGGGAGTGGCTCACATAGTTATGGAAGCCAAGAAGTCTCACAATTTGCCGTTTGCAAGGGGGAAACTCAGGAAAGTTGGTGCTGTAATTCACTCAGAAGGTCTGAGAATCAAGGGACCAAGTGGGTAAGTATCGGTATGAATCTGAAAGCCCAAAGACCAGGGGTGTTGATGTCTGAGGGTAGGAGAAGATGGATGTCTCAGTTCAAGCAGAGAAAGCAACTTGGGCCTTCCTCTGCCTTTTCTTTCTACATAGGCCCTCAGCAGACTAGATGATGCCTACCACATTGGGAAGGGTGATCTTCCTTACTCAGTCCACTGGTTCAAATGCTACTCTCTTCCAGGACCACCCTGACAGACACACTAAGAAATAATGTTCACCAGCCAACCGGGCATTCCCCTTAGTCCAGTCAAGTTGACACATAAAATTAACCATCATGTAAGCCTACTTTGCGGATGAGGAAACAGGCACAGAGAGGTTAAGAGACTTTACGAGATCACACAACTAGTAGCTGATAGTCTTCTGATTCCTAAACCAGAAGGCCTAATGGACTGCTCTGTTATCTTCTGCAAGAGTTCACTTCAATCTGCGAAAAAGCAGAAGCACCTGTTTTCCTGCAAAATACTCTGGTCTTGATGAGAGCCCCAGACGACAGCTTGAAACCTAGACTTGAATCCCAGGTCTGTCCTAAATAACAGTGACAAAGATAATTGATACTGATTCAACAGAGATAATAATAGCCACCATAATTTAGTGGACAAATACTATATGTCAGCCATGAATCTCTTGAAGCCCTTGAAAATTAACATAACAATCTCTCATAGAAACTGCAGCTCTTGTGTCTAACTCTGCATTTACCAGATGTGGGATTTTCAATAAGGCATTTAGTCTCTCTTTCTCTCTCTCCCACTAATTTTCCTCACTTTAAAAATAAAATTTGCGGGCTTCCCTGGTGGCGCAGTGGTTGAGAGTCTGCCTGCTATTGCAGGGGACACAGGTTCGTACCCCGGTCTGGGAAGATCCCACATGCCGCAGAGCGGCTGGGCCCGTGAGCCATGGCTGCTGAGCCTGCACGTCCGGAACCTGTGCTCCACAATGGGAGAGGCCACAACAGTGAGAGGCCGCATACCACAAAAAAAAAAAAAAAAAAAATTGATGTGAAAAATAATGTATGGTGAACATTTACACAGTACTCCAAAGGTGGCAGCCCCCAATAAGTATTAGTGTTACTTTTATCCCTTTGCTACAAGATGAAGAAACCAGGTCTCAGAAAAGTGGATGAACGGTCTGAGGCCACAAGGCTGGCAGAGTCTGTACTCTGGGTCAGTTTCCCTCCAAAGCCTGATGGCTCTTTCTACCTAGGCCAGTGACTCTCATACCTGGCCACACACCGCAAACAACTGGGTAACTTGTGTACAATCCAGAGTCTTTGCCCCTATCCTTGGACTTGGCTGCCACAGAGCCATGTTGGCAGCCACTGCTCCAGCTCATGCATCACCTCATTCGCCAGGACCCCTCTCTTCCCTCCCACATGAGGGAACACTTCTGTTATCAGTGACTGCAGAGGACCCTCCTATCTTAGTCCGCTTGGGCTACCATAATAAAATACCATAGACTGAGCAACTTAAGCAATAGAAATGTATACTTCATAGTTCTGGAGGCTAGAAGTCCAAGATCAAGATGCCATCATGGTTGGACTCTGGTGAGAGCCCTTTCCTGGCTTGTAGACGGCTGCCTTCTCACTGTGTCCTCACCTGGTGGGGAGAGTGTGCAAGCTCTCTGTTGTCTCTTCTTAAAAGGGCACTAATGCCATCACAAGGGCATCACCTTTATGACCTTCTCTAAACTTAATTTCCTCCCAGAGGCCCCCATCTCCAAATACATCACACTGGGGGTTAGGGCTTCAACGTAGGACATTGGGTGGTGGGGGGGAGGTAAGGGACCATAATTCAGTCTATACTATCTTCCTGATTAGTTTAAGATGTTCTCTTTCTCTATTCTATTTCATAAGCAGTAGTCTTTAAAAAAAAATTAGAAGGTACTGGCTGAGCACTTATTTGCTGGGCACTGTACCCAAAGGACTATTCATTCATTCATTCATTATTTATACTTGGTTTGCTTTCAAAAAGAAAATGATGATGCCTTCTAGAAATTTAAGACTGTCACAGGAAACACTGACAAGGACACATCAATTGGCAAGCTACAGAAAACAGGGCCATTTTCTTGGTGGCTGTTTTCATTGCCTGAGTTGTTATCATTACTCACACAATTGTCGGTACCCGCCCCTGTAGCTCTAGCTTTCATTCCTCAGTCTCTCTGCCTTCTCTGCCCTCCCAATTTTTGCTGCTGGGTACAGAGACTGAGTCATCAGTTGGCTCTGGCCTTCAGGTGCCTTAGCAGAAGCAAAAGGCAGCATCTTTGTCTTAAGTGATGAGCTGAAAAATTCACATCTCCATGTTCTTGCAATTAAAAAAATAATGATGATGACAGCAACTAATTTTCACTAATTACTTACTGTGTGCTAAGCGTGATTTCATTTAGTCCTCATAGCAGCCCTAAGAAATAGGTACCATTATCCCCATTCTGAAGAAGTGGAAACTGAGGCTTAGAGAAGCTGGGTATGTTGTTCAAGGTCATCCAAAGTCGATAAATTGGGAAGCCATACAGCCATGCACCTTCCCACCTCACCCTCTGCTCAGATTGTTTTCATATTCCGAAATGTTCTCTCCTACTGTATTCCTCTAACACCTTGGCTTAGAAATAGGGTGTCTCATTGGCTAAGTTTTCCACATCATGGAGGTGGTGCAGATATACAGTGGGTAAGGAGGGTGTGTCAGCCAACATGAAAATCCCACCATGCCCAGTCTAGAGAAATAATAGAGTGAAACAGATTCCCAGACCCAGGTCTCATTACGGACAGTATTAAGACTGATTTCAAGAGACAACCACTGAGATAGCTGGGCAATTACAAATCCAATTTAATAAACTCTCTGATTTTCCTCGTCACAAGCTAGAACTGGATTCAGAACCTAAAAATCACTGTGAAGTTGGAAGAGCTGAATAAGCAGGAGATCTAAAAGGAAGTCCAAAAGATGTGAAATGGAGCAGGACCCTATTGTCCTTCCCCCTCCATGTCCTCAGCCTGCCTTTTGTCTGTGAAAAAAATTAGCCAAAGAATAAGTCTAATCAGAGAAGTGAGAAAATGCAGAAACAGAGGAAAACAGTCGAAGGAGACCAGATAATAATAGTTTAGTCGTTAAACATAGTCAAGGACCTTTAGTTCCTCAAGGGCTATACATAATATTCTGAGCCACATCCTGTGAGCTGTCTTGTAGATACTGAAACCCTCACCAGGTGGAAGAAGTTAACTACATGATGACCAGGCTGTAGCCATGACATAAGCTGCCACAATTCCAAGAATTGGCTTCAAAGAAATGGAAACAAACCGACCCTGGAACTGAAGATAAACTGGACTTAAAACAATCGAGATGACGCTGGACAGACCACCGATGACCAATTTCAAGATGACTGTCAGAGCTGAATGTACTGTTTCTGCATGTAGCCCCCTCCCTCTGTCTATAAAAGCTCTTGCCCCCTGACTGTCGGGGGTGGGGGAAGTCGGCCTTTGGACAGGCGTCCACCCTCCCCGCCAGTTGCCGGCAACCAAAGTAAAACAAACTTTCCTTTCCACCAACCTGGCCTCTTTATTAGCTTTTGAGCGGCGAGCAGCCAGACCTGGGTTCGCTAACAGATGGAATTTGATTACATTTTATAAACATTGTTTGTTAAGAGATGTTTTCAAAACCCTACTCCCTGTTCAATGTGTATTTATCAAGTAAAACACATAAACTGCACTCTAGCAAGCATTCACATTTACAGAAAAAAAGAAAAAAAAGGGATGGACTGTTTCTTTGGCATTTGTACCCAAACTTCTTTTACATAAACAATTCTCATAAAGTATTAAATGCCTATATTAAGATGAAGGAATTAAAACTGAAAAAATCCATCCCCAAGGGAGACGACCCTGCTTGTCACTAGCATATTCCCATCCGCAGGACCTACTGCTTGTGTCCCCAGGACACTGACTGGTGACTGGTCCGGTAGCTGCTTCAGATGTGGCATTTGGAAGCCATCTCAGCTGGTTTGAAGTTGAGGTCTGAAATATTCTATGCACCTTTATCGGTTTCTATACACATCCCGGATATTCACTCTTTAGGATTAGAAATGGGACCGAATAATTAGCGGTTAAATACACAAATTCTGAGATTAGCTAGGTGTGGATTTAAATCTGGGCTCTGAGAGGCACGGACATATATACACTACCAAACGTAAGGTAGATAGCTAGTGGGAAGCAGCTGCATAGCACAGGGAGATCAGCTCGGTGCTTTGTGACCACCTAGAGGGGTGTAATAGGGAGGGTGGGAGGCAGAAGCAAGAGGGAAGAGATATGGGGACATATGTATATGTATAACTGATTCACTTTGTTATAAAGCAGAAACTAACACACCATTGTAAAGCAGTTATACTCCAATAAAGATGTAAAAATAAATAAATAAATAAATAAATAAATAAATAAATAAATAAATCTGGGCTCTGTGACCTTGACTCCTGCACCTCACCTCTCTAAATCTTGGCCCTACATATAGAATGGAGATAATGATGACAGCCACATCCTAGGGCTGTTGTGAGGATTATGTAAGGAAACGCGTCTATATCATGTGGCAATGCAACTGGATAGTGTAAACTAAAGAATGAATACTATTATTACTAGCACCACTATCCCCATATTACTACTACCGTTACTAGTACAACTGTTACTATTACCATTACTCCTCCTCCTCCGACTAACAGTACTTCTACTACCGCTATGACAGCTATCCTATTACTACAACTACAGTATTTTAATAAATTTAAAAAATGTCTTTACCATCCTCCCTTTCTCTTGTGTTCTTTTATTCCTTCTATTTATAATGGGGAATTAAATTGCTTTTCCTGCCAAATGAGTAGCGTGAGAATTGGAACATTAATTTATTTGAACAGCTGTGTGTCAATGTTGCCTTGAATAAAAGGTCCCAGTATGTTCTGCTGACACATTTCATGAAAAAATGAAGTACACATAAATTCACATTTCAGCTCACGTCCCACCTACTTCCAAAAGGCTTTGGGTCACATTGATGTCTCCCTTCTCTGAAACAGTCATCATCATATTCTCGAATTCTTTCCACATTGTGAGACTTATCTCCCCAATATGCTCCCTGCGGTTTAGCACCATAAACACAGTAGGCTTTCCAAAATACAGTAAGTCCCCTACATAAGAACTTCAAGTTGCGAACTTTCAAAGATGCCAACATGCCTGTATGCCAGCTGTTGCACTGTACTATTGTACTTTTCAAGGTACTGTACTGTAATATTAAAAATGTTTTCCTTATTTTGTGTGTTTGTTTTTTATGTATTATTTGTGTGAAAAGTATTATAAACTTATTACAGTACAGTACTATATAGCCAGTTGTGTTAGCTGGGTACCTAGGCTAAGTTTGTTGGACTTACGGACCACCTGGACTTACAAACGCGCTCTCGGAACGGAACTCATTTGTATGTAGAGGATTTGCTGTACTGATATATAAGATGATATTGAATAAATCAAGACTCTGAATTAAAGGTATTTAAGCTCATGTAGCTCAGAGTCCAGAGTTAGGTCAAGTACAGCTGGATCCAGGGGCTCAAAAGATACCACCAGAGTCCAGTCTCTCTGAATCTCTCAGATCTGCTTCCATCTCTGCTGTTTCCTTGGAGGCTCATCCCCTGTGCTAGGAGCACCATGCTCACATCCTCAAAGCAGCAAGTCCAGAGGTATATAGCCTGCCTTTCTCCAGTCACTCCTACATACATGCCAGGAGATGGGCTCTGCACTGGACTGGCTTCAGTCACGTGTCAGCCCTGGGCCAAGTGAAGAGGAGAAAAGTTTTCCCCACAAAAAATGTTAGAATAAGGAGAATGAGCTTTAGATGGGGAAAAGCCTTTATACAGATCTCACTTCTTTGTAACCACCCAGCCCTAAACACAGTAAAAAAGCCATAAAAGATATTCAATGTAAGTTTTGAGATTGATGGATTTTTATGCATTAGGCTTCCAACCTAAATCCTAATCTGTTTTTCCTTCTGCCTGATGGATACTTTGTGGCCAGATCCTAAAAATGTGGAAATGGTTCACTGAAGATCAACATCCTTCCAAAGTTTAGATTAATTCAGGGGTGGCAGGTGCACAAAGAACTGGTGTCACCCTCTCCCCTTAGAACACTGCCCCCTTTCCCCGTGACCTAGGAGGAAGTAATCCTTCTGTCCCCTGAACTTCAGCATTACTTAACCCACATATCTGTTATGTCACTTGCCATATGGTCTCTTTGTTCTTACGTATGTTAGTCAAGACTCTGTTTAAGTGATAGCAATCCTCCAAAAAAAAAGCTTCAGAAAGGAAAATAAAGGATTATCAGCTCACAAAACCGAATAGTTTAGGGATAGCTCTCTTTCAGAAATGGTTTGATTCAAGGTTCACATGATGTCAACAGGATGGAATTTTACTTTGTTTCTTGACCTCATCTTTAATATTTACTCCACTGTCAGTCCCACTGCTCACAAGATGGCTGCCACAGCTCCAGCCTTTGTTTCCTGTTTACTTCTCATGGAAAGAGAAAGAGGTTCTTTCTTAAGATACCCATGCTAATGTCATTGTTTCTCATGGGCATTAAATGGGGCTTATGCCTATTACTGAATCAATCAGTGCCTGAAGCAAACTGATTGGTTTAGATCTAGGTCACATACTCCATGCCTTGGCTAGGTGTAGAGTAAAAACCAAGTCTAAAAATGGGGGAGAGATCGTTCTCAAAGGAATATTCAATTTGGGATCAGAAGGGAACTGTTTACAGGGGCCATGTTGCACCTGGCTGTTCCTTTAGATTATGTATTTATTCATTCTCTTGGCCATAATGCCTGGTGTAGTGAATGACACATACTGATGGGGTGATTAACAAGTAATTACTAGAGGGAGGGAGGAAGAAAAGGCTGGACAAACTACTGAGTAGACATTTCTAACATTTTCACAGTGCTTCAGACAATGCCGTCTTCCTTGGGAATGCATATTTGAAATGGGACTTGAAATTTGGGAATACAAAGTTACACATCAGTTTGGTTAGCTCTGGCCTGTGCCAACTATAAGTTTTCCACAAGCATTAGCTTTTTACTCCCTTATTTGAACTGTTTCCTGGTAATAGCACTAGGGACAAAAATAATTCATGTCTTAATGAGGCTGAATTCTTACCTTTTGTTCCCTGGAATTTCAAATTGGACCCTGGAGTCCAATGGACTCCATATGATGGAAGAACTATTAAACATTTTGGAAAGGTTTTGGAATTGCCACTTACAGAATCGGTCGGAAAAATGATTTAGCAGAGTCTGCCTTGATGAAGTAGTTTACCTCACCTTTTGAGCAACTCTACACTTTTGGCCCAGTGAAGATTCAATGATAAGGATCTCTCTGCACAGAGGTTAATTACATTATGAAAATAGAAACTAAACCAGCTTCAGTGTTGCTTCCTCTAGGCAGATTTCATTGATACAAGATGGGGGCTCGTTCTTCCCTCAAAGAATGAACATGGGAATTGGAAATTACAAATTCAGAATCATTGATTTTCTTGTGCCCTTGTCGAAGCCACATACTCTCTTGGCCTTTCCCCACACTGCTCATCTCTTCCATTAGCTACAAAGGAGAGATGGGTTTAGGATCCTCTGATGAGGATTAATAAATCAATACCTGTAAATTCCTTCAAAGACTGAATTCTCATGAGCTCAACTTTTCTTCCCCTAAATAGAAAATGGCCTGTGTCCAGTATACCGCATACTTTCCAGTATATAGATAATTTAAAATTATCTCAAATGAATTCTATCTACCTCACAAAGTTGAAAGCTAGGAGAAGGCACAATATTGAAGATTCAACAGAGATGTGTTTCAGAATTGAATGTTACTGGTAGGTAAAATATTCTATATGTATGATAAAAACTCAACTATAGAAACTCAGCCACGGGAACATCAAACTTTCATGAATTTTTATTTTAGGGTAACTATCAAATTATTATTAGTCACTAGATGGGTTGGTGATAAGGCCCTAAGTAAAGAGAATGACCTATTTACATGGCCACAAAAGCAACAAGTGGGAAGTGAAGAGAGGGGAATGGGGCAGAAAAAGACCCAAAGAAGGTTATTGACTGTTTATTTTTTAGCTTAACTCCATTAGACGCAGGATATCACTCTGTGCTAAGATATTGTCTGCCAATATACTTTTTGGAAACACTTAAACTTCAAAATCAATGTGAAGGGGCAGAAGCTTGGCCCAAACAACTGGAACTAATTTTCAAGAGACACAAAGTTTATTTCTGGCTCAGTGTGAAGAACTTAGGAAAAGTAATGAGTACCATGAGACACCTACTGAAACAGAAGTTTCAAGATGAATAGGAAATAAGTATTTTTAAAAGTGTCAGGTTCTGAAAATTGCTATAAACAAATGTGGATCTACAGAATAACAGAGACTAAAATCTGAACACAGTATACAGAATAATTTCATAATTTAAAACATATCATATTACCTTAATTTTAAGAGTAGTAAATGATCAATAAACAAATTTTAGAAAATTCTCAGCATTCTAAAAAATATTATCTAGTCTCATTTAGAAATAGTTACTTTAAGTATTTAACCATTTTTCCTTCCATTCTTACCTGCATTTCTTTCTTATTTTTTTAAGAACTTTTTTTAAGTCTAAAAATAATTTATATTTTTTTAGGAAAAATTTGGAAATTAGAGAAATATAGAATGGTTTTTAAAATATTTGTCAATCTGTCAACAAGCAGTTTGTCTCAAAAATTAAAAAACTAGATTGAAGCCAGCTCCTGCACGGTTCTGATTATGTCTCATGTAGATGATAGTGGCCCCTCATAAGCCTTGCTAATCCCAGTGTTCTCCCACCGCCATCCATCTTACATTCTGCAAGCCAAAGCAAATGGAGAGGACCTAAAATCCTTAGCTTGCATTCAACAACCCAGCCCCAATCTTCTAGCGATACCCAATGCTATTTTTATCTCCTACATGCTGGTCAAACTTGCCTAACCATAATTCCATACTGTAGACATGGACTGGGCTGTTCTACTCCACACTTTGCT
This sequence comes from Pseudorca crassidens, assembly GCF_039906515.1. NCBI lineage: Eukaryota > Metazoa > Chordata > Mammalia > Artiodactyla > Delphinidae > Pseudorca > Pseudorca crassidens. The sequence continues at coordinate 123,517,939 of NC_090298.1, forward strand.
CATTCCAGTACTAATGCCTAGAAATCCATCTATCTCCTGGGCATGTTCATAACTTACTTGTCCTCACGGGTTCAATTCAGCTAGATAGATAGATAGATAGACAGATAGATAGACAGACAGATAGATGATAGATAGATAGATATTTGTAAATCTCTCAGCAAGCAATAACCATTGTTAATATTTTGGAGATACAGTATTTGTTTCCAGTTTTTTACCAAATATTTTTACATAGCTTTTGCATACAATTCTGCTGGGGATTTTTGCACTTAAAATTATAACCATAACATATATACACTACCAAATGTAAAACAGATAGCTAGTGGGAAGAAGCCGCATAGCACAGGGAGATCAGCTCGGTGCTTTGTGTCCACCTAGAGGGGTGGGATAGGGAGGGTAGGAGGGAGATGCAAGAGGGAGGAGATATGGGGATATATGTATATGTATAGCTGATTCACTTTGTTGTACAGCAGAAACTAACACAACATTGTAAAGCAATTATACTCCAATAAAGATGTTAAAAAAAATTATAACCATACAACCTAACAACTCCACTCCTGGGCATTTATCCTAGAGAAATGAAAACTTCATAAAAAAAAAAAACCACAATGGGGCTTCCCTAGTGGCGCAGTGGTTGAGAGTACGCCTGCCGATGTGGGGGGCGTGGGTTCGTGCCCCGGTCCGGGAGGATACCACATGCCGCGGAGCGGCTGGGCCCGTGAGCCATGGCCGCTGAGCCTGCGCGTCCAGAGCCTGTGCTCCGCAACGGGAGAGGCCACAACAGTGAGAGGCCCACGTACGGCAAAAAAAAAAAAAAAAAAAAACCACAATGAGGTATCACCTCACACCAGTCAGAATGGCCATGATTGAAGTGTGTACAAATAATAAATGCTGGAGAGGGTGCGGAGAAAAGGGAACCCTTGTACACTGTTGGTGGGAATGTAAATTGATATAGCCACTATGGAGAACAGTATGGAGGTTCCTTAAAAAACTAAACATAGAGCTACTATATGATGCAGAAATCCCACTTCTGAGCATATATCCAGAAAAGACGGAAGCTCTAATTTGAAAAGATACACACACACCCTGTTCATTGCAGCAGTATTTACAATAGCCAAGACATAGAAGCAACCTGAATGTCCATCGACAGAGGAGTGGATAAAGGAGATGTGGCACATATATATAATGGAATATTACTCAGCCATAAAAAGAATGAAATCATGCCATTTTCAGCAACGTGGACAGACTTAGATTATCATACTAAGTGAAGTAAGCCAGTCAGAGAAAGACAAATACCATATGATATCACTTATATGTGGAATCTTAGAAAAAATGATACAAATGAACTTATATACAAAACAGAAATAGACCCACAGACATAGAAAACAAACTTATGGTTACCAAAGGGGAAAGTGGTGGGAGGAGGCGGGGGAATTAGGAGTTTGGGATGGACATATACACACTACATAAAGGAGATAACCAACAAGGACCTACTGCATAGCCCAGGGAACTATACTTAATATTTTGTAATAACCTATAAGGGAAAAGAATTGGAAAAAGCATATATATATGTGTGTATATATATATATATATATGTGTATGTATGTATAACCGAATCACTTTGCTGTACCCCTGAAACTAACACAACATTATAAATCAATTATATCTTAATTTAAAAAACCTGTACAAAAATGTTCATAGCAGCTTTATTTGTAATAGCCCAAAGCTGGTTACAACCCCAGTGTTCTTCAACGACTCGATGGGTAAACAAACTGGTATATTCCCGTTACAGGATGCTACTCAGCACTAAAAAGGAAGAACTATTTATATGTGCAAAACTTGGATGAATCACAAGAAAATTATGCTGAGTAATAAAAGCCGATCTTAAAAGACTACATATTGTATGCATTTATAGAACATTCTTGAAATGATAAAATTATATAGAGATGGAAAACACATCCGTGATTGCCAGGAGAAGTGGGGCAAAGAGGTGCCTGTACCTGCAAAAGGGTGGCACGAGGGGTTTCTGCAATGGGACTGCTCTCAACCTTGATGGTGGTGGTGGTTACATGAATACACACATGTTAAAAGACTGCATAGCACTAAACACACACATACACACATGCATGTAAAACTGGTAAAACCTGAGTAAGGTCAGTGGATTGTATCAATAGCAATTTCTTGGTTGTGATATTGGACTGCAGTTGTGTAGGATATTGCCCTTGGGGGAACTGAGTGAAGGACGCACAGGACCTTGCTGTATTATTTCTTACAACTGCATATGAGCCTACAATTATCTTAAAATGAAGAATTAAGACAAAACAAAACAAGCATTTTACCATGTAAATATAATTTTAGACAGGAAAACTCTTTGTAAACATAATTTTAATGCCTATATAATATCCTATTCTAGAAACATTATTTGTCTAACCATTTCTCTAATATGAGATATTTAACACAGAGCTGTGTGAACATTAACATGCCACAAATAACACTGTAAAGAAGATCTTTGTGCATAAAACTACCCCATTTCGGAGTATTTCCTTAGAAAAATATTTCATAAAGTGAGTGCTGTAGGATATTCACAGCTGTAATACAAAAATAATGTTCTATGATTAAATATATTTGGGAAGCAGCTTTGTTCATTCCGGGAATTCTCATAGTCTTTAATAGACAAAAGTATGTTGCAAATCACCCAGAGGCAATAATATAATCAATGTTTCCAAAAAAACCGTATTTTCTCTGGAAAAACTCATGACAGATTAAAGATGACTACCAGTTCTTTGACTCTGCACACACACCCCTCCCCACTGCCTGAATCTGGGTGGGCTCTATGACTGCCTCGATCAGTAGAATTCAGTGGAAATGCTGTACCAATTTCTGGGCACACACTTTAAGAAACTGGCAGATTCCACTTTCTTCCTCTTGGAACATCCTGTTTGGGAGAACCCAGCAGCCATGTAAGAGGTCTGAGTACACTGTAACTGCCCTGTGAGCCCAAGCTAGCCAAAGGGAGAGATTGTGTGAAAATAAGGAGATGTTTAGCCAGCCCCAGCTGTTCCAGCAATCTCACCTTAGGCATTAGATATGAGAATAATGCCATCTTAGAAATTTTAGCTCCAACAGAAGCAAGTGGAGTAAAACCAAGGAAGCAAGCCAATAGCCAGGACCAGGACTTGGGATATATACTACCACTGAAGCCTTCTTTGACAATTCAAGACACTTGAGAAACCTAGCTGAAGCCATGGTAAAGCAAAGACAAGCCATTCCCACTGTACTCTACCCAGATTCGCAAACCATAAATTCGTTAGCACAATAAAATGGTTGTTTATACCACTAACTACAGGCTTGTTTGTTACACAGAAATAGCTAACCATTATACCCCTTCTTTTTTTTACCCAAGGACAGTGATGCATGGTGTTTATGATCAACTGGTTTTAGAATCGGGGTACCAAAATACTCTGTAATTTACTAATGATGTGAGCTTGGGAAATTAACTCTTTAAAACTGAGTTTTCTCATTGGTATACTTACTTTACTGAGTTGGGAGATTGAAATGAGATTATGCTTGTAAAGTGCTTAGTACCATGCCTAGCAGGCAGTAAGTGCAAAGCAATATTTACAGCATCCTATCACTGGTCAACCAGGGCTCTGCGGGACAGAAAAGGAGTTACTGCATTAAAGAGCATGTACATTTTTACTTTCTTAATAAAGATGAGCAAACTGCTTCCAGAAAGAATGCACCAGTTTACACTCATCTGTATGATGTGAAAGTTGAAAAAACTTTTTATTCTAGAGCAGGGCTTGACAAATTTTCCTGTATTGAGCCAGATAGTAAATATTTCAGGCTTTGCGGGCTGTGTGATTTCTGTCACTACTCAACTCTGCTGTTTAAGCATGAAATCAGCCATAGACAATTTATAAACAAATGGACATGGCTGTTTGCAATAAAGCTTTATTTATAAAAATTGAGGTGGGCTGGATTTGGTTTGAAGGATTTCACTTGCCAACCTCTTTTCTAGAGATTGAACCCAGAAGGTTTTAACCCTGGGGATATACTCATAGAGTGTTGAGAAACTCTGTGGACCTTTCTCTTTCAAGACAAACTGGCTACTTTTCTAGGCATATCTGTGAACACCCCAAGCAGGATAGTTTCAATTTTGCCATATTACTTCCTGCAAGATTAGCTACATCAGCTGCTTCTACAAATTTTAATTGGTAATGATGTACGCACAAGGCATACATACCCTAGTACTTGGTTAACTTGCAATTAGGAAAGTCAGCTTTTTTCTTGAAGCAAAAGTGATTTGGATTCTTTTTTAAGCACAAAGTAGATATTCAAAGTTAACTAAAGCAACAAGCATAATCACTAAATATAGACAGTAGGCTTTGATAGAAAAAGCCTGGGTTAGCAAAGAAAAGGCCTGAGTTCTGCTTCCAGTTTTAGCTTAACTAGCTGTGTGACTTTGGGGAAGTCATACATCTGGCCCTCTGTGTGTTAGAAATTTATAAAATGGGACTAAAAATTGCTTCCTTGGCTGCCTTATAACATTTTAAAAAGCATAAAATGCCACGTGAAATTGATAAATCTCATATTTTCCTATAGTTAATTATTTGTGCACCATCTCCCCGGTTGAGCTCCTTGGGGATAGGAGTGATGTCTTCTGCATTTTAAAATTCTCACTTCTTGGCACAGTGCTTAGTATACCAAGCAATCAATAAATGTTTGCAAAATGAAGGACTAAATGGATGGATGAATGCAAGAATTTGTAAACATCCCAATGAATAAGAGCAGATATTAAAACGAGGTTGATTATCATTAAGCAAATCAATAAATTTTGGAAAGATATTTGTGAGTGGAGTATTACTTCCATCAGGAGTTTCACTGGGCCATCTTCTCCTCTGAACCCCTGGGATACAAAAAGACTTGGTGTCTCAGGTGACTCACTCTGTATCTAGCCACCAATCAACTTCTGTTCTGAGAGCTCCTGTTAGGTATTGATGTTGGCCTTATTTTTAAACTAAAAGTGACTGCTTTGTCCAAAAGCCATATACATAATTGCAATTTGCAGCCTTTGAAGTGGAAATCAGAGAAAAAAATATAACAGCTGTGTTTTAATCTGTTACAATCTAAAGTAATATTGTTCCTTTAAGAAACCTAAAGTGAAATTAAAACGGATGGATTATATGAGCACTTGTAAAGTTAATTCAGTACAATTGATGCTTTAAGGCAATATCATTTAGAGGAGCAGAATTGTTTAGCTTTTTATACAGTGATGCATGTCTTCTCCTTCACTGGTCAAATTGGCCATCCTTGAATGAAACTCTTGAAAGCTTTCACAGCCTTAGAAAGCTTCGGAATTCTCCACTTTGCAAATCCATGATACCTGCTGCCATGTATTTTATATCTAATCTGACGAACTGATCAACAGTTTGCAAATAAGTGTTCCTCCCAAAAGATCTTTTACAAGGAAAAATCTCCACAGGTATGACTGTTAAATAATGGATGTACTTAAAGGACTGGACGCTAATTTGCATAAGCAAATGCTTTCCTTGGCGATACTGTCTAAGTGAGAAGGAGATTGCATTCGCCCTCCTTAGCAGGGCTGCCTTGGCCACACAGACCTTACTGCAGGAGTAGATAGCCAAGATCTCAAATGAGGATTATTAGAGACTGCTGTTAATCAGAATGACTGTTTCACCTCAGAAAATGCAGGAGAGGAACCTTATTGCTTTCTCAACAACTTTTTGCTGTGACTCAAGAAAGAGGGTTTATGTTGAATCTTGCTTTCCTGATCAGCACACTTTTGCATAATTCTGACTCGAGGTATCCCAACTCTTTTCCTCTTCCAGAAGAGACACATCACAGGATAGACTTGGTAGTGCCTTTTTGGTGTGTACATATACATCAAGGTCTCCAGGACAGAGAATTAAGGAAACTTGGTCTCTCCCATCCCTCATTTACCAGAATTTACATAATTCTGATAATAGGCTGCATTTTACTTTTTTTTTTTTTTTTACCCAGACACATTTGACTTTTGCCAAGCCTAAGATGTAGACAGAGTATATGTTATTATCCTCGACTGAAAGAAGAGCAAACAAAGGAGATGAGGTGACTTGGAGCTATGATAATTATTCTACCACAACCTAAAATTCCTTAAGTAAAAATGTACTGAGTGGCTTTAAGGAAAAATGCATAAGACGTTTATTGTCAGTTTATAGCTGACCCTGGAGGGTCACAATCAGTCACTGCTCTATACTCCTTGCTCAGATGGAGTTAATATCTCCAATTCTATATTGTGAAACCTGAGGCCTGGAATGGTAAGTCAACAATGACAGTGACAGACACAGGTAAGGCTGTCACTACATTTCAACACTAATAGAAATCACAGGCATTGTTTCCCAATGTTACAACAATTTTCAAACACACAGGTGAGTTGAAAGAACTTTACAGTAAACACCCACATACCCGCCGTAGACCATTAACACTGCACTGCATTTGCTTTAACTTACCTAACCTCTCCCTAGTCAACCAACCACCTCATTTTTGACACATTTTAAAGTACACTGTCGACATCAAAACACTCCTTCCTAAACACTTCGGTATGCATATCTTTAACTACAATTCAGTATTTGTTTACAGTTTTTTTTCTTTTGAGTCAAATTTCACATACAATAAAGTGCAAAAATCCTCACTGTACAGTTGTTTGGGTTTTGACAGAATCATACACCTTTATAACCAAATTCCTATCAAGATACAGAACATGACCTTCACCCAAAAATATTTCCTCTTACCCCTTCACAGTCAGCAGCCACTCCCACCTCCCATAACCAGAGGCGGCCAATATTCTGATCTTTTTCCACCTTAGACTAGCATTGCCTGGTCTAGAATTTTATATAAATGGAATCATAGAGTATGTACTCTTTTATATTAGCCTTATTTCGCCCAACATATTGTATCTGAGAGTCATCTGTGTTGTTGTATTCTTAGTTTTTCTTTTAATTGCTGTGTGGTGTTCCACTGTATGAGTCATACCAGTTTGTTTATTCATTCTCCAAGTAATTGACCCCAGCGCTGTTTCCAGTTTGGGCAATTAAGTTTAAGGCTGCTAGGACTTCTAGCAAAAGGCTTTTGTGAACTTCTTTTTTCCTTCCCTATAGGCATATGTTTAGTTACATATGAGGCCATGCAAACATTTCCAAAGTCATCATGCCATCTGCACTTATTCATTTATTTATTTATTTATTTATTTGGCGGTATGCAGGCCTCTCACTGTTGTGGCCTCTCCCGTTGCGGAGCACAAGCTCCGGACGCCCAGGCTCAGCGGCCATGGCTCATGGGCCCAGCTGCTCTGCGGCATGTGGGATCTTCCCGGACCGGGGCACGAACCCTTGTCCTCTGCATCGGCAGGCGGATTCTCAACCACTGCGCCACCAGGGAAGCCCCCATTTATTTATTTTTAATTGAAGTATAGTTGATTTACAATATTGTGTTAGTTTCAGGTGTACAGCAAAGTGATTCAGTTACATATTGGGTTGGCTACAAAGTTTGTTTGGGTTTTTCCGTAACATCCTACAGAAAAACTCGAATGAACTTTTTGGTCAACCCAATATATATATTTTTTCAGATTCTTTTCCACTACACGTTATTATAAGATATGGAATACAGTTCCCTGTGCTATACAATAAATCCTTGCTGCTCATCTATTTTACCTATAGTAGTTTGTATCTTTTAATCCCATATTCCTAATTTCTCCCTCCCCCACTCCCTTTCCCCCTTGATAACCAAAACTTTGTTTTCTGCTGTTTCTGTTTTGTGTATAAATTCATTTGTACAATTTTTTAGATTCCACATATAAGTAATATCATATGGTATTTGTCTTTCCCTGTCTGACATACTTCACTGAGTATAATATACTCTAGGTCCATCTCCATTGCTGCAAATGGTAATATTTCATTTTTTACAGCTGAGTAATATTCCATTTGTGTATATATACCACATCTTCTTAAATCAGCCATTTGTTGATGGGCACTTGGGTTGCTGCCATGTCTTGGCTATTGTAAATAGTGCTGCTATGAATATTGGAGTGTGTGTATCTTTTCTAGTTAGAGTTTTCAGTTTTTTCTGGATATATACCCAAGAGTGAGATTGCAGGATCATATGGTAGCTATACTTTTAGTTTTTTAAGGAACCGCCACACTGTTTTCCATAATGGCTGCACAAATTTGCATTCCCACCAACAGTGTAGGAGGGTTGCCTTCTCTCAACACCCTCTGCAGCACTTTTTTAAAAGATTTTGTTGATGTGGACCATTTTTAAAGTCTTTATTGAATTTGTTACAGTATTGCTTCTGTTTTATGTTTTGGGTTTTTGGCTGCGAGGCATGTGGTATCGATCTTAGCTCCACGACCAGGGATCGAACCCATGCCCCGTGCATTGGAAGGCGAAGTCTTAACCACTGGACCACCAGGGAAGTCCTCTGTCCATTATTTATTGTTTGTAGACTTTCTGATGATGGCAGTTCTGACGGGTGTGAGATGATACCTCATTCTGGTTTTGATTTCCATTTCTCTAATAATTAGTGATGTTAAGCATCTTTCCATGTGCCTGTTGGCCATCTGTATGTCTTCTTTGGAGAAATGTCTATTTAGGTCTTCTGTCAATTTTTTGATTTTTTTTTTTTACATGTTTATTGGAGTATAATTGCTTTACAATGGTGTGTTAGTTTCTGCTTTATAACAAAGTGAATCAGTTATACATGTACATATGTTCCCATATCTCTTCCCTCTTGCGTCTCCCTCCCTCCCACCCTCCCTATCCCACCCCTCCGGGCGGTCACAAAGCACGGAGCTGATCTCCCTGTGCTATGCGGATGCTTCCCACTAGCTATCTACCTTATGTTTGGTAGTGTATATATGTCCATGCCTCTCTCACGCTTTGTCACAGCTTAGCCTTCCCCCTCCCCATATCCTCAAGTCCATTCTCTAGAAGGTCTGTGTCTCTATTCCTGTCTTACCCCTAGGTTCTTCACGACATTTTTTTCCCTTAAATTCCATATATATGTGTTAGCATACGGTATTTGTCTTTCTCTTTCTGACGTACTTCACTCTGTATGACAGACTCTAGGTCTATCCACCTCATTACAAATAGCTCAATTTCATTTCTTTTTATGGCTGAGTAATATTCCATTGTATATATGGGCCACATCTTCTTTATCCATTCATCCGATGATGGACACTTAGGTTGTTTCCATCTCCGGGCTATTGTAAATAGAGCTGCAATGAACATTGTGGTACATGACTCTTTTTGAATTATGGTTTTCTCAGGGTATATGCCCAGTAATGGGATTGCTGGGTCATATGGTAGTTCTATTTGTAGTTTTTTAAAGAACCTCCATACTGTTCTCCATAGTGGCTGTATCAATTTCCATTCCCACCAACAGTGCAAGAGGGTTCCCTTTTCTCCACACCCTCTCTAGCATTTATTGTTTGTAGATTTTTTGATGATGGCCATTCTGACTGGTGTGAGATGATATCTCATTGTAGTTTTGATTTGCATTTCTCTAATGATTAGTGATGTTGAGCATTCTTTCATGTGTTTGTTGGCAGTCTGTGTATCTTCTTTGGAGAAATGTCTATTTAGGTCTTCTGCCCATTTTTGGATTGGGTTATTTGTTTTTTGCTTTTTAGCTGCATGAGCTGCTTCTAAATTTTGGAGATTAATCCTTTGTCAGTTGCTTCATTTGCAAATATTTTCTCCCATTCTGAGGGTTGTCTTTTGGTCTTTTTTATAGTTTCCTTTGCTGTACAAAAGCTTTGAAGTTTCATTAGGTCCCATTTGTTTATTTTCGTTTCCATTTCTCTAGAAGGTGGGTCAAAAAGGATCTTCCTGTGATTTATGTCATAGAGTGTTCTGCCTATGTTTTCCTCTAAGAGTTTGATAGTTTCTGGCCATACATTTAGGTCTTTAATCCATTTTGAGTTTATTTTTGTGTATGGTGTTAGGGAGTGATCTAATCTCATACTTTTACATGCACTTGTCCAGTTTTCCCAGCACCACTTATTGAAGAGGCTGTCCTTTCTCCACTGTACATTCCTGCCTCCTTTGTCAACGATAAGGTGACCATATGTGCATGGGTTTATCTCTGGGATTTCTATCCTGTTCCATTGATCTATATTTGTGTTTTTGTGCCAGTACCATACTGTCTTGATTACTGTAGCTTTGTAGTATAGTCTGAAGTCAGGGAGCCTGATTCCTCCAGCTCTGTTTTTCGTTCTCAAGATTGCTTTGGCTATTCGGGGTCTTTTGTGTTTCCATACAAATTGTGAAATTTTTTGTTCTACCTCTGTGAAAAATGCCAGTGGTAGTTTGATAGGGATTGCATTGAATCTGTAGATTGCTTTGGGTAGTATACTCATTTTCACAATGTTGATTCTTCCAATCCAAGAACATGGTATATCTCTCCATCTATTTGTATCATCTTTAATTTCTTTCATCAGTGTCTTATAATTTTGTGCATACAGGTCTTTTGTCTCCTTAGGTAGGTTTATTCCTAGATAGTTTATTCTTTTTGTTGCAATGGTAAATGGGAATGTTTTCTTGATTTCACTTTCAGATATTTCATCATTAGTGTATAGGAATGCCACCGATTTCTGTGCATTAATTTTGCATACTGCTACTTTACCAAATTCACTGATTAGCTCTAGTAGTTTTCTGGTAGCACCTTTAGGATTCTCTATGTATAGTATAATGTCATCTGCAAACAGTGACAGCTTTACTTCTTTTCCGATTTGGATTCCTTTTATTTCCTTTTCTTCTCTGATTGCTGTGGCTAAAACTTCCAAAACTATGTTGAATAAGAGTGGTGAGAGTGGGCAACCTTGTCATGTTCCTTATCTTAGTGGAAATGCTTTCAGTTTTTTACCATTGAGGATGATGTTGGCTGTGGGTTTGTCATACATGGCCTTTATTATATTGAGGAAAGTTCCCTCTATGCCTACTTTCTGCAGGGTTTTTATCATAAATGGGTGTTGACTTCTGTCGAAAGCTTTCTCTGCATCTATTGAGATGATCATATGGTTTTTCTCCTTCAATTTGTTAATATAGTGTATCATGTTGATTGATTTGCATATAATGAAGAACCCTTGCATTCCTGGGATAAACCGCACTTGATAATGGTGTATGATCACTTTAATGTGCTGTTGGATTCTGTTTGCTAGTATTTTGTTGAGGATTTTTGCATCTATGTTCATCAGTGATATTGGCCTGTAGTTTTCTTTCTTTGTGACATCCTTGTCTGGTTTTGGTATCAGGGTGATGGTGGCCTCCTAGAATGAGTTTGGGAGTGTTCCTCCCTCTGCTATATTTTGGAAGAGTTTGAGAAGGACAGTTGCTAGCTCTTCTCTAAATGTTTCATAGAATTCGCCTGTGAAGCCATCTGGTCCTGGGCTTTTGTTTGTTGGAAGAATGTAAATCACAGTTTCAATTTCAGTGCTTGTGATTGGTCTGTTCATATTTTCTATTTCTTCCTGATTCAGTCTTGGCAGATTGTGCATTTCTAAGAATTTGTCCATTTCTTCCAGGTTGTCCATTTTATTGGCATAGAGTTGCTTGTAGTAATCTCTCACGATCTTTTGTATTTCTGCAGTGTCAGTTGTTACTTTTCCTTTTTCATTTGTAATTCTATTGATTTGAGTCTTCTCCCTTTTTTTCTTGATGAATCTGGCTAATGGTTTATCAATTTTTTTTATCTTCTCAAAGAACCAGATTTTAGTTTTATTGATCTTTGCTATTGTTTCCTTCATTTCTTTTTCATTTATTTCTGATCTGATTTTTATGACTTCTTTCCTTCTGCTAACTTTAGGGTTTTTTTGTTCTTCTTTCTCTAATTGCTTTAGGTGCAAGGTTAGGTTGTTTATTCGAGATGTTTCCTGTTTCTTAAGGTAGGATTGTATTGCTATAAACTTCCCTCTTAGAACTGCTTTTGCGGCATCCCATAGATTTTGGGTCGTCATGTCTCCACTGTCATTTGTTTCTAGGTATTTTTTGATTTCCTCTTTGATATCTTCAGTGATCACTTCGTTATTAAGTAGTGTATTGTTTAGCCTCCATGTGTTTGTATTTTTTACAGATCTTTTCCTGTAATTGATATCTTGTCTCATAGCGTTGTGGTCAGAAAAGATACTTGATACAATTTTCTTAAATTTACCAAGGCTTGATTTGTGACCCAAGATATGATCTATCCTGGAGAATGTACCATGAGCACTTGAGAAAAATGTGTATTCTGTTGTTTTTGGATGGAATGTCCTATAAATATCAATTAAGTCCATCTTGTTTAATGTATCATTTAAAGCTTGTGTTTCCTTATTTAGTTTCATTTTGGATGATCTGTCCATGGGTGAAAGTGGGGTGTTTAAGTCCCCTACTATGAATGTGTTACTGTCAATTTCCCCTTTTATGGCTGTTAGCATTTGCCTTATGTATTGAGGTGCTCCTATGTTGGGTGCATAAGTATTTATAATTGTTATATCTTCTTCTTGGATTGATCCCTTGATCATTATGTAGTGTCCTTCTTTGTCTCTTCTAATAGTCTTTATTTTAAAGTCTACTTTGTCTGATATGAGAATTGCTACTCCAGCTTTGTTTTGGTTTCGATTTGCATGAAATATCTTTTTCCATCCCCTTACTTTCAGTCTGTATGTGTCTCTAGGTCTGAAGTGGGTCTCTTGTAGAGAGCAAATATATGGGTCTTGTTTTTGTATCCATTCAGTCAATCTGTGTCTTTTGGTGGAAGCATTTAGTCCATTTACATTTAAGGTAATTATCGCTATGTATGTTCCTATTCCCATTTTCTTAATTGTTTTAGGTTCATTATTGTAGGTCTTTTCCTTCTCTTGTGTTTCCTGTCTAGAGAAGTTCCTTTAGCAGTTGTTGTAAAGCTCATTTGGTGGTGCTGAACTCTCTCAGCTTTTGCTTGTCTGTAAAGGTTTTAATTTCTCCATCAAATCTGAATGAGATCCTTGCTAGGTAGAGTAACCTTGTTGCAGGCTTTTCCCTGTCATCACTTTAAATATGTCCTGCCAGTCCTTTCTGGCTTGCAGAGTTTCTGCTGAAAGATCAGCTGTTAACCTTATGCGGATTCCCTTGTGTGTTATTTGTTGTTTTTCCCTTGCTGCTTTTAATATGTTTTCTTTGTATTTAATTTTTGAGAGTTTGATTAATATGTGTCTTGGTGTATTTCTCCTTGGATTTATCCTGTATGGGACTCTCTGTGCTTCCTGGACTTGATTAACTATTTCCTTTCCCATATTAGGGAAGTTTTCAACTATAATCTCTTCAAATATTTTCTCAGTCCCTTTCTTTTTCTCTTCTTCTTCTGGAACCCCTATAATTCGAATGTTGGTGTGTTTAATGTTGTCCCAGAGGTCTCTGAGACTGTCCTCATTTCTTTTCATTCTTTTTTCTTTATTCTGCTCTGCAGTAGTTATTTCCACTATTTTATCTTCTAGGTCAGTTATCCGTTCTTCTGCCTCAGTTATTCTGCTATTGATCCATCTAGAGTATTTTTAATTTCATTTATTGTGTTGTTCATCATTGCTTGTTTCATCTTTAGTTCTTCTAGGTCTTGTTAAATGTTTCTTGCATTTTGTCTATTCTATTTCCAAGATTTTGGATCATCTTTACTATCATTATGCTGAATTCTTTTTCAGGTAGACTGCCTATTTCCTCTTCATTTGTTAGGTCTGGTGGGTTTTTATCTTGCTCCTTCATCTGCTGTGTGTTTTTCTGTCTTCTCATTTTGCTTATCTTACTGTGTTTGGGGTCTCCTTTTTGCAGGCTGCAGGGTCACAGTTCCCGTTGTTTTTGGTGTCTGTCCCCAGTGACTAACGTTGCTTCAGTGGGTTGTGTAGGCTTCCTGGTGGAGGGGACTAGTGCCTGTGTTCTGGTGGATGAGGCTGGATCTTGTCTTTTTGGTGGGCAGCTCCACATCTGGTGGTGTTTTCTGGGGTGTCTGTGGGCTCATTATGATTTTAGGCAGCCACTCTGCTAATGGTTGGTGTTGTGTTCCTGTCTTGCTAGTTGTTTGGCACAGGATGTCCAGCACTGTAGCTTGCTGGTCGTTGAGTGAAGCTGGGTGCTGGTGTTGAGATGGAGATCTCTGGGAGATTTTCACCGTTTGGTATTATGTGGAGCTGGGAGGTCTCTTGTTGACCAGTGTCCTGAAGTTGGCTCTCCCACCTCAGAGGCACAGCACTGACTCCTGGCTGCAGCACCAAGAGCCTTTCATCCACACGGAAAAAGAGGAAAAGGGGAAAAAATCATAAATCTTGCTCTCAAAGTCCATCTCCTTAATTTGGGATGATTCGTTGGCTATTCATGTATTCCACAGATGCAGGGTACATCAAGTTGATTGTGGAGCTTTAATCCGCTGCTTCTGAGGCTTCTGGGAGAGATTTCCCTTTCTCTTCTTTGTTCTCACAGCTCCCAGGGGCTCAGCTTTGGATTTGGCCCCACCTCTGCGTGTAGGTCACTGGAGGGCGTCTGTGCTTCGCTCAGACAGGACGGGGTTAAAGGAGCCGCTGATTCGGGGTCTCTGGCTCACTCAGGCTGGGGGGAGGGAGGGGCACTGTGTGCGGAGCTAGCCTGTGGTGGCAGAGGCCGGCATGACGTTGCACCAGCCTGAGGCGCGCGGTGCGTTCTCCTGGGGGAGTTGTCCCTGGATCCCGGGACCCTGGCAGTGGCGGGCTGCACAGGCTCCTGGGAGGGGAGGTGTGGATAGTGACCTGTGCTCGCACACAGGCTTCTTGGTGGCGGCAGCAGCAGCCTTAGCGTCTCATGCCCGTCTCTGGGGTCCGTGCTGTTAGCCGCGGCTCGCGCCCGTCTCTGGAGCTCCTTTAAGCAGCGCTCTTAATCCCCTCTCCTCGCGCACCAGGAAACAAAGAGGGAAGAAAAAGTTTCTTGCCTCTTCAGCAGGTCCAGACTTTTCCCCAGAATCCCTCCCGGCTAGCCGTGGCCCACTAACCCCCTGCAGGCTGTGTTCATGCCGCCAACCCCAGTCCTCTCCCTGCGCTCCGACCAAAGCCCGAGCCTCAGCTCCCAGCCCCCGCCTGCCCGGGCTGGTGAGTGCCGGTCGGCCCTGATCCTCTGTGCGGGAATCTCTCCACTTTGCCTTCCGCACCCCTGTTGCTGCACTCTCCTCCGCGGCTCCGAAGCTTTCCCTCTTCACCACCCGCAGTCTCCGCCCGCGAAGGGGCTTCCTAGTGTGTGGAAACCTTTCCTCTTTCACAGCTCCCTCCCACTGGTGCAGGTCCTGTCCCTATCCTTTTGCCTCTGTTTATTCTTTTTTCTTTTGCCCTACCCAGGTACGTGGGGGGTTTCTTGCCTTTTGGGAGGTCTGAGGTCTTCTGCCAGCATTCAGTAGGTGTTCTGTAGGAGTTGTTCCCCGTGTAGATGTATTTCTGGTGTATCTGTGGGGAGGAAGGTGTTCTCTGCGTCTTACTCTTCCGCCATCTTCCCGGAAGCCCTTTTTTTTTGGTTTTTTTTTTTAATATTGCGTTGTTCGAGCTATTTGTATGTTTTGGATATTAACCCCCTGTCAGTTGCATCATTTGCAAATATTTTCTCTCATTCTGTAGGTTGTCTTTTTGTTTTGTTGATCGTTTTCTTTGCTGTGCAAAAGCTTTTAAGTTTGATTAGGTCCCATTTGTTTATTTTTGCATTTATTTCTTTTGCCTTGGGAGACTAAGAAAATATTGCTATGATTTATGTTCGAGAATGCTTTGCCTATGTTCTTTTCTAGGAGTTTTATGGTGTCATGTCTTATATTTAGGTCTTCAAACCATTTTGAGTTTATTTTTTCATATGGTGTGAGGGAGTGTTCTAATTTCGTTGATCTACATGCAGCTGTCCAGCTTTCCCAACACCACTTGCTGAAGAGACTGTCTTTTCTCCAGATATAGTCTTGCCTCCTTTGTCATAAATTAATTGACCATGGGTGTCTGGGTTTAATTCTGGGCTCTCTATTCTGTTCCACTGATCTATATGTCTGTTTTTGTGCCAATACTATGCTGTTTGGTACAGCTCACGTAATCGTTAAAAGAATA
This sequence comes from Pseudorca crassidens, assembly GCF_039906515.1. Taxonomy (NCBI): domain Eukaryota; kingdom Metazoa; phylum Chordata; class Mammalia; order Artiodactyla; family Delphinidae; genus Pseudorca; species Pseudorca crassidens. Next base: position 123,534,039 of record NC_090298.1, read on the forward strand.
TTTAATGTAGATGGTATTATTCTCATTTTGCAAAAGAGGAAATTAAGTTTATAGAAGTTGCTTATCCAACTAAGTGAGAAAGTTATGATCCAAATCTGTGTCCATTGTCATCATGCCACAGTGCCTCCCCTCAGAGCTCCAACCCCACTCAGTTATTTTCATTTCCCTGAGCAGCCCTTGCCCTCTCAGACTTTTGCACAAAATCATCCCTTTTCTCCTGAAACACTTTCTCTAACTTTACTTAGTTTACTCCTACTCATCACTTGAGAGTCAGCTCAAATATCACATCCTCCAGAAGCCTTTTCTATTTTTCCTCTTCTACAGGTTGGATTATGGCCCCTGTGACGTCCCACCAATGTGCCTTCTCTACGACTATACTTTCCACATTGTGCTGTGATCATTGCTCTGTCCTATCTGCCTCTCACCCTGTTGTGTCCTTGAGGGTGGACACCCTATTTATTCCCTGCCCTGCACCACCACCCTGGAACTTTCCAGAGCTGTGCTGTCTACTGTGACAGTCACTAGCCCTATTTACCTATTGAGCATTTGAAATTTGGCTAGTCAGAACTGAGATGTGCTATAAAATATATTACATTTTGAAGACTTAGATGAACAATAAGAATGTAAAATATCTCATTAATAGTTTTTAATATGAAATGCATATCAAAATGATAATATTTTGGATCTACTGGTTTAAAAATATGTGATTAAAATTATTTATGTCTGCTTCCTCCAACTTTTTAAATGTGGCTACTAGGTAATTTTAAATGACGTATATTTCTTTTGGACAGCAGTGCTCAAGGATTCCATCACATAGTTCTGAGTAAGCCTTTGTAACTAATTAAGTGATTTGAGGGAGTACTGCAAAAGCATCCTTATTGGTTTGCTTTCTTTGGTTTTCTCTATTAACTTTAGATAGGCCTCTAGTGGTGAAGAGAGAAATGATCTGGTTTGGGTTTCCACGTGTGCTTGTACTGAAGTTTGGGATATAGATGGTTAGTTGGTTGGGTTAACGGATAGATGTCCTACTAGTTGTGTTACCATGGGCAAGGTACTAACCTCTTTCTGCCTCATTTTCTCAAGTACACAATGAAGATGATTGTAAAGTCTGTCTCGTAGGAGCCAGGCCATCCTCTGGCTGAATAACAATCTGGTGACTCTTCCTGTCAGCTCTGGGGCCTTCACACACAGACAGCTTCCCTTCCTCAGGGCACTGGGAGCTGAGCATCTGGACAGCAGCAAACTTCATTAACTTTAAGCAAGGGGAGCTCAGAGGAAGAAATAATGGTCCTAAGTTCCAAGCTTCCTAATTAAGATGCAGAAGGCACTGGGGAGTCACACATATACCTTAGAAACCTCATTCACGGACTATGCCTTCCACCTGAGTTTCCCCAATGTGTCTATGCAAAACTGATCCTTGACCCATAAAGCAAGACAAAGGGAAGGGAGCTAGATTTGTCTCTGTGTGCATTTAATGCACCTTCAAACCCACCTGGGAACCCCCTCGTTCTTTGATCTCATGTAACATGGCCTCCTGGGCTTGCAAATTAAGTGCCTTTCCATTCAGATCTATAAGGAGTTTTTCAAAGATCAAGTATATCTGCACACTTGAGTGTTCCAGGGGACTGATGGGGTTTTAATGATACTTTCTGGCACTCATTACTAGCTGAGATTCCTGAAGGCAGTCCCCAGGCAGGTCAAAGAATAGAACAGTTGGGTATTTTTAGCCTTTCTGCATTCCTAGAAATTTTCAGTTCTGAATGTAACTATGGTGTGGAAAAGGTCCAGCCGACAGAGGCAGAAAAGCTGTGATATTCTTGGAAAGAACATGGTTTCAAAATCATGCAGACTGGTTTAGAATGCCAGCCCTATCCCTGACCAGTTGTGTAACCACAGAAGCCACTTATTTTCTCTGAGCCTTAGTTTTCTCAGCTGTAAAATGGACACAATTATAAACTCACAGAGTGTGGATAGGGACTAAATGAGATAGTATATATAACTCTTCTAGCATACACCAGGCACTCTAGCAGGGGCTCAAACACGGTAGCTACTGTCTTTCGTTTGTTGCTAACATTAACAATAAAAAACCAGCATGCTCCTACAAAGAATCACAGCTTCTACAAAGAATCACAGTAAGCCTGGAATTTTTAGAGCTCTGCCCAACTAGCGCTAAGACCTCATTATTAAGCACTGAGATGAATTCTTTTATTTATTCAGCTAAAAAAAATCTGCATTTATACATTTATCAAGCCTCTTTTGAATACATAAAACTGTACCAGCCTCTAGACAAAGGGAAGAGAGGCCTTTCCAGGACTTTCCTGATGGAACGTGAGGGCTTTCCAGGACTTACCTGACTGAACTTAAAATCTTGTTGCTGCCGGCATGCTTCCAATATTTCGCACATATTCTGAGCCATTAAAGCTTTTATAGCTGAGGCATAAATTCTCATTCTGTTTATTTTGAAATGCACAAAATGAAACATAAAAAAAAAATTCCAGTCCTCACTCTTTAAAAATGTCACATTACATAACTAATAAGGAAAATAGAGATGAGAAAATTTTCACATGTCATTTAATTCTTTTCACAGTGGAAACAAATTTAGTCTGAGTGAGTCTAAACATGAATACAGAAATTCTTCAGCCAGGAAGGATTTAACTGCTGAAAAGGGAAGCAACATGATGTATTGGGGGCATTTAATGTTACCCAAACAATGACATTTGCCTAGTTTTAATGTTTTCATTTTACTTTTTTCTTAGGTTATATCTATAAAGACAAAGAAGGTGAGAGGACATGTATAATTCAATAATTTGAATTTCAGCTTCACATAAATTTTTTTCATAATTATGATAATAATGATGATAACAATAACAGTTAAAACATGAGTATTCCTATGATGCAAGCTCTTCGAATGTCACAAGAAGCTTAATGGCTAAATAACTGTCAAAAGCAAATGATTAGAAAGTGATGGGGGCCAGATATGGTAGGATTTTGTCCTGTTGCATAGAATGCGTGTGGTTTGCATCTTCAGAGTGTCTGCATGCATATCAAAAAGAGTGACAGGGCTTCCCTGGTGGTGCAGTGGTTTAGAGTCCGCCTGCCGATGCAGGGGACACGGGTTCGTGCCCCCGTCCGGGAAGATCCCACATGCCGCGGAGTGGCTGGGCCCGTGAGCCATGGCCGCTGAGCCTGCACGTCCGGAGCCTGTGCTCCGCAACGGGAGAGGCCACAGCAGTGAGAGACCCGCGTACAGCAAAAAAAAAAAAAAAGAGTGACAAATAAAAATAGACCTGTTTTTTCAGATTTCTAAATACGTAGAGGCTTAGTACATATTAGTTGTTATGATGATTATCTTACTTGTTGGAGTCAGCAATTCGTTGCCTAGAATTATACATTTAGTTCAGAGATTGGATTTTAGCAAATGTTCAACATGACATCATTATTTTTATTGTTGTTTTTGAAGACATGGAACTAGTGGCTTTATGTTATTATTGCTACTATTACTACTATTATTACTATTTTTATTTGGTAGGGTTATACCAAATACTAAGGATGACAGGGGATACATATGCAAAAGCGTACTACTGTGTCCATATTATAGATGAAGAAACTGAAGCTCAGGGAAGTTAAGTAACTCACACAAGGTCCATACAGGTACATGGGTCAGTTGTGATTCGGATTCACTTTCACCTGCCTGCAAAACACATGCCTAAGCTACTGACTCAGAGTGAAGCCACCTTGAGCTCTACCCTTACAACCTTGCGGATTCTTAGGAAGATTACGTACGTACATGCAGTGACCCTCCAGAAACTGGAAGAAATAAAGAAATATGAGACATGATCATTATTTCTTTTATAATAGTCTCAGACTGTATTTCACTAGGACAGCCTGGGCTTCTCATGACATAAGTTAAGAATTAATGCCATTCCGTGTAGTAGATATTCATTCTATTAGAAAAACTAAACTCCAGAAACAGAATGGGTAGGAACTCAGTGAATGGGCTGACTCACAAGGCACAGACAGCATGAAGGGGCTTTTGCTTTCTCTGATGTGTCTGTCATATGCTATGTTGCTGTGGTAGTTGCTGCCTGACTTCACTGAGAAATCTGTGGAATGGCAGCCCCAATTAGTGATTAAGAAAGAACATGTGGTGTGTGTGTGTGTGTACACAGACACACTGGAATACTACTCGGCCATGAAAAAGAATGGAATAACGCCACTTGCAGCAACATGGGTGGACTTAGAGATTATCATACTAAGTGAAGGAAGTCAGACAGAGAAAGACAAATACCATATGATATCATTTATAGGTGGAATCTAAAAAAAATGATACAAATGAACTTATTTACAAAACGGAAATAGACTCACAGACATAGCAAATAAACTTATGGTGACCAGTGGTGAAAAGGAGGGGAAAGGATAAACTAGGAGTTTGGGATTAACAGATACACACCACTATATAAAATAGAGAAACAACAAGGACCTATTGTATAGCACAGGGAACTATACTCAATATCTTATAATAACCTATAATGGAAAAGAATCTGAAAAAGAATATATATACACATATATATATAACTGAATCACTTTGTGGTACACCTGAAACTAATACAACATTGTAAATCAACTATATTTCGATTAAAATTAAAAAAAAAAAAAAAAAAGACCATAGGCTCTGGAGTGGGTTAGATCTTCATTCCAGTCCCAGGCTTGCTACTGACTGAGCATATAGTCTTGGACGAGGGTTTAACCTCTTGGGCTTCCATTTCCTTACCTGTAAAATGGGGCTAAGAGCATTTACCTCTAATAGCATTTACCTCGTAAGGTTTTGTGAGGACTAAATGAGATAATGCATTTAAACCACTGGCTACCACACCTGGGCCACAGGAAGCACTCAATGGTGGTTGCTATTACTAAGAGAAATGCCTTTCACATAGGAAAGGTTTCAAATGAGATATCTAAACACAAACAAATACCTAGTAAATAAACACTTGAAAGTTAAGAATTAAAATTGAAGGAGTAAAATGTCCCACATGGATTTATATTTTTCTGTTCATTCTATGCTTTGCTGAAGGCCTTTGAAGATGCCGAAGGAGGAGTGACAGGGAGGACTTGGTATCTGTACTGGGGAATCTCATTTCCTTCAGTGGAGGGAGCATGTCCAGGCCCAGAACCACCTCTTGCCGTGGAAACAAACACAGGCAGCCTCACAGAGCCCCTGAATGTCCAGCAGTTTTTGAAAACATGACATCAAGCCGGAGAAAGGGATGCAACTGAAAATAGTAAAGGAGGAGGCCCAAGAGGCTGTGGAGTCACCCCTAATGCTGAGCAAGTTTTCAGTAATTTTGTCTGCTGTGCCCCTGTTATCTTTTCTCCTGTTAATAAGCTGTATGGCAAAAAACAATGCTGTCAGCAAAACGCAGAGGAAAGTAAGCCCAATGTAAAATAATGATTCCGTTTTCCTCCTAAAGACACTTGGTTCTCTACAGGCATTGTATACCATATTCTTTTGAGGCTGGGAGTTGACAGGTAACTTCAGAGGGGAGAAAAAAAAAAAAAAGAAGAATTTGCTCAATCTGTGAGATTGTACTTAGGGAAATAAGCCTGGAGTGGAAGTGAGACCCTGGACTGCGGATCCAGCTCAGCTGCAAAATCAGAACAGTATGTTCCCAATTCCCTTTACCTCTCAGCTGCTAGCCCCAGCTTCTTCCCCTTTGGGATGAAGGTGAGTCCTATGAAATCAAGGACTGCTGAATCTTTGATACCCAGAGTGGTGCCTGACACACGGTTATGTGGTGATAAATTAGATATCGTTGCTGTTAAAGTGAAGAGCTTAATACGATCCTTTGCTTTGCTAAAGAGACCATTCTGTGAGCTTACCCAAGAAGCTATGATTCTGAGACCAGCCAAGTGATTCTTTAAAGGAAATAATGCTCCCTCCCCAAAGCCAGGCTGGTACTGCCTGCTGCATCCACACGGGCAAAGACACCCAGCCCAGAGCTGAACGAATCCTTCTCAGAACGACAGGGTTGTGAGGGACCACTGAGGTAGGTCTCCTTTCTCTGAATCACCAGCCCAGCATCTCCCCTGAATGGGAAGGCAGGGGTACTTGCAGGAGGCCCAACTTTCTGGGGCAAAGCAATACCACTGGCCTAGCTCTCCACAGTGTGGAAAGCACCTGTCATCCACTGTCTTACTGAGTTCTCACAGGGGCCCTGTAGGGAAGGGAAGCAGGTGGCTTAGCCAATGGAGGATGGTGACGTTGAAACTCGTACGAGGTATCCACTTGATCAAAGTTACTTCATTGGCAAGTGGAATGAACAGCCAGGAACCGAACCTGGGACTTTTCACTCCAAGGTCTGAGCTGTTAAAACCCATTCTGCAGTAAGAGGCTGTACAATCCACATCTCTTCTCAAACTGCGCCCAAAGATCCTATGTCCTGAGCAGAATAGCATTAGTGACAACCAAGACTAATTACGGCCACTCGTATTACCAGCTCACTGTATCCCAGGCACTGTTCCTGGCACACACATGTATTAACACATTTAATCATCACAACAAGGCTGGGAGGCAGGTACCATCTTTACTCCCAGTTTCAAGGGGAGTGAGACACACAGATCTGAAAGTAACTTGCTCAAGTTTACACAGCTATTGAGGGAGCCTGTGGGTGGTCAGAGTATCATGAAGTCTTTCCCTCCCCCCAGTCCCAAGAGGTAGAGAACTGGTGCGGGGTCGTGGTTTAGAAAGGCCTCCTCTGCCGGCAGCTCACCAGAACAAGCCACAGGTCTGCCTGGGGCTAGGGATGGAAGTCTGCCTGCAGTTGTCACTGCGGGGTTGAGGCTGCTGATACCGAAGGGATAGTTTCCCTTTTCCCCTTTGGGGTCGTGTATCAAGTTCCTCTTCTCTCTTTCCAGCAGCTGTGTCCTTTTGTTTTGCCAAAGGTTTCTCACTGATGCAGGCAGGGTGGAGAGCAGCACCGCCCTGGTAGTTTTCCAGGGTCTCTTATGTCACCTGTCCCTCAGGGAAAGGAGAGTGGGCAAGGAGAGCCAGGGCCATCAGAACCTCCACCAGATTCAGACCCATCTAAGGCTTTCAAGGGCCTGCCCTGTGCCCAACACTGGATTCGCTCATTCACTCAATCAAAACGTGTTTACCGAGCACCTGTTCAGCGCTGGGTGCCAACCTGGTGGTTCAATAATAATTAATTTTTAAAATACCATTAATCATTTATAAATATCAGGGCCTGTAATAGGCATTATGAGCATGAATCACAATGGTCATGCCACCTAAAATTGGCCATCTGCCTCTACAAGAATGAAGTCCCCAGCCACTGCAGCCACTGACCTCCAACACACCCTGAAAGGAGTTCAGGGTAGAGATCAGGAATGAGGCACTCTGTGCTCTGGCAAAAACTTGCAGAAAAGCCTTTAGATAATCAGATATTTTCAGGAGAAGATTTTTATGAGCCCAATTCATGCACTTCCTCATATCTAGAGAAGTGCTAAAATTATCAGTGACATTTGCCCCTAGCGACTAGCGGTAAGCTTCTGCCAAAATGTGTGCTGGATGCATGTGTCCCCTCACTAAAGTCACATCCAATACTGACCTCTCCCTGTACCTCTTCAGAGCAGTTCCTCAGGGCTACCTGAAATGCCGTCTCCTGGACTAGAGCCCTCATTTTGCCCAAAATAAAACTTAACTTGCAACTCTCATGTTGTGCATTTTTTTCAGCCAACAGTCACAGTAAAAATATTTATTGAGAGCTTCCCACTGTTATAAGCACATGACATTTAGTAACTCATTTGATCGTCGCAATGAGATGGATACTATCACTCTTCCTATTTTACAGATCATGAAAGGGATGCCCAGAGAGGTTCAAAAAACCAGCCAAACTCACCCAGTGGTAACGGATAGAGCCTGGCTATAGCGGTAACTAAAACTTGCCCCAGCCTTGGGAAAGACTCAGTCATTATAACTTGTTCAGCCCCTTGCTGTAACAATCCTATCTGAGATAAGCAGTAGTAGTCCTTCTATAGTGGATCATACATATTTAGCTTCTGCAGTTTCAGTACTAAGGGCTTAAGGGGCAAACCACACGTGAAGCCCACATTTTTCATAGAGTATAACCTTTAGCAGCAAAGCAATTTTTCATAATTTATTCAATGAACCAAGGACCTTTTCCAGTGCCTAGGTTTGCATAAAACCATACCTAATTCCCTTTAAAGGTGATTCCTTTTTACTTAACGATGAGAAACTGAGAGCTTAAGTGATTCACTCAGGTCCCATTGCTGGCAAGTGGTAGACCCAGTCTATGCTCTTTCTACCAAACCACACTTGCAAATAGACCTGTAGGAAAGCTGATTTTCTTTTAAGATATTTCTAATGCTAATCTACTGATTATGACCCTTTGGGAAAGACCATTCTTGATTGTCTACAGCCTCAATATGTGTTTCTGAAAAATTACTGAAACACTTGTTCTGGTTCCCCGTGTAAACAATGATAAACGAAGTGTGTGTCTGCAAGTGAAGGGAGGTTTAGGATCTCTGTGGGGTACAGGTTTGGATGCCTGAAGTAGAACCCCCCAAGCATAGTGGAGAAAATTTGCATCTGTACAGTAATGTCCTTGCAAAGAAGGAAATTAAAATGTTCCGTATGAGTAGGTTTCAGAACGGCAAGTTGCTGAGGAAGCTTAGGAAACTTCAGAGATGTTCTCATCTGTTGAGAGAGAGACCATGATTGGAAAGACTCATAACCCACTCTTTGGGTGCCTTAACTAAAAATGGAATTTTTGAATGGATAAACGTGTCCCCTGGGATATGGCTGGCACTCAGAATGCAGACACACATGTGAATCTGTGCTATTGGGCACATCATCTTAGCTCTCTGGCTCTCAGTTTCCCCATGTGTTTTTTTAAAAAGGGGAAAAACACAGAAAAAAAAATCTTTCTATAACCTTTTTTGAGATCACAAGCCCTTTGGGAACGTTATGACATTTCTGGATCCCTTCCTCAGAAATATGCAAATTTTTATTACACATAAGTTCACAGAGCCCCCTGAAATCCAGTAAGGGGTTCCCAAATGTCTATGAATCCCAAGTTTAAAGACTTTAGTCTAATTTATCTCTAAATTCAATTTCAGAAAAACATGTTGTATTATTTTGAACAATCATAAAGTTTGAGATTTCTTATATCCCTAGGCAGCCACCTATTCCTATTCTTCTACAGTCAAGTGACTTAGCAGCTTATTTCAGAGTTCTAAAAGTCTTTAGGATTAAAAGATGTGTACCCAGGGCCAACAGAGACCCTAGATCCTTCAGAAGTGCCCTTAAATATTTAACGTTGTGAAAGGTTAACCCCTTGAGTGAGAAGACCAGTCTCAGACAGGGTATAGGATTACAACCCTAGTAACTTCTAGGGGTAAGAGACTCCCTGATGCCAAATGATTGTTGCTGGGAGAACGTAATTGACTACTGTCTTCTCACACTCTTTAAACCTTGAATTTTGATGATCTCTATTACAGAAGCAATTATCTAGTTTTTGCATTCAGTCAACTAATATTGCTTGAATAATTATTATATGCAAGTAATAGGGAAATACAATGATGATTCATTCAACCATTTTTTCTTTAAACTTATTACAAAGAGTTCTTTTTTTATTTGCCTTATTGATAATTCCAAAATCATATAGGTCTTTGTATTATTTTGCTATTGTTTCTTCTGGTTCTTTTTCATGTTGCCTATTTCCATGTGTATTGCATGTTGGTACATGTGCGTGCATGTGTATGTTTTGACGTGAATTCATATTCCTTGCAAATTCATCCGTAGCAATTTTGCGAGAGCTTGACTCCAGGTTTCATTCCTTTGGAGAGAAACTGCAGTTCTTCTTGTAACCACCTGGGGATACTAACGATTTGGGACTTCCCTAATTAAATTCACCTTTGGAAGCATTTCATACCCTGTAGGCAATGTGATTTGGCCGTAAACCCTTGAGATTTCATAACCAACTTAGAGTTATGAAATCTCAAGAAAATATTTGTGTATTCTGTTTTTTTCCCATCATTCAGTGCTGTTCCACCCTGAGCAGTAGGTTTATTTCTCATTTCCTCTTGGTTTGAAGCTGTAACCCTTTGGGGATCCCAGGAATGGAGATCTCATTAAATTCCCACCTTGGAAGAGCTGTAGGCTTTAGCACCTGCCCTTTGTCAACCTTCAAAATGGAAGCTCAATGTCACCATTTTTCTGGAGACACCTTCTGGAATGACTTCTCTTTAACTTCATTTTTCCTCACATCGTATGGTCTGTAGTTCACTTGCAATTACTCCAGAGGAGGAAGTGATATATTACACATTTGCCTGTGTACATAAGTTTTCATCTGCACCACAAGAATTGTTACATCTCATTTTTTAAATCCTCATCTTAAAATCATAACCCAGAATGGAGTTCCACAAGCACTTTAATTATTTTTATCATAATGGATGCAAGAACAAGGCTACTCAAATTTATGATCTTGGACCAGCACCAGGCAACTTGTTAGAAATGCAAATTCTTCAACCTTACCCCAGACCTACTAGACCAGAATGTCTCAGGTTCAGGAATCTGTGTTTTAACAAGGTCTCCAGTGAAAAGAGTGCAGTCATGACAAGCAGAGAACAAGTTTGAGCAAAGACCAAGGCTGAAAGAGGTGATGGTACATGGGAATAATAAGTCACTCAGTTTGGCAGGAGCTTCTCTTTGGCAGGGCTAGATCACTGAGCCAAAATCGTTGACGAGTTTAACATTTAATTACTTTCTTTTTCAGTCTCTTCCTGTTCTATAAGAAAGTGGAAAGTAATGGAGACAGGACAGCCTTGGGGTAAAACAATGAGTTATTTCCTAAGACCCATGGAAACAACACAGAACACTGCCATTGTGACTTGCAAGAAGTGAGGAGAATCCACAGAGCCTGATGTTGGCCAAGGTTTGGAATCCTACAGATGCATTTTACAGCCCTGTATTGGCAAGGAGCACGTGGAAATGTATTTTCACAATTCAAATCAGAAGGCCATGGGCGAGGATTGCCAAGTGCACAGATGTTAATTATCCTCATGGACAAAGCACCTGAGAACTCTGTGTGATTTACTAACATGCTGTGCTAACCTACTGCATCTGAATGCCAATTAACTGGATTTCAGTGTAAATAGAGCTTTACTTCAGGACTAAATAGTAAAATTTCTAGTTATCCTCTGCCTCATGGAGCTCCTATTACTGTTTTCTCTATTGAATTACATGGTATGGAAATTGGAATGTAATGTGTCTGTACAAATACTGCCGCTAAGGGTTTTTAGAAATAGGTGAAGGACCAAGAGACATTAGAGTTTGTGTCAATGACTTTATTCCTTGAGGAAATAACGTCATCAGTTTCCCCAAGAAATGCTATCTTGATGCTCTAATTGTACAACACCAAAGAAAAGCACTTTAACAGTTAAAAGAGGACTTTCCTGGAAGCAAGATGGGGGGGGTGGGAAGCCTGTTCAGACCTGCCAAGAAATGACTTGCTAATTAATGCCTCCTCGACATAGGCACGTAAATTAAGCTTATTTGCTTCTCTGAAGCAGATGCCTAATTTGTGAAGATTAAAGAAAAATGGGGGCTTCCCTGGTGGCGCCGTGGTTGAGAGTCCGCCTGCCGATGCAGGGGACACGGGTTCGTGCCCCGGTCCGGGAAGATCCCACATGCCGCGGAGCGGCTGGGACCGAGCCATGGCCACTGAGCCTGCGCGTCCGGAGCCTGTGCTCCGCAACTGGAGAGGCCACAGCAGTGAGAGGTCCGCGTACCGCAAAAAAGAAAAATGGGCTTAGCACAAAATTTCTGGCACATGGTAGGTGCTCAATAAATGGAAGTTTTCGTTCTTATTGATGAACCAAAGGTGCCCAACCAGGAGCCAGACCCAGACCATGTGGCGGATAGTCTTTTGTCTACCCAGTGCCTAATAGTCCTGCTGCTAATTTCACATTATAAATGAATAGATCCACATTTGACCTCTATCCACTATACAAAGCCACCACAATTTCCAAGTTTTGGATTAGAGCTGTACTAGGGGACAACTAATATTCTATGCATGTCACATCTACGTACTTACAGATACAAACACAAATTTATTTTTGGAGAATGATTCCTTCCCAATTATATGGTTTTGGAAGAATGTCAGTCAGGTCCTTGTCCTTCCCCTGCAGAGAGGCCTTAAAGACCCAGGATAGGCCAATCTGACACTTACCTGCTGGATGGTAAGCAAAGCCCTGAAAATAGGCCTGGGAATAGAATGGACATCAGTTACAACTCTCAGGTCACAAAAGCATCTGTGACTTTTGTCCCTTCCAAGACTGGTTCTTCAGCTCTCTCAATTGTTTGAACTTTCCATAGGTCTCTGTCGCTTGAAAACAATCTTAACTAATGGAATATGAGAGCTGGAAGCATCTTCAATATCATCTATCCTAATTCCATTATTTTATAGATGAAGAAACTAAGGCCCAGAGAATGAAAGAGTCTTTTTACGTTTTTCTTTTTGTTTTAGGTCATATTGACAGAGCTGGACCCAAGCCCTAATGGACCGTGCTCCAGTGTTCTTTTCATTATTCCTTATTATTCCTAACCCTGGCTAGGGTCCTACTTTTCAGACAATATATGGATAGTGAAAGAAGGTCTAGCAAAACAGCCCCCAAGGTAGCAGCCAATGCCAGCTGCTTGGTGCTGTTCTAGCTACGGCTGTAACTGGGCTGGGAGGTGAGATGCCCTGACCACTTAGCTGATGCCTCATGCCAGTCTCTGGGTGGAAAAAAAGCACATGGGGCAGAAGAAATGTGCCTCGCTACTTTTTTTTTTTTCCAAAAAAAAAAAAAGAGAGAGAACCTGGAGTTCTTGGCTTTTTGGATTTCAAATTACCCTGGAGGAGCAGAAGTTTTCATTCAATGAGTAATCACCCTTAGGTCTCGCCTGCCTCCCTTCCCCTCCCCCCTCTGTCCTCCTTCCTTCTTCCCACCCTCTCCCCTCCCTCCCTCAATTATCTTCCATTATGATTTGTTTCTCTCACTATCTATATATACCTTTGAATATTTCATGACTTTTAGGCCAATTAGTGAAGGATGGACGGGGGAGGGAAAAGTTGATCAGCAAACCAGTATGTAATTTTTTTCTCAAGGACTTACCTTTAAAACGGAAATGACTACACAGTGAACTTATATTAAGGTTTGATGACTTCTGAAACTTGCCTAAATGGTAATCATCGGTGAAATATATAGTTTACTACAGTAATTAACAGCTCAGGCTCCGGACTCGGAGTGGCACAGCACACTAGCAAATACTGGCTCTGCCGTTACCATATGTGTGACTGTAGAAAAGTAATATATTCTAAGGTTTCCATTTCTTCATCTGCAAAATGCAGTTTCTAAAAACAGTATTTACCATGATGGACAAGTTGATTGTCTAATATAACTTTCCTTTCACATCTCTTTGTCCCTTGCTCGTATCTGTTTGAGGCGAAAATTTTAAATAGTTACTTTTATAGTTTCTCTTGCTGCTAGGAGAATGAGTTGTTCAGATTGGGCGGGAAAGGTGTTCCAGGCAAGGAGCTGCACGTGCAAAGGTCCTGAGGCAGAGGTAATAGGGGATTTCCTCTGTTTCTGTTTCTGAAAACAGAACAGGGAGGAAGCCAGGGTGGCTGAGGAAGTGAAGGGGGCTTGGAGATGAAGTCATAACAATCACCAAGGGCCAGGTCACACGTGCCTTGTGTTCCATGGAAAGGAACTTAGCTTTAACGTGTGAGATGAGGAAACTTCAGAAGGCTGCCCAACTTGACTGAGGATAATAGCCACTAGAGATTCCTCTCTGTCTGAGACACTAAGGATCTTAACATCTCTTGTGTGATTTTCACTGCCTCCTCTCTGCAGCATGAGCGTCTCTACCTCTGGGTTGTCAGCTCCTTAAAGGGAATTTAGGTTTCTGTGTAAGAGTATGGCTACGGAGGTAGGTGTACAAGCAGATATTGACATACCACCATTACGGGGCCTAACACAGTACCAGGCACATGGTAAACTTGCTAAATATTTGATTTAGTTTATCTTCATCTATTAAAAAGATAATCATAGAATTTCTACAGTTACAGAATAGTTCTTGATTCAGGACCATGCATGTAACATGACAGTAGTACTGGCCAGGATTTCCCAAGTGCCTGCTCTGTGTCAGGGTCATTGCACATATTACACAGGCTGCAAAAACATTTCCTGTGTCCTGACTCCCGCCTCAGGCCTGCCTGGAGCCCTGACCTGTCTCAGAACATCACTGCTTTCCTCCCTAACACAGACACACACACACAGACACACAAACACACACAGACACACAAACACACACGCACAGAGTTCCGATTTGAAAAGCTTAGTAATCAATGGGTGTTTTTTACTGAAGGTTTCATACAGAACAGAGGAGAATGTTACTCCATATTCCACACAACAGAATTTAAACTAAGCCCACCAGTAAGCATTTCAGTCTCCTCTCCAAATTTTCTCTATGCGCCCACCCTGCGGGTCTCCCCTCTTATGTCTGTCTCCCTGCAGCCTCTAAAATGTCTATTTTACTTTGCCCCAGCAATCCATGTCTTCCCCTTAGATTTCACACTCCATTTGCCAAAGCAAAAGTCCCAAAGTTCATCTATGTGATTTTCCTCGTGAGTCACACTCGATTGTGCCCCACTTACAGGGTCTGTGGAAGGTTGGCCTCATTATCCACCAGAAGTTCAGAGAACTTTGGCTGCATCTCAGGGCTGCTGTTAGGAAGTGACAAAGCTAGGGTGTGAACGTCCATCTTTCTTACGCTCAGGCCCATCCTCTGTGCACTGGACATGCCTCTCTAGATGGCATCCCTGTCGCAGACAGGCAAAGACATGATTTCATTCAGTGAGGTAGCCCTGAAGCTTCAGAGAAGGGATGGCTCACTCAGCAGCAGTCACTCTGGAAACCATGGTTTTCTGGTCTTGGATCTGATGATTTGTCAGACCTTGGGCAAGTCATTTCTCCTCCACATTTTCCATTTATAACAAGTGAACTTGACGTAAGCATTTGAGATTAACTACTAAATGGTTAAGAAGTCGGCTGTTCAGAACAACAAAATCAAAGTCTGTGTTTTAAAACCCTCAGGGGGTTGACACAAAACCTGATCCCTATACTGCAAAGAAGTTTTTTCTCTTTCTTTCCATTTCCCTCCTAACTTCCACTCTTCTGCTCCCCTTAATCAGTACATTTTCTCTTGAGGCTTTTGGGACACTATGCAGTAACCATTAAGGGGTGAAGCATGTGAGTGGTCCAAGGGTGAAGTCATCAGTGTGTTACACAGCTGCCATTATAAATGAGTCATCTGTAGGAGTATATTCACACACATGAATTACATCATCTGGCCAAGACTGAAATCACAGTAGAATAACCAACAGAGGGGATGAAAGTCAGACCCTCATTCAACCAATGATTGCAAAGTTTGGAAATGAAAGAGGACTCTAAGAAAAAAGCAAACAGACAGTTCATCTGGCTTCAGTGGATATCTCTGAAATAGAAGAAAAATCAGGGGTGGCGGGGTGGATAAACTTGCCTCTCTGGAGTATTTATTGCATCCTGAACTCTTTCAGGAACTTTGCTTATCATTAAACATTAATTTCCCTAGAAACTGGAGCTTACACTTCTTATAGCTGTAGCAATTAAGGGAGGTTTTGGCTTGGAAGCTCCGACTTCCCGGCACAAATCTGTGAGCTCTGTGGCCTTTGCTCAACAGAGAGCTTTGCTTGTTTTACAAGACTTTGTAGTTTTCTGGGAAACACAAGATAAATCCTGCCCCAATGCAATAACCCAGGTCAGACGGGTAAACATAATTCAAGCAATAAATGAACTGTAATTGTTGAGAGGAAACTAAAGTTATTGCTTCATCCACCCTTTTAGCCCTAAGTAGGGCATCTTATGACCTTCGGAAGCTTGCTTTTTGTTTTTGAACCACCTGAACTGTCACTGAAACTGTGGAGCATGGCAACAATTGATACTTCCACCTCTGCTGCGTAACACGCAAAAGAGCCACACGATGCCTTGGAAAACTGGATTCATTCATAGCGGTCACCTCTCCCAGGAATGGATGCGGTGTCGCAGTTGACGCTGCAGGAACAAAGAGGTGACCTCACTGAAGTCACAGAGTCATATCACTGCACTGAGAACAGGTACCTCGTCCCAGGGCCCAGGCTATTTTCTTTACTCACTTTGTGCCTGGCAATCTCCATGATTGTTGGCCATTCATTTTTTATAATAAAAACACGCTGCAGGTTTTTTGAGCTAATGTGTTCTTCGAGGCTCTGAACGATTCTGACCCTGGGAGAGGGGAAACATTATTCTTCAGCGAGCAATTGTCTTTGCCTTCGTTAAGGCTGCTGTTGATCCTTGATTACCCGTGTTAAATTGAGGGGAGCAGAGATTAAAAACACAAGATAATCAGAAAGTCATTAATTGTGCCCAAAGATTTGTCTCCAAGGATGAAAAGCTTACCGCTTTTCTCTCAAGGGATTTCAGAACTAGATAGAATAAAACATTCTTGACGAAAGGCAGGCAGGTTTATTGTTTTTGCTCTTTTTTTGTTGTTGTTTTGTTTTTTTACAAAAAGTAAAGCTGCCAATTATTCCTTACCACTAAAGAACCTCAGAAATAGAAGAAAGATAAAAGCCGACAAAAGGTGATGCTACTGCAATCTGTACGCTTAAGGAAGGATGAGCCTTTGTGAACAGCCTGGAGGAAAGGAGAGGCCATGCTACATTCTGAGCCATGTGGATGGGCCCAGGGGTCGGCAGGGGCAAGGGTTACCCTTGAATATCTGGGACCTCAGCGTGAGCACCACAGTCCTGGAGAGGTCAAGGATGTAAGCCAAACTCACACAGGAACCTAGAAAGAATCATGCCTAGGTATTGAGAATACGTGAGACTGTTTCATTCATCAGGTAGGAAACATAACTGCACAAATCATAGCAAAGCATTTAGATATCTCACTGGTGGGCAGGAGGGAGCCGATCAAAGGGGCCGGCATTTGAGATGAAGTCTTGGCAATTAGTAGCTGCACCACAGTGGGCAGGTCACACTCGGAGCCTTGGTTTCTCCATCCTTGGTTGTCACGAGGATGAAATGAGTTAATGCATAAGAAAGGTTTAACAGAGCTATTGGCATATGATAAGCCCTTAATACATGTTCACAAATGTTGTAATTATTGCTGTTGATATTACTGCCATCTTATCACAAAAAGTGATTTTCCCATTCCTTAAGCGTGGGCTACACTTAATGACTCCCTTCTAAAGAGTCTGGTATGAAAAGGGGTGAAAAGAATAACCTTTCAATGGAGAACTTGATAAACACTCTCTCAGCCCAGTGATCAAGGTCAACATCCACAGTGATGTCATGTTCATCTTAGGTACCCTCGATGTGACGTCATGAAATAGCTCCTGACCTCTGCAGTATTCCTCCAAAATATCCATAACTCCAATCTAACCAGGAGTAAATCATCAGACAAACCCCCAAAGAGAGGGACGCTCTACAAAATACCAGACCGATAATCCTCAAAACTGTCAAAGTCTCCAAAAACAAGGCAAGTCTAAGAACAGTCACAGCCCGGAGGATCCTAAGGAGACGTGACAACTAAGTGTAATATGCATCCTGAATGGGATCCTGGGACAGAAAAAAGATGTGAGGGAAAAACTAATGAAATCTGAATAAAGTATGATGTTTAGTTAATAATAATGTATCAGTATTGGTTCATGAGTTGTGGCCCAGGTACCATGCTAAAGCGAAATGTTAACAGTAGGGAAAACTGAGTGAAAGTTTACCGGAACTCTCTGTATTAGCTTTGCAACTTTTCTGTAATATTCTTCTTTAAGAAAAGCTTATTTACCAACAGGCACATGAAAAGATGCTCAACATCACTAATGATCAGGGAAATGCAAATCAAAACCACAATGAGATATCACCTCACACCTGTTAGAATGGCTACCATCAAAAAGACCACAAATAGGGCTTCCCTGGTGGCGCAGTTGTTGAGAGTCCGCCTGCCGATGCAGGGGACACGGGTTCGTGTCCTGGTCCGGGAAGATCCCACATGCCACGGAGCGGCTGGGCCTGTGAGCCATGGCTGCTGAGCCTGCGTGTCCGGAGCCTGTGCTCCGCAATGGGAGAGGCCACAACAGTAAGAGGCCCGTGTACCACACACACAAAAAAAACCCACCACAAATAACAAATGTTGGTGAGGATACAGAGAAAAGGGGACCCTTGTACACTGTTGGTAGATGTAAATTGGTGCAGTCACTTGGAAAGCAGTATGCAAGTTTCTCAATAAACTAAAAATAGAACTACCACATGACCCAGCAATTCCACTCTTGGGTATATATCAAAAAACCCAAAAACATTAATTCAAAAAGATACATGCACCCCAATGTTCATAGTAGCATTATTTACAATAGCCAAGACATGGAAGCAACCTAAATGTCAATCAACAGATGAGTGGAGGGCTTCCCTGGTGAAACAGTGGTTAAGAATCTGCCTGCCAATGCAGGGGACATGGGTTCGATCCCTGGTCTGGGAAGATCCCACATGCCGCGGAGCAGCTAAGCCCGTGTGCCACAACTACCGAGCCTGTGCTCTAGAGCCCACGAGCCACAACTACTGAACCAAATATTATACCAGACACGTACCAAAAATATCATGCTATTCTTCTGGGTTGCATAAGTAGCTTTCAACATATGATTACAGCACTTGATCACCTCTCTATTACTTAAAGATCTGGAATCACATTGCACTGTGAGCTCCTGCAGGATTAAATGTAGAATTTGTTCCTTGTTCTCTCCCTGGCACTTAACATTGTGCCTGAATTGAATCCAACAGAAACGAACTGAACCAAATGGAATCTTCTTGGGCAAGGGGAAAGATAACACCGTCATTAACATTTCAGCCGTTCTATGTTGCAGATACCAGATCCAATGCAGAAGATCCATGTGACTGACCTCTGGGGAGAATGATGTTAATATTACTGATGTTATTATTAATATCAGAATTCATGCAATAAAAACGAAATTATATTCTTGGAAGCCATGAGTTATTTATTAAGATAATTCAAAAGAATGAAGATACTAACTACGACACTAATAGCTAACATTTATTAGCCAAAGAATCATGCAAAGTATTTTCTGTGCATTTTTTTTCTTTTTCTCCCTACTCTGGGTCCTAAGGGGATAATAGTGTCTGTCTAAGGGCATCTCTGTCGGACAGGTCACTTGAGGTTTATGCTACTGTTGTCTATATATTATAGATAAGGAAACTGAGCCTTAGAGACATGCAACCACTTGCCTAAGTTCATACACCTAGTGAATTACAGATCTGGAATGTGAATTCATGTCAAGTTCAAGTGTAGGGTCTGAACTCTACCCAGCCTCCCCTTTAGGTGTGAAGCCCAGTTCAAGGTAGATGGACCTGAGCTCCCCACACCCCCATCCCACCCTGCCCAGTAGCAAAAAGTGTGCGAACCAGCACCCACCACTCAGCTTGCTTCCTCTGTTTCTCTGATGCCCTTTCCATAAAGTTCAAAACCTCTTTATACCTGCCTTTAAACCAAATTGGTCTAGCTTTTCTCCCGAATTTTTCTTCTTAATGAGGCCTTTACTCTCAATCACCCACTTACTGCTTGCCTTTCTCCTTCTTCAGAGCACCTATTGAAAAGCTACACTATTTTGGTCTTTAGCACAAATCAATAGTCCGCATGGGGAACAGATTTCCTCTCCCTTTAGGCTTCTGTGTCTGTAATCCACTTCAGAAACTGGAATGCAGAGAGGATGAAACCAGAGTCAGCTGTGCCTTTCACGAGCACTGATAACGGCATCCACGGAAGCCTGAATGGTACAAATGCCCTGCTGCAGGGTTTCTGAGACAGACTCTGCAAGGGGTCCAAAACAAATCATTAATGAAATCACCTTCCTTGTGACGGGCTGAAAAACAAACAGCCCCAGGGACATTGTTTATTTCCTAGGAATGCAATGCCCGTGGCACCCTGAACACAGGAAGTGGCCTGTTTAACTGAAGGAGCAACGATCTTGAAGCCTGAAGACCTGGTTGGCTCCGTCTCTTACGAGGTACACAACCTTGGGCAGGTCACTTAACTTCTCTGAGTCTCAGTGTCCTCAGACACTAACACTAATGGAGCTAACATTCTTTCTTTAATGGTACACAATCTACCTGTATATAAGCCAGAAATCTACAAGTCATCCATGTTTCTTCTCTCTCTTACCCCCAAGAGCCAATCTGTTTCTGAATTCTGTTGATTTCGCCTCTTAAGTATATCTCAAATGTCCCTGTCTCCATTCCCACAAGCTGTGTTAGTTCAGGCATCATGATGTCCTCGCTAGACTAATACAAAGTCCTTCTAACCCATCTCCCTGTTCCTAGTCCAGCACCACCATCATTCCTTTCTTCTCACGGCAGCTGGTTATCGAGCTAAAGTATGCATCTCATTATATTGGTCCTGACTAAAAGCATTATAAGACTCTCCATCACTTATAGAATAAAATACAAGTTTGCCAGCCTATACTACAAAGCCCTCCATGACCTTGATCTTACCCACATAGAATAGTTAGGAATCTTTCAGATGCAAGTGACAGAAACACCTCTCCGATAGGCTTAATCACAAAGGAGAATTTATTGGCTTAGGAAACTAAAAAAGCCTGGTGTAGACCAGGTACAACTGGGTCCAAAAGCTCAAACAGTCTCATTAGGAAGCAGTTTCTCTTCATCCTTTGCTTTGCTTTTCTCCATAGTGACTTTATTCTTGATTAGGGTCTTCCCACTCAATAACAAATTTGCCCCAGATGTTTCAGGCTTGCCTAGTCCTTATTTAGTAACCCCCTAGAAAGAGAACATCTTCTTTTCACTACTTTTAACAAAAGTCACAAGGCAAGGTCCTTGGGTCATGGACCTAACCCTTAACTAGACACTGTGACTAGGAGGGAAATGGTGACGAGGCAGGGACATCCAGGAGGCTGGGCTGGGGCCGGTCGTGCCTGATGTACACAACTCAACAATAAAGTTATCCAGAAAAATCAGACTGCTATCACAAAATAATGCTAGGCTTAAAATTTCCACTTTATTTTATTCATGATTTTTTTTTTGAGATCAGGAATTCAAAAAGGGCTTAGCTCTTGCTTGGGGTCTCTCATGTGGTTGTGTTAGGGGAACCACTGACAGAAACCACCTGCCCTGGCCAGGCTCAATAGTAACCACTTGCCTGAGTTACCTTACAACAGGAGGTCCTGGTAAGGAACGCGGAACTTACAAGCTACCACCCACCGAAAGAATTTAAGAAAGGTCAAAAGGAGAGAGGAGACGCCAGTCCATATGTCCTACCAACCTCCCAGAATCCTTCTCGCTGGAATCCATCTTGGCTGAGCGATGCGCACACCACCAGGAAGGATCCTGAGTCAGAAATGATTGGCCAGAGACAACCCGGAAACTACCCTCATTACCATAAAACCCGAGACTGCGAGTCACGTGGCCGAGCAGTTCTCCTGGGTTCCCTGACCCTGCTGCTTGCTCTCTGCCCGGGCGCCCCTTCCCCATAACGTCTCTTGCTTTTTCAGCACTTGTGTCTCCTCAGACAATTCATTTCTGAGTGTTAGACAAGAACCCACTCTCGGGCCCTAGAAGGGGTCCCCCTTCCTGCAACAGTTGCAGTGAGATGTGGGCTAGGTCTGTAGACATCTGAAGGGTTACCCGGGCTCGGTGTCCAAAATGGCTCCTTTACAAGATGATGTGGGTGTTGCCTGATGGGAACTCAGCCGGGCTGTCAACTGAATGCCTAAACATGCCTTCCTCAGCATGGGAACCTCCAAGAGGATGGACTTCTTACATGGTAGCCCAGGGCTCTGTGCACTGGCATTCCAGCAAAAGGGGGACGCTGCATCACCTTCTCTGACCTAGGCTCTGAAGCCATGCCATGTCACTTTTCTGCGTTCTACTGTTTACAAGGCTTCCCAGAGTCAAGGGGAAGGGACATGGACCGCACCTCTGGATAAGAGGAGTATCAAATGACTTGCAGCCACAATTATTTTCTATTGTTTTATGAACACATTCCCATCATTTCAACAATTTTTGTCTTTCTGGATGCATTTTTCTCTGTCTACAATACCCTTTACATCTTCTTTGTCTGTCTACCAAGCTCTACTCTCCCAAGACACACCTTCTGCTTTCTGCTTTCCTCTCTCCTTTGGGCCACATGCTGAGTACATAACCCCTATAATATAGTTTTTTTCCTGATGTATTATAACTCTTTACCTCTGCCTCTATCATCAGCCTTTCCTCCTTGAAGGCAGGGACAAAGTCTTATTTGCCTCTATACTTCACATATTCTCTCTCATAGGTCCTTAGGACATGTTTGCCAAATGACAGAAATAGATTATAGAGCCAGAGAGCTTTTCAAATGTTAAAGTGCTATTCAAACAAAGGCTGTCATTATTTACAACATAAGGGAGACTTTTACTGAGGAAAATGTAATAGCTTCTGGTGATAGCTTTCTGCCTGGCAAGTTCTATCTAAATGGATAATCCATTAGACTGTCAAAAAAAATAAAAAACATTATTTAAATTTTCTCTTTCTTTCTTTCTCCAGCTTAAATACTAGTGACAACTAGTTGTTTGTCCTTTAACTGTTATTTACATCACTGTTCTCCAGATTTTTTCAAGTAATCTTTCCATGAATCTGTTTTATCAGGCCATTGCTTCTCTACATCCTTTATAGTTTTGTACTTAATTGTTTATCATCTAATTTTCCTGGCCCACTACTTATCATCTTTAATTAGTCTTTTATTTATTCAGTCTATATTTTCTAAGGATCTGAGGGGCTACTATGTACCAGGCAATATGATGGACCCCAGGGATTCAGTGAAAAACAAGTTACAGTCCCTCCAACAAGAAACTCAGTGCCTGGTGGAGAAAGAAAGTGTCAACAGAATGTGACAGATGTTAAGCCAGAGGCCTGCAGAGAGGAGTATGGAGGTGGGTACTTCTCTCTGGGGTGGATAAGAAAGACTGCAGGAGGAAAGAGCAATGCACCTACAAAAGGGGGTAGTATTAAGACTCATAAAGAAGGAGACATCTCAATGAGAGAGAACATCCTGAGCCTGGAGATAGAAAAGAATAGGTGTGTGGAAGACCAACAGATAGTTTCATGTTCTTGCTATAAAGTATGAGACAGAAAATGGCAGATTTCTGAAGCTTCTAGCTCTCAGGATTGTGAAAACTGTCTTGGTTTTCAGGCACTAGAGTCTCTGGAACTCTCTAACTGGGAATCTAGTTAATTACCCAAAGAGTTCAGGAAACAATCGCAGAAAACCAAACTCAAGGGAATTTTTAAAATTATCATGCAGCCGTTTATCCAAGCCAAGCAGAATTTGCTGCTAAAAAAATCTACTCCAAGCTCTACACTTTACCACTTGAGAGACTTTGCAGACAATTTATTCATAGATCCTCAAGACTACATATGGTATCAAACAAGACTACATGATATTTCTCAGAAAGTTGCTGGGAAGATCACAAATGATGGTATAAGCAGAAGTTCCTTTTGTGGACAGTGGTTACTTTTGCATAGCTAGCTCTTTTTTTTTTTTTTTTTCTTTTTGCCATTTTTACTGCTAAGAGAACACTTCTTTTTCCTTCTTTCTTTGGTATCACACCTTCCTTACTTCCCTCCATGTGTGATCATATGACCTTGGTCTGACCAATCAGAATACTACTTTGCCATGTCCATATTAAACAATGCAGGACTAAGCACTTGTCTCATTTTGGTTCATGGATGACCAAGTAGTTCCACCTGGTTCAATCGAATAAATTCTATGATTCATAAAAAATTTGAAAAAAGAGAGGCTTTCTTTCCCATGGAGCTGCTAAGTCAGTATAGGTCAAATAAAAATCCACTAAAGGGCAACAACAACTAAAGAAATGCCCAAGAAAGAAGACCACAGAAGAAAACAGAGCAGAGACGAGAGACAGATAACTGATGATAAGACATGAACGCCAGGCTACATCTGTCTTTAAAATAAAAATACCGTACATCTTGCAGTTGATAATTTCCATTTTTAAGTGAATTTTACTTTTGTTTCTATATCTTGCTACTAAAAAGAGTCCACTTTCCATCATTTCAGCTACCTACAGTCAACCAAGTTCTGAAAATATTACATGGAAAATTCCAGGAGCAAAAAATTCATAAAATTTAAATTGCACACCATTCTGAGTAGTGTGATGAAATCTCTCAGCATCCTGCTCCACCTCACCTGGGACATGAATCATGCCTTTGTTCAGGATATGCCATCGGTTAGTCATTTAGTAGCCATTTGGTTATCAGATGGTCAGGGTGTCACAATGCTTGTGTTCAAGTAACCCTTATTTTATTGAATAATGATCCCAAAGAACAAGAGTAATGATGCTGGTGATTCAGATATGCTAAAGAAAATCCGTAAAGTGCTTCCTTTAAGTGAAAAGGTGAAAGTTCTTGACTTAATAAGAAAAAAAATGATATGATGAGGTTGCTAACATCTATAGTAAGAAAACTTCTTCTATCCATGAAACTGTGAAGAAAGAAAAAGAAACCCATGCTGGTTTTGCTTTCACACCTTAGACTGCAAAAGTTAAAGCCCTAGTGCATGGTAAGTGTTTAGTTAAGATGGAAAATGCATTAAATTTGTATGATAAGATATTCTGAGAGAGAGAGAACAAAAGAGAAACCATGTTCACATAACTTTTATTACAGCATATTGTTATATTTGTTCTATTTTATGATTTATTATTATCTCTTACTGTGCCTAATTTATAAATTAAACTTTAACATAGGTATGTATATATAGGGAAAAAAACATAGTATATATAGGGTTTGGTATTATTTGCAGTTTCAGGCATCCACTGGGGGTCTTAGAATGTATCCCCTGTGGATAAGGGGGGACTACTGTATAAATGGTTGTGTCATCTGAGATAGAAATAACTTTACTTCTCCCTTTCCAATCTGAATGTCTCTATTTCTTTTTCTTGCCTAATTGCTTTGGGTAGAATCTCCAATACAATGTTAAATAGAAATTGTGAGAATAGTCATTCTTTCTTGTTCCTGATCTTAGGAGGAAAGAATTAAGTCTTTCACCATTAAGCATGATATTAGCTGAGAGGTTTTGTTTTGTTTTGTTTTTATAAGAGAGATCCTAAATGATCAAGGAAGAACTTTGTAGTACAGTATTTTGGCTTTTGGAGAAAGGATAACATATCAAGAAAAGATGAAAAAAATGGATGAGAATTTGATTTTGTACATTTAGGTTTTGAGTCTTTCTTGGTATTAGAAGATACTGCAGTTGCCCTATTGTAAACAATTCACAATAAATATTCTTGCCCCCAGAGTGAATTCTCATCTCAAATAAGTACACTTTCTTCCAATTTGCTGATGTCGTGAAAGAATAATCTGTCCGATCTACATATGAATTCAATTCTAAGCTTATTTTGCCATCTAATTCATTTAACCTAATGATGGAAATTACTAATAAGAAGATCACACAAGTTGATAAGTTGTTACAGTTGTGATACAGTCGTCAAATCGTAATAATCGGTGAAGGAATTTGGCTTTTTCTTGGCTAGCAACTTTTCTTTCAGCCTTTGCATTTAGAAAATTGGTGGATGTGAACAATTATTCATTTACTCACTCAGCAAATACTTGCCAAGTCCCTACCTGTTGGCAGGCACTACATGGTAGGCAGCTTCTAAAATGACTCCCAACAACCGCACCCCGCCAAAAAATTTCCTACCTGGCCCTTTACAGAAAAAGTTTGGCAACCCCTGCATTAGAAACAAGTCTACCCTACACTTGAGGGGAGGAGATTCACAAGGGCATGAATACCAGGAAGCTGGGATCTTTGGGAGCTGTGAGATTTTTGTAGATGTCTTTTATCAGAGTGAGGAAGTTCTATTTTATTCTTTGTTTGTTGAGCTTTTATTATTATTATTATAATAACAAATATTGGATTTTGGCAAATGCTTTTTCTGTGTTTATTGAGCAAGATACATTCTTGCCATAATTACTGACTTCAAAGAAAAAATATTTGGGCATATAGGCAAAAAGCCAAAGTAACTATAAAGAAAAGAAAATCAAATCACCATCAGAAGTCTCAACATCAAAGTTTTGTGCCAAAAGAAAATGGAGTAACATATTTAAGACACTCAAGGAAAGTAAATGTGAGCCAGATTGTATATCCAGCCAAATAAACTTTCAAACATAAAGGCAGAAGACAATCAAAATATAAGAATTCAGAGAATAATGTTACCATGAGCCCACACAGCCTATGACTATAATTAAAGAATAAACTTTAAAAATCATAACAAGTCAATTTTAGATAAATTTTAGAAACACCTATTTTTAGGAAAACATAGCTTACCAAAACTAACACTAAGGGAAACAAAATGAGAAGAGACTTTACTCATGAAAGAAATTACACCAGTAATTAAAAATTTATCCCAACACATAGAGAAAACTTCAGACTTCCAGAAAATAGGAAAAAACAAAACAAAACACTTCCAAATTCATTTCATGAAGCTAGGATAAACTTGAGGACAGTGAGAACAAGGAAAATTAACAACTGGGTGAACTTATGAATATAAACGTAAATATCCTGAGAATATATTAGCACTATA